>NC_050584.1:53572500-53887500 GCF_013368585.1 Megalops cyprinoides | reverse complement strand
TTAACAAGATTAAGGATTAAAGATTAATCCATCCAAAAGCTTCTTAATTACTCTAAAATGATCCTCTGTGGCCAACTGTAGAGTGTCTCTTAAGAGCTATTGAGCTTTTATTAAGCAATGAAAAGCAATTTCCTCTCAGGGGTACTTGCCACTGGTACTCAGAGGACCTTTTGCACACCTATTTATTATTTAATCAAATGTGATTAAATAATAATGAAAAAGTAATATTGCACAAAGTCATTACCTAGTAGTATCAAGGTTAAAGCTTCTTAAAATGATATACGTTATGTTTATGGCAATGGCACTTAACAGTTTAACAGTGAAAAAAATATTGCAAAAGCATCAGAGAAATGAAAATAAGGGTCATACCCCTCCCCCACTACCAACACCACCAATACACATGCACACACACACACACACACACACAAAACACTGTCAATGTATGGATTTTAAGCAATCATTGCAGAAAAAATGTGGTAATTGGCATTTAACTTAACTCCCTCCTAATATACAGTGCTGGTAGTGCAGTTTGGTTTTGATAACTGGAAACAAGAAACACACTCAATATTTTGCACATCTGGTGCATTAATACAAATGACTTTTAGGAAACATGGTGTAGAAGGAGGTGCAATGGTCCTGGGAAAATGTAGACAAGCTTGGTGGGCAGTAGCACTAGATTTTAACTGTATTTTTCAAAGCAGTTCTGTAAAGGCATCTGATTATTGAAAACCTCAAATATAATCCTTATGCTATCATAGTGAACATTTTATTGTCATTTGCACTTAATGGGCTCCTTTCTTCTTTCATCTAAACTTTGACAGCTCTTATGCACTAGTTGAACAAAGTCTAATTTCAATTTGCTTTATGTAATATGTTTATTGTGATACTAAAGGTCATATGGCAGGTAAAGCAGAACATGAAATGTTTGTTTCCAATTAAAATTAATTGGAAGAATGAACAAATACATTTTTATGAAACTTTGATAAAAATGTGTTTCAAGAGGTGAGAAAACATCTGGGCAAATTATTCTGTTTAGACTGAAGCATTGAATTTGTATATTTTATTAGTTGTCTGCTGGAAAGGTCTGGGCCACTGATAGAGATATTTTTAGTGTTGGCAGCGCAGAATGCAGGAGGTACAGGAGGCGGGAGGAGAAGATACAATTAGTGCAGGTGCTGGTATTAATCTGTCAACTGCTTTGTGCTTGACCTAACATTTCTAATAAATGTTCAGGTTTTCCTCCATGACATCCAAAGTAGCAGTGATTCATGTCTGTGATGTAAAAAGGGTTATACCCTGAAGATTTACCAACAGTAAAAACCTGTCCCAGAACTTGTAAAGCAAGCACTTACAACACGGTCTACACAGGATGCGCTAAGGGAGTAGAAATGCACTGGAAAAAGCATTACTAACAAGCATTTATGCCTATGCAAAGACTTGCACAATTAAAGTGCATAACATAAAATGAATTCACAGTTGTTTATAGGTCAAAATCAGGGTTGTTTTTGTACCACATCTGTCAGTGGTGTTTTAGGTATTCTTTGATAGAGAAGTCCCCATATTTCAGACATGTAGTAATATAGTCAAGCAAGCAATAACCTTACACTAAAAGATGACTTTCATATTAAGTTTATTCGCACCCAATATGTACATGAATATACTGTTTTAGGAAGGATTTTATAGGAATTACCTCTGTTTCTAATTACAAACTGCAAGAGGATCTACTTTAATCCTAGAATGCATGAATGAATCTATATGGAGAAATGTATGCATTAATACCACAGATTAATTAATAAGGTTCACATGATCATTTGATTGGCAATCAGGAGAGAGTGTACTAGCTTGCTAGCTGACTCGGGTACCCATTTCACCAATGTCTATCAGACAGCATAAATTTTCATTAATCCTCACAAGGTCAAACACTCCCAAAAAAGTCCAATAGCAAGCAAATTTTGCAAATATTTCCTCAGATCCACAAATCAGAATCTGAAATGAACATACATTATCTAAGTGCAGAACCACAAAGCATAAGGTCCTCATCCAAGAGTGAGCACATGCAACTTTGTTCCCCTATCTCTGAGTTAATATGAATTATTAAAAACGACAATCATGTGTAAAACATTGCTCTGTCTTGACATTACAACAAAATAACAACAAATATCATGATATCATTATGTACTTTCACTTGATTGTTAAGTTAATTGCCATTGTGCTGTTTTCTATCCTGTGGCAGATCTGCTGTTTACCCAGACCAAATGAGATGCTGTTTAAACACCAGTGTGTTGTGTTCACAAGTTGTGTTTCCATGTTATCTTCCTGAAGATTTGACATGTGCAATACTGTATTTCACAACAAAGAAAGGGATTTTGATTTGAGCCAGACTGAGCTCCTGCCATACTCCAGCAACAACAGCTAAGCCAGTGAGGAAGCATTGGTGGACTTAATAGAAGTGGATGGTTGGACAGTTGTATATATGACGTGTGTTCTATTCATGATTTACTTTGGACGAATTAGGCCAACATTGTCTGTGTTCACCCAATAAAAATACATTAGTTGTACAGCACCATGCATAATCTGTAGTGTGTTTTTATGAATTCATAATTTGTAAGGGAAGACTTTGACAAAGGGACAAAGTCCTTTGGAGTATGGATTATAATATGTGAACTAGAGGTATAATGGCTACATACAGATACATGAGGCTATTTATTCAAGTGTATCAGTCTGAACAAGCTGCTTCTCAGATCGACATCTTTATTCTTTATAAATCCACTAATTGATGGCTACTTTATAAATCCACTAATTGATGGCTACTCCCAGCTTATCTAAATGGCAAAAAGATCAGTGGATCTGTGCTGCACCTGCTTTGTGATTTCTGTGAACAAATAGACGATCATTTACATGAGATCAAAATACATATATTTGCTGTGTCACTGGCCTTTCCAAACAGAAAAGGTCGAGTTCTGCCTATGAATAGAACAATCTGAGGTTATATCATTTATGACCTACTTAATCGACAATTGTTATTTAACTGCAAAAAGAACTTCAGCCATCTTAATAAAATATCTGCCATGTTTCACAATGGGCATTTTTAATGTTATATGCTACATATAAAACTCTTTGAATGGAATAGGTTCATTTGAAATCATATAAATGATGACACTCAAATGAACTGTCCCCTGGCCCTCTCCCCCAGCATGATAATCATGATGGACTGAAGTGTCATCATGGATGTGGAGAGATTGTCAGAAGTGGCAGACATGTTTAGACTCAATAGTACACCTGTATTCGTGCGACCCCTCACAGGCTGAATATAAGAAATAATAGTTATTATCTGTTTCTGTCTGCCTGTTTGAAAAGGCTCAAAGTAATGGCTTGCAACCATTTCAATTTTTCATTGACACCCATGTCATCATAGAAATTGACAGCATGTAGAGTAGACGTCATAGGAAAAGAAAGATTTAAATGTATTTCTACTATACTACCGGGCACATAGAGCAAGTTGATGTGAACAAGATGATGTAACTGTACATTACAGGATAAATTTACCTTATTTGTAATTACCAGTCAGTTTTTAAGCAAATAATTAGCTATAAATTAAAATGCACATTTGGACCAGATACATGTGGTTGTATTCACTTCTAACATACATTATCCAATGTATGTAATGTATGCAATCCAATGTATGTGTATATACATATATATATATATATATATATATATATATATATATATATATATATATATATATATATATATATATACACATGGAACACATACATAATTTGTTCATATTGTGCTGTGCAATTAAACAATGATCTGTTATCTGCTAAATTTCATAGCAGAGACGATGTCCTGTGGGGCCTCATTATTGTGCTGAAAAATGGTTTCTGCAGCATATTCTTTAAAATGCACAAATGGGTTTCTTTTTCGAAACGTTTATTCCTTTTGAAATAGCACCTAAAGAAATCTTTTTAAGCAATGTATGTTCATGAACAAACAGCTACAAAAATCTGCAGTAGCTTTGTGATTTATGTACATTCACCCCCCCCCCCCCCCCCCCAAAAAAAAAAAAAAATGGTTCTGTACTGTAATTAAAAGGTTTAGCACCAACCACAAGTCAAGAAATGCATTTTCTATAGTCACTATGGGACTGATTCTAATCTGCAGGTGCAGAGCAAGAAACAAAACAATTTATTGTGTGGTTTTTTATGAGCTTTTTATTTTACACAAATCCTGAGTTATGGTGTCCTGTCCTTGGGCGCAACGAGTAAGATTAATTTTCAATTTTTAAATCACACAGTAATGGCCAAATAATTATCTCAATGTTTGCATATCGATGTCATCTCCACATGCAATAATCTTTTCTCAGTGCTAAGAGAAACAGGGTCTGTAGTTTCAAAATATTCAGCAAAATTTTATTGATAATTAAAGCTTTTCTTTTAAAATCCACAGTTATTTTTCTTCATATTGTTCAATCAAATTAGAAGTGATCAAATGCCATGTCATCAAACTGTAAGAATCAGATTGTATAATGTAACTTCATAACCATCAAACTTGATTTCCTGATTGAAAAGTGAGTTGTTTTAAAGTTGTGGCAGTAAGGGGGTTACAAGGAGGGAAATTTTGCTGTCATATCATTCATCTTGAATATTGGGGTATTTGATTAAATTAGCTGTCCCTTTTAGCATGAGATGCTCATGATTAGCTGTCCCTTTTAGCATGAGATGCTCATGATACAGTCAGCTGGGGTACACCTAGCATGTATCCCAATGACAAGAAGACAGAAAGTGTACTCTTCACCTTCAGAATCTCTTTGAATGCATGCTGCTTGTACAGCTCTTTAACTCTTTAACAAAAGGTGTGTATTTCATCAAAAAAGCACAACAGAGCCCTAAATCAAGGTATATTACGAAGTAGATTCACAGAACAGGCACATTTATCAGAGTTTAAATTAGATTACATGTAGTTAAAACTAGAACTGGAATCTAGAAAGTGGGTTTGCCAGAAGCAACCATACAGAACTACCCTTTTGTTTTCTATTTATGGATGCATCCATACAGAGATAGATGGACAGCTTTGACCAAATACCAGTGGCTTCTTGTTAAAGGAGAACAAGAATATATTTTATGACATATATCAAGTGCCTGCATGCATCATAGAGCATTCCAAGCCACATCCTATAAGCCTCTTCCCCCAGTTGATGATGACATTAGAATGGAAGGATATATACAAAACCCTGTTGAACAAAATCCATTCACAGCTCTGTAAGCAGCCAAAGAGACCAATAATTATGGAAAAAGACTTGTGAGTGTGTCAGGATAGAGATTATCAAGGATAATGTTTTCAGCTGAGCAGAATTAAAATGCTGGACAGCTAAAATAAAACAAAGCTGACACTAGCAATGGAAGTCATGAATTATTTTGATACAGCATGACACGCCTAAATTGAAAGCATTTGATTGTGCACCAAATTTTATGTCATTCACTAGGTTTCATGCATCTGCACTGGTGTAGGTGTATGTGGATCTGCCTATAATTTTAGCTCGGCTTCCTTTTTTAGCCAGGTCATTTTCTTGACATGGCTTCCACTCTAATGCACACTTTTATGTAGTTCTGAAAATGAAAACTGAAATGCTTCACTCAGCCTGCAGTGTGTATGTCTTTTATCTACTATATATAGCATCCTAAGCCAGGAAAATGACTGAAGGAGTCACTGTCTAGGTAGAGGCAGCCAATAAGCCAGTACATGTTACATCTTCATCTCAGTTTCTATAATATTACACTATCTGAACATTTTACTTCAATTAACTTGCTACTGAATAATAATATTTAATAAAATTACTTTTTTAATTGTACATTTAAATTTAGAATGTAAACCTATATTTTCTGTTGTATCTCCATGAGCCTAGACATGGTCGAGTATGGCTTATATATAGCTCTTCTGTGGGTCTGTTGAGTATATCTTATATTTAGCTGTCACATCGGTCTGAGGTGCTCAGATACAATTTAGAATTTGTTCAGGTGCAATATTGTGTCTCACAGACTTGTCAAAACAGTGATTCATACCATGCCTTGTTAAACGATATTGTGTATGTATTGCAGTGGAAGCACTTTTTGGTGAATTTAGTTGGCACAATAATGTTGCCTTTTTAATTTGTGTATTGCGTCAGTACATTATCCAGCTGGAACAAGCTGAAGCCCTTTGTAAAGAAATCTGCATTGTTCAGAGATTGTAGAAGCTACAATGCCAAGATAAAAATGATGAAGTGTGTTAGTCTGTGTGCCTGTGTTGGCGCAGGTAAATACTCATCTCTGTAGCCGAAAGCCAAAAAACAAAAAGTAACCAAAAATAAAATGAAAAAGGGGCTCTCGAGTGGCTCAATCAACCAAACACCATCTTGAGTGCAAACTGAGCCCTGTGGTCGTAATTCGAAACTGGCTGTATCATCTGCTGATAATGAGGAGGAGCCCACAGCAGCACAACAATTAATTCTGCTGGGGATTAAAGTGGGTAGGTTGGCCAGTATTTCCTCATCTCACCACTGTGGTTCGCTGAGGTGACACCAACCAAATAGTGCCTATTCTGTAACTGGTTTCCACTTCACTGTGATGTACCCTGTGACATGTAATGCAAAAATAACTGTTGTTGAGTTGGAGGATTGCACTCTTCAAGCTTCAATGCTCCTGCATGAGAGCAGTGATTGCCACAATGAGGTGACACATGTACAATTGCCAAACAGGTTTTCACTCAGTGGTCAAAAGTATGAAAACACACAATCAAAATATACGCTGATAATGAATGTAATTCTATTGAATTAGGTCCACTGTGTATGAATATATGTAATATTTGTTTTCTCTGTATTTGTGTGTAAATACAGGTGTCTGTATGTGAGTGTTTATGTAGCATAAAATATTGCAGATTGTGTGCAGGCAGTACATGTAACATCATGTCTGTTATTGCTGGTTTTCTATTAATATGTGTGTGTGTGTGTGTGTGTGTGTGTGTGTGTGTGTGTGCATGTGCATGCATGCGTGTGCAGGCATGTCAAAGAGAGACAGAGAGAGAAATTCATATTCTCCTGATATTGATTAGCATACAGCATACGCTCACACAAAAACAGGTGTGTGCACACACATATGCGTACACACACTCACAGAATACCACAGTGAGAAAAACTGAGAAATTTTACCTATAGGGAAATTGAAAAACCAAGGAGGAGAATAAGACTGATTTTCATATAGAAACGAACACATCAAATTAAATAGAGGGCTTCTCACTATTTTGTAAAATAGATGGTGTAATACTTTATTAGATCATAACCATGAAGTTGAAATGAAAGTGAAGCATCTGACAGCATGTCTCCTCTTAATTTCTTCTCTCTTGTTTCATGCAATAAGAATCTCCCAATTGATGTTAAATTGAAGAAAAGTAATTCATTTCAGCTCTCCAGCGGATAAGACATTCTCTTTATTAAGGTCATATATTTTTCCACCCCTGAGATTGATCTAGAGGCAATCATGTATTAATGGTTGACAAGAAACACATCACTCATAATCAACTCAGAATTTAAATTAGCAAAAAAGCACACTTTTACTCAGAGAAAAAAAACATAGCGCTCTCAAACTTGAATTAGAAGGGGCATGCAATGTAACATGTACATGAGATTTTACGGTTCCTACAAACTGTTTTTATTAGATTCAATTGCCTTGCTGTAGATGATGAGAAACTGCAAAATTTCCTGAATTGCATACATTTGTTAAAATTCTATAGTGATATAATTGAACACTGTCCTCTGGAACAGTATATATATATTCCATTGACACAAACAGCAAAGATGAAGTACTGTCATGGTGTGTATGATTTTAGTTTATAAATTGTGATTGTTCCAGTGGATTGGGCTGATGTGCATCATTTGAAACTCTAGGGGCCATCTCCTCAGAAAAGGTCAAGCAGAAAGATACAAGTGTCTTTATAAGGATGTGCAATACAGCCCTTTGACAACATAATCAACATTCTTGGAAATGAGTGACCCCCCCACCCCCCCACCAAAATATTTGAGCCACAATAAGCAAGTATATGTGAAAATGGAGAACACTGCAGTTCACCCAGCAGAACCTGGACAAAAGATTGATTGACTTCTCTTTTTTTTTCGTTTGTAATTGAGGTAAAATTGTAATCATTTTGCACATGTTCTGGGAGTGCTCTATCATCTACAGTGTCTGCTTTGGAATTAAAGTGCAAATTTGTTTTCCAGGATAATTAAGCTCCCAGGTACCTGCTTTTTTCTTTCGCTGAATGAAGGTTCAAATATACATTTATCTGCTATGTTTTTTTTTTTTTTTACTTCTACCAGGGTTACATGGCTGCAGAGAAAAACATATAATACTACATGATGATGTTGAATGGATTAAATTGATGTTGAGAAATATTAACTCTAGATTGTTTCAAACTTTTTCTACCTCATTATTAGCATTTTTACACCATATCACTGTTGCCAGCCAACTTATAAGTGCATTGCTTTGTTGCAATGTCTGAATCTTCATGAAAGGAATCTCTGAAAGTGTTCTAAAAAAGAGAACAGTTGACCCAGCATTCTGATGCATTGTACAGTTGGTATTCATTACATAGATGTCTATGAAGAAAATATTCAGGATATTTTATCAGTAGTATTATCTACCCCCAGTGCAATTCATCTCTGTATAATCAGGTCTGCAAAGGAAAAGAATATGTTGTTAGGACTGTTCTTTTTTTTTAGCTGTGGATATTCATTGCAACCATAGTACATTTATACATATATATGTACGTTGGATACACTGAAACTAAGAAGAGAAGTAAATGATACGTTACACTAGTTAGAATTGGCAGCTTAAGAAGTGGAATGCAGCATTTTGCTTTGAAATGCAGATATTGGTAAGATGCTGACTGATTGGTACAAACTTCACCTACTGACATGCCGTGTGAATAATGCATGTTCTTTTAGAAGTGTATAAAAATATGCAGGTCATCATTGATAGATAACAATTTTCTTTCTTTTCCCCAAGTTTTCCCAGAGTTTCATTTGGGGATGACATATTAAATTTTATGTTTTGCTTCAGGCACATGACTGGAGTTTAGGAAACCAGGACATTCTATTTATTGTCCATTTATTTTTACTGTCTCTGTATGAAAAACAGAGAATGCGGCAAAGTGATTTGTGTCTGTTTGAAGATCCCGGGAGGAAGTACTTCACTGTTATAATGGCTGTAAAACATCTCCCCGCTAGAGAGCTGCTGTCTCAAGAGGATATCCGATGCAAACACTGTCAGCTTCTTAGAAGTTCTCTTTGTCAGTGAATGTTCTTATTATACTGACGGTATGTCTGTCCATGACGTCTCTCAGAATTATGAGGTTACATTGTTAAAACCCTTTTTTCATTTCAAAATGAAATAAGGTCATTTGCTATGTATTTTCCCACTTTACTTCTCTCAAATGGCATTTGAATAAATGAATTCCCATTCCAGGTGTAGAGCCAAAATGTGCTGCTGCTTAACTTTTACAGTGCCTTCTATTTTCAGCTCCGCATTTCTCGCAATGATAAGAAAAAATATGAAATAAGAAGTGATTACTTATTTCGGGCAAAAAAATTTGCTTAAAAACAGGAGGCATGTGGGAAAGATTTTCTCAGACAAACTCTAAATAGACTGAACCTACCAACATATTTGTAGTCATGATTCTACACATAATGTAAATTTAAATGATTTAATGCCATGACAGGGCCTACTGAACATTGTGTGATGGTTATATTCCCATTTTACTTTGGTCCTCTCTAGTGGTTTAATGACTGCCATTTCATACAACACAATAATGAACTTTGAACTGTAATACTCAATATGTCAGCATTATGCATTGGTAAACTTGAGGCTTGAGACTTTCAGTCATTCTCTGTGCCAATAATCTGAGCCATGAAATTTTGCACAAGTGGTCCTTGATATGCCACGTATTTAAAATTGTTTGTTAAGTCTGTGAGCAGACATGGAAGATGGTGGGATGGGACACATGTGTAACTGGCACCCAGCTAGCACCTTGCAATTTTGACTTAACGAAATGAGAGAAAGAGAAAATGTGTTTTCCACATGAAATAAATTGAATCTTCTGTGCAAGACACAATATGAGCAATGATGTCTGGCTCCTTATAACAATGTGTGAGGGTCAGGTCAACTACAAGAGATACTGAAAGTCTTGACTGGTCCTGATGTCTGAAACCAACATTAATGCTTGCTGTCATTTCTTTTTGGATTTAAGTTCTGCTTTATGTACCAAAAAATTCAAAGAATCTGACAAAACAACAGAATCAGACTGAGCTGTTAATTTGGACAGTGATGTGTCCTTGCATATAATTAAAGTCCCCACTTTGTTCTTCTAATCGAGGAAGAGATAGCATCAACAGTGAATTTGATTATCTTGGAGAAGATTGACAGTGGACTTGCCCCAACACTGAATTTGATTACCTTAGAGATAGACAGTAGGATATTTAGATAATAATTGGATATAATCAATGATTATTTCAAATTGTTCCAGAGATATTGGTTCATAATTGATACATTCTCTATCTTAACTGTTTCAAAATGTACACAACAAAAAAATACTTGACTCTACTTTCTGAGTTCACCAATTTTTTAGGTTACCAGCTGGTAGGCCGATAATGTACTGCTGTCTGTAGTCCTTCCTCTGTCAGAAAGATAGGCAATGTACATGTATTCATTTCAATAAGTATGTAGTGTTGTTCCATGGGTGAGTCAACACCTCCAACCCCCCCCCCCCCCCCAAAAAAAAAACACACACACACACACACACACACACACACACACACACACAAAATATTGTAGTCAATATGAATGCTGCTAACTCACAGAGCCCTTGTTTTTTTTTTGGTTTTTCCCTTCTTTTTCTTTAGAACCATATGCTTTATTGATGTCTTTATATAAATCTAGACACTCAAATTGCTTGTATTCACAGAGGAGAGACTTCCGTCTGTTCGCCCTCTATTGTGTATTCATATTTTTTCCAACACTACATTTACTGGCTGCTTGTTTGTATAAGTGAACGTCATATTGAATGGGAACGGCATGAGAAGAAATTAAGACATGGTCAAACACATTGTAATTACTGAATGACATTGCATTATATGGTGTGTTTATGCCCTTGGACACATGATTTAAAAGCACACTTAATGAATTAGTTTCTAAAGAACTTCAGTTCCCCTTTATGCTCCTTGTACCCCATTCTTCCTCCCTGGATTTCTGTCTTTTTTAGCCAAACATGTTTGACAGTGGGGTGCACTTGGGAATGTGACTGTGCCACCCTATGTTTTAATACCAGAGGGAATTTAGTGGCAACATGCAAGCTATTTTTGATGTGGGCCAAGTGTGTTTGTATATGTGGGATAGAAACAAGGACACCAAAAATACAGCCTTGTTATTTTTATGTAACAAATATTTCAATCAAATCAAGTGAGTTGTTGCAGTGCTCATAATCCACAAATGGCAGTCATTTCACTCTTATTACAGACATTACAGTAATGATGTTTAATTATAATTAATTCAGATGTTGCAGATCTCATTTCCGTTCAACAGTTTAGGCCTAATGCAGAGACTCGGCACAATGCTTCAATGAAAGCACTCACAAGGCAAACATAAAAACAAACACAAAACCAGCTAAGCTGCTGTACCTCCTAAAAGAAATGCCTCAATTTAACCAATAAGAGAAGTCAAATCCATGCATATTTCTGATGATCTTACCAGTTACCTGCAGTTACCTGAATCAACCCTAAGACATCACATGGTCTTGTCTTGTAGTACATTTTGATCAGTCAGTGACAAATGAACAGAATGAATGGACAAAATGTTCAAGCCTGGACGGCTCAGCAGGGCAAATGCCTTTCAGATATTCTGGTGTTAAACAAATTCACACAGAGATAATCCTCTTAGACATGACCTGCGACCAATTCAGGAACATATTCCCGATGTATCTCTGTAAAACCTAGAGCTAAAGTGAGATGCAATGGGATTGAACTCTGAACCTTCTAGTGTAAGGGCAGAAACTAACCATGGGAGTGATACACATTGCCTGTATATCTCTCACTGGTTCAGAGAGATAATAAATGTATGTTTGATGATGTGTTTTTACAGACAGGAATTCTTATAGATCACTCTCATACCACAAAAATCAACCCCAAATGTTCAAAAATGGTGCAGAAAAACATGTTTTTTTATTTGAATTAACACATGGGTGCTAAAATAGTGCCATGAAATAGACATATAATTCATCTATTTAAAATGGAAGACATCCAGATAGTGACACTCCTATCCTCTACTAAGTGTTTATCATACCATGTTTGGTCTATGGTACGCTCCAATAATGTGCTGTCCTCTTGGTTAAGGTATTTAACTCCAGGCCTCGCAACCTTGTGGGCTTTCAATAGAATTAGAGGAACTTTATGTCCACAAAACAAATGGAAACTTCAACTTTTGACTCGCATGAAGGATGGCACTTCCAGCAGCATATTTCTTCTGGACGTTATGGGGTGGATGATAAATGGTGTGAGAGAGAATGTAGTAGCTCAAGAGCAGTTATGGAGCATTTTCAAGGTGTGAAGATTTCCACCTGATACACATCTGGGCCAGCAGGGTACCAAGGACGGCATTCTAGAATGAAGACGCAAGTCATCCTGACACCTCCAGTCATGGCTGTTTCATCTGATGATCTTAACATGTGGTAGGGCTATTTCTTCGGAGGCACTGCTTTTTATTATTATCATTTCTGTGAAAAAGACACATTTCCCGGACCATTGTATGATATAATATATACAGCCAATTAAGTAATGGCTCATTGTAAAGGTGCTCTCAAATGAAAGCCCTTACAAATTTGCCCATAGGACCCTATTAAAATATAGCACCAAAAACAAAAAGGTCTTATAATAAATCAGCCTTCAATAGATCAAATTAAAATCTCCTTTACTTTCAGCTTAAATGCCAAATATGTCAATTAACTGTGGTTTAATATATCTTTGTTCAAAGTCCTTGCTCTGTCTGTACATTACCTAAAAAGTAGTCATTAACATAAATTAACATTCATTCTAAAAAATCATTTAACAGACGATTTGTATTATTGTAGACATCAATTAAGGATAAAAGGCTATATTTTACTGATGGCAATGACTGAACTATATTTTTGACTCCATTGAGTAGTTAATATTCTTTTGTGCATCATATGACTTCATCAAAATTGGAACATAAAATCATAAACATTCACAATTACTTTCTTCAGAGCCTTCTGTGTTCCCTCATATATAACTCCTTTAAAGCCATGACAGCAAGCAAACATTGATACTGGAGTTAATTTCCTTAGGGATTTGAAGACAATCTTGCTCAGGAGTAAAGGGCGTTCACTCATGTTGTCATGTCAGTTCTAAAAGGTCGATATAGAATGGTTTCCAAATCCCAGTGTGATACTGTGTGTGGAAAGACAAAAAAACTAAGGTTAAGATTCTGAGTATTGATATACCATCACAGACAATGCAAACTATCTGTTGGGACCACATGACATGTATGCATTGAGGAGTAGGTCATTCAGAGAGGACACATAGAGATAAACGTAAATTATTGTATAAAGCGTGATATCTCACATCATTTGAAAGTCATTAATCTACTATGTTTTAACTACATGTCTGGAAACAACAAACAATGTGTCCAATATACCCTCCCAGATAATTTACCTTCAATTGAGAGATCAAAGTGTTAACAGCAGCAACATTTGGATGTTTACTGTGTAAAAGCAGCGGACAAACTATCCACTTAGCCCTCTGAAATTATAGAGATAAATTATAGAGATCTATGAAGTAGATATAAATCAGACTTTATTCAATCATGGATTAATTTACACCTAAAACAGATTAGAACACTCTTACCACTGACATATTGCTTGCTGTGATCCCTGGTGATCCCTGGTAATCAGTCATAACACAATATACAGTACATACAGGAAGATGGATTATATAAAACAGAACTATACAACAACACATCAGAAATGAAAAGTGGCAAAGCAAGAATCATCAAAAACATTATTCATAGTCTGTTGACTTCCTCTTCAGGTTTTCAAATTATATTTTGCTTGTTGATTGTTGAGATGGACACTGACATTGAGCTACCTACATTTTTGATGTAAACATGCTTGATGTGTTACAATTCAGTAATTTTTAAATGGAAACATACAGACCATTTCAATTTTATAAAAAGCTGGACCACCTATAGTCACAACAAAATGCATAATATATGTCAAGACTATCCTATGCTATCACTGGCTCTCATGATAAGTTAGTTTCATGTCATTTCACAAATGCTGTATTATTATTCAGTGGAAGTGAATATGTGAGAGGTTAGAAATTCATTCCACTTCCTTTTCACTCCCACAAAAAAGAGACTCTGATAGAGACAGGATACCTGGGAATAATTTGCTTTTAAATTGATTACAGTGTCATGGAATGAGATGCGAGATCAGCTTGTTATGTATTTTCAGATGATCAAGAAAGTAAAGCTTACCATTGCACAGACTATTTGATCACACACCCAGTATTGCTTTCCATTACCTACTGGAATTGGTTCGCTCCCTGGAGGACCAAGGCTCATTGAACACAAGAGGGTGGGTACTGTAATTATATCTAGAGCTCACCCAAAATCACTTCTCATTAGTCTCCTTTCACATATTGTTACCATAGGCTCAATATATCATGATCTATTTTGAATGCTCAGCTCCATCACACTAATATACATCAGTCCAGTTCCACAATTTGTTTCCTAATATATTATCTCTAATTGCAATTAATTAGGATGATTTTGGCTGAAATTCAGTCACATGTCAACCTTTGCACTGTCTGCAGGAAAAGAAACCTGGTACAGATGGAAGGTTTTTTTTTTCTTGTTAGAGAGCTCTTGGCTGTTACCCTGAAGAACTCCTCCACCACGACAGGAATTAAATCAAAAACTACCCAACCATTGATCACTTATCGAAAACCTGCTTCATTCTTGGATAAACTGCTGCTCTTACTGTTATTTGCAAAAGAGATTAATCCCTACAGATTCTTCTGTCTACCAGTTTTATTATATTACATTGCTATGGTGGTTGCTGAATCCATTTGAATTTTTTTTTTTTTTTTTGGAGTGAAAACATGTGGTGAGTAAAATCTCATGGAACCAAGAACAAATGAGGTCAGAAGTTGGTCTAGAAGGGCTCAGCCAGGTGTGGTGTGACCTGCTGTGCTGTGTAAAACACATGCCACAATGCTTTAAATCACACCTACCCTTGGTATTGAACAAGACCCACCTGCCTTCTAGAGGACTGCTGACCCGTACTACACAGGTCACTTCGGCAAAAACAAATCAGTGCAGAAAACTAGAAATCTAGCCCACAGAGAACCCAGGAGCCTTGCAGATGGGAGACAACCTATGCAAATTCATGTTTGCGTATGTTTTTTTTTTTTTTTATTTCCATTGCCAGGAAAATTACCATTAATATGCCTGCCACAGTGGATTTCAGGTGTTGGGTAGGGAGGGAACTCCCAAAAGGATTAAGAGTAACCTGCTGTCAACATGCATGTGCATAATGGTTTGTGTGGCTGTGTAACCAGCTTCCCATATTGAGGTGGAGAGCTTGTTGAGATGGATGGAAATGTTCAGGAAAGCCTGCAGTGGTGCTTTAATGATATTGGTGATGTATCATTGTGTAAAAAACATTGTTATCATGCCTTTATTTAACTAAATGATAACTGAAATGCTTTGTGTAAACCTTTTTGTCAGGACAATTAAGCACAATTTTTCTTTATTTTTATTTTATGTTATTTTTGGTTGGTTATCAGAAACTGTCCTGTATCCACTGCAGTCCTGTATGTGTTACCTTTATCTAGGGCATTGTTTCAGCAGAATTTTAGTAGTATATCTGGCCGCTCGCCCTAAGTCTGTCAGATTTGAGAGCTTTGAGTTTTGAGAGCCACCAGATTACTTACAGTTGAATTGCGGATACCAGAGTTATTGCAACCTGGCATCGCTAAAGCAGTCAAACTGGCAGCGTGAACGATGAAGCATGGAAAAACCCATTATTTTATAAATATGTGACCCAGAGTTTCTCTGATCACAAATAAAGCAGGCAAACAGGTATCAGTTGTGAATGACAGGTATCATTTATTGACATCTGGTCAATAAATTCAGATCAACAATCACAAGATATACCTCATTCTCCTTTTCTCCTGCCCATGAAATATTGGAAATGTTACAGTGGATTACCAAAATAGTAATTCCGAAGAAATATACATCTAGACTGCAAATGTACTTCTGCAACGCTTAATTCAATAGTACTTATTACCCTAGAAACCCAAGAAAACATGTTTTAAATATTAATAAATAAAAATCTCCAAAGACCAAAAAAACAATATCAGTATCTAATCAAATTCACCTTATTCAAAAAAGATATGAAAAAGACTTGGAAAGTTCCTTCATTAAATATTAAACATAACTAAACCCAGTGCAGTACAGTAATATGCTGCGAATTAAAAATAGGAAGTAAAACCATACAAGATGCACATGGCATATCTAGGGAATTCAGTTATTTCAGTTCATGAAACTGAACTAATTGACACTGTAAGATATCTGAGATTATCAAGACCAGGTAATAATGAACAGAATCAATCAGATTTATTAAATCAATCCATACTAGCAACCATGTATCCCTTACTGCACATTCTGAATTGTTCCCTGTGGGCTGGAACAATCCAAATGGTATAAAAACATGGAAAAATCCCATGTTTCTTATTACAGACACATCTCTATGCTTCAATGTTTATTCACCATTCAGTATGTTTGTTCACCAAAACTATATGTTTCTATAATATCATCAGTATGAAGTCAGAAGTCAGAAGCGTAATAAGAATGCCACATGTAAAGAGCTCCACATGTATGGCCCTGGTATACTTGTCAGATATCCATTCATCCTGATCTATTGTCTCACATCTGCTAATGGCATGTTTCTGCAGGACCTGTGAAACCCCTTGAGACCAGTTTTCATGAATGTCCACAGGCAAACTAAAAAGCAACGATGCTGAAGCCTGCCTGTATGCAGGTTCTTTGGCTCTGGGCATTTGAGACTGAATTAACCAGCACAGTTCTGTTCGATTAATGCAGTAGGAACATACAGTGTGTATTCTTTTATCTGTGTAGCCTGGGGAAAGTCACACAGGACAACAAAATGACTGTAAGGCATCCCTTGTTCTGTAAGGTCATTTAGATATCACGTTCAGGATTTTAATCATAGTAAAAATGATAGTATAAAATTAAACATGATCAGAATACAGTTGCAGAGCAGAAATAATGCTCATATGACTGACCCAATATTGACCCAAACTGATCACTAGGACATCAAGGTTTTGACACAGCCCTATTTTCTTCAATGCAATCAAAACAAAATTGAAAAATTAAATAATACGAATCTCAAGTTGCCCATATGAAAACACAGTACAAGTGCAACATAAAAATAAAACACAACTATGACAGAATACTATACAAATACACAAGAGCCCCTCTAAAGACAGGTAAAGACAACTATAGAATGATCACAACACACTCTCTCAGAGATGTAAAATAAAATACAGTGTCTTTGTCTGTTTACTACATGTTTTACCTTGCACTTAACAGGTACAATAAGTGTTGGTTACAACACAAAGGCATTTATAAAAAAATTTGGAACAGTGCATAGTGACTTTTCTCTCCTAATGTCCACGTGCTCAGCTCCTGCACGTGTATGCACCATGTGACTCCACTTACTAACAGACCCTGTGAACACAAAAGACTTTCAGTTTTCACTTGTAAGTACACAGAAAACTAAAACAATACTTCATAACAAACTTACTAGCTTACTTATTAGATGCACTATGTGCTTCCTATAGCTAGCTAACTTGCTAGGCAATGTGCCCTTGCTCTGCTAGCTAGTGGAGCGAGTCTGTCATTATTTTATTCTGCAATCCACTACATTTAACTCATTACAAATCAACCATGCATTGATATCAATTTTGTATACCTTATATACCCTATAAGTATACCTTGTATACCCTACTCATAAATGGTCAGTTCTGTGTATGAACATTGATACGATACTCTGCATATTGATGAAATATTCTGTATGTCGTAAAACAGCAATCAGCCTCAGCTCACTGACATCTATTATTAAGCATCTATTATTACCAGATGTACTCAAGTATTCTGTAGATTGTTCATTTTCAAATGTCTTTGTGTTTTCCCAAAGGCTTATTCCTGAGGTAAATATGCTGGTTTACTGCTATAGTTAAGCAGTAGACTTTGTGTTTGTGAAAGCCTATTATTCCAGCAGCTTGTTCTCAGAGTATTCCTTGACCTTATCACATGCATCAAAGGAATGTTCTTGACTCCATCCAGCTCACACAACTGGGCAATGACTTTTTTTTTTCACTTCCAAAATTCCTGCCCTGGTCTGAATGCAATTGCTCAGGCACACCATACTTCAAAAACCATTCCCTCAGAATCACTTTTGCTATGTATCTGCCTTTTGATCATGTGTGGGAAAGAGATGTGTGAACTTAGTGAAAACATCAGTAATGAGTAAGACTTTCTCCCGACCATCTGTCGCCGGTTCAACACAGTGAAGTTGATGGCTACCACCTCCAGTGGTCTTGGTGCGAGAAACAACTTCATAGGTGCATGGATTTTGGCCTGTGGTATTTTGGTTAGTAGAGATAGTTGGCATTTCTTAATGCAGAGTTAAAAAACAAACTACACCCTATTCCTTGATGCCCTATACCATCATATACACTCTCCAACACTCAATCTTTTTAGCTTGTGGGCAAGAACAACTGAGATCATTCACCATGTCAAGCATTGTCAATTACACGATAAAGTAAGTCATATTTCTGTTGGACATGGTTCTACTGTATTAACAAAGAGAGCACTGGTTTTGATTGACTAATCAATTCGCTGCCACTGGGGTTTTTCTCTCATGATCCCAAGAAGTTGTGAACACAGTCAATACTGGGTCTTAGCTCTGAAATCTATGCATCTCCTCCATAGAATAACTACAAAGAATAGAAGTATTTCCTTGAGAAGCATGCGTGTTTCTCAAATGAAACATAATAGCGTCAGTGAATTAGGCAAAGCAAATAACTGGAGCACTAGTGAAGCTGTGAAGACTGCAAAGAGGTCCAGCAATCTCAGAAAACCCTTCAAAGAATCTCCAATAACTACAAAAACCTAAAAATGACCTTAACTGTTTCACAGCAGAGGGAACTGGTTGATGGTAGCTGCAGGAACCTTTTCTGGGTCTGTCCCAATTTCATCTGCTGAAATTAATTGCTACATGAAAACTGATATGGCATTGGCCATACTTATGGCAGCTATGCATCAAAGCATCTATTATTCCACACACTGATGACCCACAGTTTTTTTTTTTGTTTGTTTGTTTGTTTTTAAATAGATAGCAGTCAATTTCAGATTTTTTCCAGTTTCAGAGGTTACTGTATAAACACAGTTTACATTAATGACAGAGTCATTCACCATCTGGCTACATCCGGAATTACTATTTTGAGAAACACGAATGCTCTTCACAGGGTAGAAGTACTGTGTTTGATATAAATAGATTCAAAACCTCAATTTTTCTAAACTTAATTCTAAATTCTAAAATGCATTCACATTTGCACATGTATGTAACATGACAGACAGATGATCTCCACAACTGACACCTGTGAACTATTTCTGAGATATTCAGTATCAAATAGAGTATGGCCAAATACCCTTTTCACTTTATTTATTTATTTATCTATTTATTTATTATGGTAAACTGTTTTAAAGTATAGGTCAGATGTCACACTCAACCAAAGAGTGTCATTTCTCTCTCTATTTTTAAATAACACTTCTCCTTCAATTCTATATTTGAAAACAGATGTTCTGATCTTGAACACTGGGTGCTCCCTTATATTGAGGTCTCCCTGCTAAGACTATTTGAAAATGGAATACAGCACAGGCTGAAAGTATCAACTCTGTCTTTGCCTCTTCCCAGGGTCCAGCAAATCACTTTCCCTCTGAAATGGGGTCTGCAGCCTCCAGGCAGCTGGGAACCCTTGACCAAGTAAATGTACAGAGGAAGTACGCTGCTATCATGTTGCTAGGGGAAACAGTGAAAAAGCGGCAGCACTTACTTCAAAAAAATGTAGAAAATATAAAGGTTCATGGGCCCCTGAAATAAAGTCACCATGACAGCAAAACAGTTAATAACATAAAGACAGCTGATAACATCCACAGAATGAGTATGTTTACTGGATTTTAAGTACATATCTGCCAAGGTGATCAAACAGTAGCATTAATCGATCATTTACTGTCATTATTAATGATAATGAAACCGGAAGATCTTGTGGAGGACCACAAAAGAGACCACACAGAATAGATAGCAGTGATATTTAGTGGAGAACTGTTCTCCTCAATCAAATGCATTCTTTCACCAAATGTTCTGTTTCATGTTATGAAAAGTTACTGAACCGTACAAACAATGTGAAATCCATTACTAGAATGATGACGTACATAGCCCTTCTTTTTCGAGAGTTGGCTGAGGTATAATGTCAAGTACAATGACTGATTTGCCAAAGCTTTTTTATTTACTTATTTTTATTTAGTTATGTTTTTGCATTTATTTCCTTGTGCCTATGAATAGACTTGAATAACAAAACCATTACATCTGGCCTTTCCTGATGGAATTCAATGTAAGCTTGTACTGTGTGTACTGTTTTGCATGAACCAGATTTCAAGCAGCTGTACCAGGTACCTAGTCACACTGCACATATCGAAAATGAAAAAAAAAAAGTAGCAATGTATGGCTATATGTATATAATTGGTAGCTGTAATCATGCAAGAGTGACAAGATAGAAATGAATACCTGATTTAATGATCCAATATACCAGGTCAATAAATGGAATGCATGTTATCAAGAAAGCCAATCAATGATTTGTCCTTTGAGCGTTTTAGAATGTGGATATTTTTGGTCAATGTACTTTCTTTCTTTGTAACTATAATTAAGACAGGGGTAAATGAATAAGTAGAGAACAAAAGACAGGGGTCATGTACTCTTGAGCATTGTTAGGGTAGCAGGTGTCTTTGAGGGGAGAGGCGATAATTAAGGGCATATATCTACAGATGGAGCCATGAACATTATCTCAAAGGAGCACTGTTTGCTAAATGGGCTATGATAACTCACTGAGATTAAAAATCGTATCTGCCATACTAGGAATTGTATTAGACAGGATTAGATGCTCAGATTGGTAAAATTCCAGTTTTGCCTCTTGAATCAAAATGAGAACAGGGATTCTGTTTGGAAGCAGCTTATTAATGTGCTGTTTTGAGGAGAAGTTTATTGTCATTAATTATTGATGTCAGTACCTAATAAAGTGAGCAGGGAATACAATTAACAGACACATGTTGTTTCTGGACCAGTGAATATAGCAACAATTTTTGTATTTAAATGAACAGACATTCCATCTTGTCTCATACAAAAATACAAATATTTGGGTAACTGCCTGACAAGCACTATAGTAGCACCAAAGTAGGCCTTAGGCAGTGTTTGCTGACCAGGCATTACATTACTTTACCTTACATTTAGTCATTTAGCAGTTATGCTAGATATCTAGAGCGATTTACAAAAGTACACACAAAAAGGTTAGGCTAAGAGTGGAGACAATACTAAATCCTTCAGGTCTGATAGTAGGAGTCATTAGATACCACATACATACATACCTAATGCTACATAATGCTAAGTGTCATAGTTGGTGCAAGAGGGAGGGAGTTTGAGTATTTACCAAATGTATTTGAGGATATAGTACAAATGTTCAGGCTTTGGGGTTAGTTGGACCAAGATGCAGTTTTTCACTTCCTGCATTAGGCCATGACTACGGAGTTGCATTTGTAGAGCTACAGCAAGCTGGATAGTTATAAGCAGTATTTCTGGGCTAATCAAGATATAAAATTCAAGAACCCTCTAGGGCCAGTAGTAGTAGCTACTTCCCTCATTCTTAGATGTCTATGATGCAGTTTTGTTCTTGTTTTATCATGTGTCCATGTCCTTCACATCAATATACATACATTCTTATGCTGACACTTCTGTATTCATTTTATTCTCATGTACCATTTATGAATCATTCTAATTGTATCACATTAAACAAGAGATAAAAACAATGTAACACAAGAGGGGATATACCTGTAATAACATATTTAATTTAAAGACAAATAAGACATCAAGATTCAAATTAACTGCCTAGGCCATCATCATTTGGTTTAACGTGTGGTCACAGCAAAGTGGCCAAATGTTTGTCCGTTTTTTTCCTCACTTTTTAGGCCGTCCTGTATTTGTTATATCACCACAACCTCTGCATTCATGCTGGAGCACTGAGGTGAGAAAAATCCTCACACTGCAAGTCACACAAGTGCACTACAGTGGAGTAGGCACTCTTTGGAGGATAGCAGCTATGCCTCTGGTGTCAACTGAGCAACTCGCAGGTGGATTGGCAGAATGAACCTGATTTATTCTGCTGCTGTGGGCTCCTGGTGATGCCATAGCTGGAATTGAACCCAGGCTGCAGAGCTCACCTTGCACTGAAAGTGCGCACTTTATAAACTGAGCTTCTCATGAATTTTGAAGCACTGGTCATTGAAGGGTCATAATAATCTGTCAGTGGAAAGACCGCCTATGGTATTCCTTGCATTGTTCTGTTCAGTTGCCTCAGCCTGCTTTCTGGTCATGCCAACTGCACATGTTGTCATGCAGATCAGCTTAATAGTCAGCATTGTGATAAACACTGTCATGTCATGTTGGCAAACTCGGTTGGATTTCCAATAGCCCTCATCCTGGCAACATCCCTGGACTGTAGCAAGAAACGTTTGCAACATTTGTCTGAGAATTTAGAATCACAAATTAATCTTCTTGAACACACTTTGAATAGTTTTGGAGTTTGTGAGTAATGTCAATTGAAGGTGAAGCTGGGAGCAGACTTCAGTCCAAACTGAGATATGAGTCTAAGGTTTGTGGATTATACTGTATCTAAATACAGGGTTAAGGCATCAACTCTAAGAGATAAATCAATTGTTTTATATGCTCGCTGTCGCATTAGCATCTGCGAGGCTTATCAAAATAATGGACACAAAATATGAGGAGACTGTTTGCAAACAGATAAACCCTTTGCTTCAACTATCTCAAGAGTGCCATCGAATTGCCCTTGGAGTTCGGAATGACAACATTCATCATGTCTGCCTGGCTTTCACTGTCGACACATTTTTTAAATTCACTTACACTGTAACATTTGCAAAGATACCAGTGTCACTATGAGCAAAATAAATCATCTGGATTAAATTACTTTTTTGTCTTTTTTTGGATCCATTCCAGACTACAGAAAGTATACAATAAAATTAATGTTTCACCCTCACTTAAGCAAAGACAACCTAAATATTACTTCTGTATCCCTATGTATTCTTATGCTGCAGATGAAAGAGGCAACTTTACATCAGATGATTGCTCTCATCACTCTCAATTCAGATGTCCTCCACAAAGCCTTACTCTTGACAGCTTTTCAGGTTGGAAGAAATCATCTATATCTAAAAGGCACTTTATACAACTGTTATAATCTTAGGGAACCTTTGATAGATAATGTGAGAATGACAAATGACATGACATGGCATAACTTGGTAGGGGTAGTCAAGCAGTAAATAGAAGATTATGTTTGCCTACATTCATTAAAATATTATAATCTCTTGGAAGCATTCTGCATTTTCATACCAATGCTCATTCAGCACATTGTTACCCGAGAGGAAAGAGGAAAGACTGCTTGCTGGTTCCTTGTCACCATGGTAACTAAGTCCAACTGGCTAACTACAAAAATATAGCGTGTTGATGACTGACAGGTAAAAAGTGAGCAAAGGAATATGAGGAATTTGGGAAGACATGAATGTCTCTTGTAAAGCAAAAAGCAATGGACTTTACTAAAAAAGAAATATATAGAATGATGTAAAATGTATTAAAATGCCATTGTATGATTTCACAATAAATATCATAGATGTAGAAGTACAAATTAAATGTAACACTGTCTAACAATGATGATCAAGATATCGGTATGAGGACATAAAATTCTTACTTATTTCAAGCATAATGATTGAAGCAGGAAACAGACTGAGGATTACCAGCGGATAACGTGGTGGTACCTCAACATAATGGTACGCACATACGCAAAAATACTAAGTGTAAGAAAAGTATTGATATTAAACTAATTTTCCTATGCACAGTAATTGCTATAAACACATAAGAATGTATTATGGTTATGGTAGTTTTTCTTTGCCCTTTTGAAAAGAGTACATTTCCTCTGCTCAAACATTATTTTTTCTTCTTTATCAAAGTCATTTATTCTTTGGCAATGAATTTTTTTTTTAAAAAAGTACAGTGCATAGCTTTATAATTTTATGTATGAGAGCATGATGTGTATAAATAAGGAGATGATCGATTCATAATAGGCTAGTAGTTAGCAGCCTATGCATTGTTTGTATTTTTCAAAGCTCACGTCAGGGTTGTTCTTACTTTTGAAAGTTCCATCAGTATCTGTTAAATCAGAAACACTCCCACAAAATGAGAACTGCTGTTTAGGGAAAGATATAATTAGTTCCCTACCAGGTTTTCTCTTGCATAAAAATGGACTGACAGTAATGAGATGGTGAAAAGCTGCTTTGATACATGCAACATTGCAATATTTGAACTGGAATTTCTGAAAGTGACTTTTGGAATAATCTTACTGTGCTTCCAAATAAATAGAACTTAATTTTATCACCTGAATAATGCATTGCAAAAATGAGAGCCAAGAGGTGGGAAACAAAGAAATCTAGATGTACATTTCCATAATGATATTTCATGATTACTTTAATATGTCACGCCATTGTGAGAATAAAGGCATCTTTCCTTGATATGTCTCTTGTTCTTCACATGCTTTACTGCAGTATATTGTACTGTAGACAATATTTTTAATGGTTGAGAGAATTCATGTTGTAGAGCACAAAACAGTATTAAACATGAAAGTATCATTGAATAAAAAATTGATCTCAGGCTTTAGAAATCTACCTGCAGCAAATTTAATTTGGCAAAACCAAAATAAACTGTAGCTCTTTTGAGTATGAATCTTTGAAAATAAGACAGCTTGACTAACACAGTGTGGACTCCATATTATAAAAGGTTCCCCTGTAATAATATTTTAAGGATTGAAATTGTATGAAACATCTCTAACAATAATGTTGCTAGTAGCTTTAATCTAGGAAGCTAAAATCTTGACATAAAATGTATGAATTGACATTCTCTTAAAGTAAAAAAAAATTAAACCTGGGCAGACAATTACTTTTTTAAAGATACATTTTATCATAAAAAAAACATGGACATCTTTGCATAAAATACATTCCGTTATGCAACATTCATAATCATTATTTAAAAACAGCATAAGTAAAATAAAATATAAATCCACAAAAAAATGATTGTTTGTCTAAGACCCCCCTTGGCTCAGGAAGGGGACAAGCAGTCATGAAAACATGAATAAGGAGAATGAGACTTACACATTGGCAACTGCATGTGTGTAAAAAATACATCACTAAATTCATTGACAAATACTTGGCAAACGATGTACACACTGTCTGTGAATACTGTAATTATCTATTTTACGCAATGGGGAAGACAACATTGTTGTTTTGCAAATTGTGTTATGCATTTGAATATAGTGTATCTATTGCAGCAAATATGTCATACACAATATCTCAGCAAGTTGTTTTGCATTTGTCTACCTTATGGTGCATGAAGAAATATTCAACATTTCAGAGCTTTCCATCTAATTTTGTTGTCAGAGATCAAGATAAATAAATGTTTGGACTCACAATGCTCATAGGTATGATCAACAATATTGTGGCTATTAGCTTATGAAGCAAGACAAGGAGCAATTTGATTATTTCTGGCAAGAATAAATCTGCCCACATCACTGTCAATGTCTTGGCAGTAGACCTTTGGACATACTTGTAAGCTGGATAACTTTTACTTGCCTCAGCTGTCACTAGGCCACTCTTTTAGCCTTAGGCCAGGTGCTGTATTTGGCAATTATGACAAAATGGACGAACACCAGGAGAAGCAGGAATGCAAATCAATGTGTGCAAGCTTATGCAACTAAGCTTGAAGGGTCATGAAACATAACAGACCATGACAGTGGTAGAATAATTTGTTTTTAAAATACCATGCTGGACATATTAACTTATTTCTGAGATTAATTTAGTAGTCTACAGTAGAATGCTCTAGTCTAGTTCATCAATATTTATAGTTATTTTTCCTTACAACAGTTGTTAATCTGTTGACGTCAATATACAATAAAGACAGTTTCCATTATTCACAGGATCAAGATTCAAGAGTACAAATCTGAGGTAGATTATGACTACAGTGTTCTATTCATCTTGGTGGTTGTATTGTTTTGGCCTTGCTTGTTTCCTCAAGAAGTGTTTTTGTGTGAGTATTTTTTTTCCCAAAAAACTCACCCTTGTATAAAAGATATGGACAGAGGTTCCATGCCAGCAGATTTTGTCTCCAAGGGCAAAATGTTTCTCGGCAGCAGATTACACTGCAGAATATCTTCCAATTCCAGTGCAGTGTTTTTTTTTTCTGTAACACAGATCTTTTCCAGAGCTGAAAGTGCCTCCACAGTAGATTTTCTCTCCATAGGTTTCTTTTCTTTAGCAAACATTTTTCCACAGCAGATCTCCTCTCTGGAGTAGACTCCTTCATTTTATCCAAGCAGATTTCCTTTCTGGAGCAGAAAACATGAAGCAGGAATATAGAAGTTAGCCTTGGACAAAACAAACAAGAAATCAGCTTTAGAGAAGAACTCTTGGGCTTGTTTCATGTTATTTTCAGCTATGAAGTTTATGTGGGTCACCAAGAGACGAATGTTATTTTTGCCTGTCTGCAGTGGTCTTTTACTTCCATGCAGAATAAAAACCCAACTATATATCAAGATAAAATTCTTATAACAAAAGGAAACTTTCCCTCATGCTTCTTACATGGCATGGAGAAGTATTTTTGCTTGTAGGAATTTCAGTCATAAAATCTCCAGAAGGCCCAAAAATTCACATATTGGGATCAAAGAGGGAAGGGTGGGAGGGAAAAAATAGAGGAGCTTGCGGGGGCTTCAAACCAATAATGGACTGAAGCTCCGTTTTGCCAAATAGCGTTGCTGTTTCCTTTGTACTTCATGCAGTGATGTACTGATTACCAATTAAATTGCCTTGTTATTCTAATATAGATGAAATCATTTGCAACAATGCTCACTGATTGTTACCACATGATCAAATAATTAAGTACCCTGCCAGAATTTCATTAGTATTAGTCTATGTGAGGTGATGATTCAAAGTTTTGAATTTTGTACTGTATATTAACCTGGCAAAATATATCTTGTTTGAATTTTACATCTTATGTTTGAGTTTTGTTCATTATTAACATTTTTGAAAGAGGATTTTAAAAAGACTGTAGAGACACTGAAAGTGTTTTGTGAATGTCTCTTCTACAAGTTTGACAACATTTTTATCTCAGATCATCAAAAAAAAAAAGCTGGGCAAATGTCTAGTTTGGATCTTTATGACTGTTGTTTTAGTTACTGTGAAAAAATGAAATCGCAGCAAATTGGATTGGACTGCAAATTGGATTGCAGGAACTGTCCAGCTTCTAGCAAGACAGGGTTAATTACTGTTCGTCTGATCTAGAGATCATAAGTAGTTGGTAGTAAAGTAGTAAAAAGGTTGTTGACCAGAGTGATGACCACAGGCAGCAACTTCTGTGGTCTGCTCAATCTTGATACAAATTGAGTTCAGCACAGTCTTTTATAGTGTGAAGTAGTAATCATTAGATATGATGTATTGTTACATTCAAAAGGCCATATTCAAGAATAAGCACTAGCATTTTGCCTGAAGACCAAGTCACATTTAAAATACAGACATATGGAAGACAATGACATTTAAATGCTTGTGCTAGTGAGGTGAGAATAAAACACAGTTTGGGCCTTTTTGTTCAGAGGTATCACAATCTTAAAACTGTAATACCCTGAGATTTCTAGGTAGGCTATGTCACATTTTGTAATAAACGCCGAAAACCTCCAAATGTGAAAAGTCCAGAGCTGAAGTCCTTATACTGGTTCATGCACACCTGCACTGCCTGAACCCTCTAAATTTGGAGCCTGAGAGCTCTGGGGGTTGTGTCAGCAGCAGGCTCTACACAGAAGAACTTCCAAGATCAATGAAGTAAAGAGAAGTTAAGGAAATAACCTTAAACGCATTGTGCCATGTCCTTGTTTATTGGAATAACAATGAGGCAGTGAAGTGGATAAGGACATTTACAATATCATACTGCTGTATTATGAACTCCTGCCTTACCAAAGGAATAAAAGCTGTAATTTTACCAGCAAGTAGGACAATGGAAATTGAAGTCATACACAATTCAGTACAATGTATAATTAATATAACTGACTATATAACTATAATGGTGTATTTCTACTGTTCATGTGATATTTCAAAAAAATATATTTTTTATATTTATGAACTAGATTCTTACATTCTTGCATCAGTCTCTGCAATCTCTGTACTTAATGCATGTTACCTTTTGCCTTACTTCTGTTATTACATCAGATATTGACAGAGTTGACAAGTCCAGATAAGCATCTGTGTACAACCATACACACGTATTTTATCAGAATTGCACACTCAGACAAGTCAGCACTATTGTCTGAACACAATCAATATTGCATAACAAGTATTCTGAAATTAAAACAAAATCATTCAACTACATTGTAAGTCTAAGAACAGATGAATCCAGGTAGGGACCTGAAGCAATTCAAATGTGTGAAAAGATGTGAAAAGTAGGGCTGTCAGTGTTAACCATTAACTTGTGTACTTTTATTTTACTTGTGTGTTTCTGTATTTTGACAATTTCCTGTACTTACCGTTGATGTTATTGATTCCCACCAAAGAAACTTGACTAACAGAAATCTGAGAAATCTTATAGCTATTATTATTGATAATGATGGCCATGACACTACGAAAACAGGAGCATCATGGGTAGCAAGGAGTGCAGATAAATGACACATGCACTTTTCTCCCACTTAAACATCGTTTAACTGTCAAAATCTCAAAATTCACACAGTTACTAAAATTCACATTCCATTCAAACATTTTGATGTAGTGTAACACAATATTTAACAATTAACTAGCACACTGCCTTTGAAAGAGAGAGCATTACTAAAAAATAACTACAAGAAAATTTATAACGAAGGAACATTTTCCTCAGTTTAACAGAAACAATATAACTCTTTTCTCCACATATTCAATTGTCCAAAACAGTGCAGTTGTCAGGAGCTAGCTGGACTTGGAAAATCAATGCTTTCCCCTCTTCAGGATGACCACACCAAAATGCAAGCAAAGGTGAGATGTAGTTAAAAGCAGCTTTATTCACTCATTTTTGTCTTAAATGACTGAAATGCAGTAATTCATCAATACAAATGACACTCAGGCATTCCTGGAATAAGCCCCTGGCATGCCTCCCTGCAGCTATGACTCCTTCCACTGGAAGAGAAGCTTCTCATCCCATTCACGCAGAACCACAATGTGCACCTCCACAGCTAAGAACTCACACACTTAGCAATGAGGCGGCTAACATGCACTGTTACCCACTAGTATCCTTAAGGCCCACACCTCCTCCCAGCAGAGTAATGCCCAGCCTGCTGCAGTGATGGACAGGTAAGCAAACACTTTGGAGCACTCCCCACATGGACAAACACACACACACACACACACACACACACACACACAAACAGAAAATACAACTAAAGAATCCCCCAATGTCCACAAAAGAAGTTTGTTCAGATGCAGCTGCTGACTCCCGCGGGGTGGGGGCAGTCAGCTTTGGTCTGCCACTCCAACTAGCTCGGCAGGACTACATCCCCCACAACACCATGCCCTGGAACCTCCCCACATGCCTGCCTGCTCCCCCACACACATTTGGCAGCCTTAGTGAAAAGTATTTTAAACTTAATGGAGAATGTAAGCATTAATTGTCCTCTTTGATCACAAGTTATAGCAGTCCTGTTTTCTAATTTTTTTTAGGACCAAAATGGTCTCACTCTTACTGAAACATAACTTGAACATGTGGATTATTTTATTATGCACCAGTTTTTTATTTTGTTCCAATTAATTATATTGAACAGTAATACAAAACTGTAATACAAAAAAGTGTACAAAAAACCACTAGAGGTGACATCAACAGCATATAGAATGCCAACAACAAATGCAACTAGAAATGTCAAACTGGGTTTCAGAATTATCAAGTCAGAATAAATTGAACAAGACAGAGTTGTTGAAATCCCCTTGAGTGCATTTACATTTTGCAACACCCAGTCAACTATAACCTTTCCTGTTGCTTTAATACACTGACGACCTTGTAAAATGTAACTGCCAATCTGTGCTAGGGCCAGCGGGATTCATGACCTGGCAGCATCGTTCCCTGGCTGCTGCTAAAACCTCTTCCTTCGGTGTCAGCAGGGATTGCGTGTTTCCACCACTGCAGGTCATAAGCACATTACATAAAAAAACAGCATTGTAAGCCAGCTGGAGTTATTTATGTGATGAGATTTATTATTTAATGCAATGTGTTATCAGTGCAGACCTCAATCTAGGATAAAATAACCATTTATATATAATATACAGATGTAATAACCAGAATCAGAATCAGAGTCAGAATCAGGCTTTATTGGTCAAGTATGCTGTTATACATACAAGGAATTTGACTCAAGTTCCAATGTCTCTCACAGTGCATTCAGACAATGTCAAGGTGACAACAACAAAATTCCATCCAACAGCAGTGGTACAACAAACAACAGCAGCAGTGCAGAACACATACATGGAATGGGGGTAAGGATGGAATGAATGAAGTATGTAAAAAATAAATATAAACAGATACTGTACAATAAGTTAACAGCCACTGCACAAAAAGATAATATACACATAATACACAGATCACAATGTGACCAGAAAAAAATCAATAAAACTGCGTAGTTTTGAGTTTTCAGTATTACTATTTGACAGGTGACAGACATAAATATGGAAATGGTTTAGTCTAAACAGGAGATAGGAGGCAGTTAAGCTGAGCAAAAGTGAAGCTAGTAAAACGTCCCTTGAGAACACTGGAAGACCTTGGGTGCATAAAAAGAACAAATAGAACTGAGAACAGACACAGCTTTTAACCAACTGATGAATGTATGGAAAAAAACACATACATTCAAAAATACCTTCTGAAAGAAAAAATCAACTCATTCATTGGACAAAAACACCAGCTGTACATTTCTGTGAAGTAGTGGCACTTGGGAAAATAACGTGAATGTTGACAGGTATCCTAGTGGATTTGAGGAATGATACCTAAAGGATACACTGAGATGCAGCTGGCAGAAAAATATCATAAATTGAGGCTGCTGCCAAAAGAACAGAGACAAACTGCACCAGTGATTGGACACAGTTGGGCAGATTACAGTGGAAGTAGCAAAGTTAGTTTTCAGATCCAGGCCTGCATGACACTAACAGACACCACACAAATACATCACTACTTTAAACTTATCCACAGTTTACCTTGTTCATTGAAGCTGCTAGCGACTAGCTGAATAGTTACATGTGAGAAAAAAAAACCTTCACCATTAAAAAGAAAGCAAATTTCTTCATAAATTTTACTTTGGTAAATAAAATCTATTTTGAATTGGAAAAACATTTAAGGGTGAGAATATTAAATTAAAGAACAATTAAAATGCTTCAGATATCTTAATTACATTGCTGTGAATAAAAAAAAACATAGTCAGTTGTTGCAAGTACCACATTTTTAAGTTGCTAATGTTATTAGTTATAAGTGGATGTTTAATATCATGTTAGCCGATTTTCGCGTTGACTGTTACTTGTCAAAAATTGATTTGGCTGAATCCAACAGTCTAGACAACTAGTCATTGCAGCCTATTCTGTGGTTGCTAGCTAGAGAGTAGAAGACATAATAGCAGTCATAACAGATGTGTAGAAAGTGCATACAAAGAGACACATCAGGAAAACTGCTCTGAGCACTATGCCTTTGAGTTTCTTCAGTATGTGCTAAACCAGAGGCATGTCATCATTTTGCAAATACATTTGCAATACAGGTAAAGTGAAGCCAAATCATAGCCTACCATGTCCACACTAGCACTGCAATTGCAAGTCAGTCTGTGTGTAAATGTCATATATGCCTGAGAGGCATGAAGACCTCTGCTCCTTAACCTCATGCAGGCCATCACTACATGCTTCAAGTTAAGCAGAACAAGACTATGTTTAGACATGTATGATTAAAATGAATGTAAAAGTATTGATGGGTGTCTGTTGTTTATGTGTTATATCAAGTGAACATACATGTTTTTTTTGCAATTTCTCAGGTGTACTGTCAGGGTAATACAAAGATGCAACAATGTCTATGCACTTTGCAGTTTTCTAAGGTTAGCATTATTGTAAGGTTCCCTGGTTAGCATTGCTTGTAACCAGAGGTAGTATGGTTAGAGCCTGACACCATGCTTGTATGTGTTGCAAGTAGAATTATACATGATACTACTTTGGTCTGCAACTGTATATTTTCAATTCACAAAGAAAGGCTTCTTTCCAGTTGAAGCTTTTGAAAAGAGAACTGGAAAATTACATTTAGCTTGTTCCACTACAAATAACCAGTAAGTACATTTTTACCATTTCATCTCATAATAGGTATTCTCTTGTTGATCAGAAATAACCATTGCTCCATTTGAAATGAATAATGTATTGCATGTTATAAATTTTGCATCAGAGAGAGAAGAAGCACTCATTGAGACCTGACTATCTAGCACGAAGAGAGACTTGATTGCGGTCTATTTATCTACAGGTTCCTTGTACATCATGTGCCTGTACATCAATTACTCCTTTCTGCCTACCCCCACCCCCAAAACTCATGCATTATCCCTCTTGCTATTATAGTTACAATAAACAGTTCACATTATGTGAACCAGTGTGCGAAATACACGGTGGCAATCGGGGGGGTCCCCTGGGGGGGGACACCTGCCAACATTTAGGTTTCAACATATGGGAGGTTTTTTTTTTTTGGGGGGGGGGGGGGGGGTAGTAAATAAATAAGTAAATAAATAATTGTATGCAGTGTGTGGATTGTGTGCATAGATTGTGTTTCATAGACAATTTGGCAACTTGGGTAACATCAGATAAACATACAAAACTTATGGATCCGTGTATGACGATTATTCATACTAAAGTTTGCCTTGTGCTTTATTTTATGAAAACCTGCGCATGTCTTTTGACCACATCTTTTAAATCATTGCAATGAAAAGCAAATACATTATTTTGTGTTTATTCTTCAGACAAAGTGGGATGTAATGTCAGCCCTATGTTGGAGACAATGCAGAAGTTTGATATGATTTCAAAACTGAATTACTCAACAACGCTTTGTCGCACACAGAAACAACTGGTATCACCAGAAAGGGTTCTGCTGTTTATTTTGATATGCAGTACGTTTTGAAACGATAGGGACTTTGTGACGTATTCAACCGAGAAGCAGCAGTGTGAAAATGGGTGAAGAAATTAGTAAAGATATTACTTTGCAGAAGTTTGATCTGTCTTCATAACGTGGTTACTTCGGTATGTACAAATATGTGACTAGCATCATTACGAAGCTCAGGTTCTGTTCTTTCTTGTGATTTGTGTTCCATATCTATACAATTACGAGTTCATGAGTAATTCAAACAAGAGTAATGGGTGTGGAGATGGATGCAAGAGCAGTATGCAGATTGTAACTATGATTAAATTTGATGTAAATTCAAAATTATTTTTCTCGCCAACACTTCTTTTCAACCGAAAAGAAGGGATCTGAATTTGGATGCAGGTTGCGTCTGTCGGGCTTTAAGGGTTAAAAGACATTTTTAGTGACAATTGCAAGTGACAATTTTTTTTTTAAGATTTTTCCAGACACCCCCCAAAATTTTGCTGTTGAGGCTTTCAGGGGGTCTCAAGTGTCAATGAAGGGGTCTCGGACCTCCCGAGACCCCCCCGTATTTCACACCCTCATGTTTATGCTGTAGGAAACAATGCATCATTTGAAATTAAGGATGATCATCTGAGTGTAAGGCAGCATTACTCAAACAGATGTGTCGCAAGGAGTGAAGCAAAGGGAGGAATGACGTGATACCTCAGCTGTAACTACGCTTCTCCTTAAAACCCAAAAAGCAATGCCCTCTTGTGCGAGGACGACACACACACTGCATCTGAATTCATCTGGTCATAAAATCCTGAAGGGTTATTGTTGCAGAATTACTCTCAGATGCAAGTTTTATTATGCTTTAAATGGCAAGGCCATTCTTTTTTCTCTTCTGCAGTCCTGTCCACATGCGCTACAGTATATGCTGAATCTAAAAGTCTAGGAACTACATCCAGAAGTTAAATCAAGTTATCGCATTGTCATTAATTTGTATATCCAGTGCAATCATGAATCCCTAATGATGTCCCTGTGTTGCTGTTATGCCATTATCTCCATGTTGGCTGCCTTAGCTTTAGTGCTCATAAGGGATTAAAACAATGACCTAGGAATTCAGCACCTTTCTTTGGGATTCTGAGACTGTCAAACCCTGTCAGCCTTGAATGTGATCCCAACAGTTTCATCGTTGTGCAATGCAAGTATCATCCACAATTCCAGCGGACCACTTTCTGTGTTTTCTCAATGCAAGGAAAGTCCACTTTTCCTAGACTCTGAATAAATTTTAGTAAGAGGACCCTCTTTCTGATGCTGACAGAATCATCATCAAAAAATCTTAAAAACATTATTGTGAACTATTGCATTCATTTGTATCCTTGGGTTGAATGCATCGCTTTGTATTTTCAAGCCTAAGAGAAAATCAGGAGGTTCAGTTGGAGATGTGACTGATAACATTTTGCACATTCTAAACTCTAGTGCAACTTAGCAAAATAGCCAGCATCAGCTCATTGCATATATTACCAATGTCTAGATTCCCATGATTGTTCTTTAATTTGTATTATTCAGCATGTTGTTGCTGAAACAGAGTTACTAACCTGAGGCAACTTAGTGATCCATTTCTGTTACAGATATGATAATCTGTTTTGATCCTGATGCAAATCCCATCAGCATAGCCTATACAAAATGTCGAAGAAAGGTGTTATCCTCCTAAGAGCAGCTGAACATGCATAATCCATAAGATGTGCCAAAAATAAATTAAAGACATTAATCATAAGGACAAAGGACAAGCAGTCATTTACACTATCAAAGACGCAACAGCAACGTTTTAAAGGTTGTTACAGAAAGGTCAAATGAAGTCAACATGCGGTTTTCTTTAATTTATTTATTTTTTTCCTGCCACATAGTGACAAGAAGGAAATTACTGGTATGTCTTGTTTTCAGCATCAGTGGGCCTGGTGATGCAAGTGCAGGAGCTCAGGCTGAATCGTGCTGTACTTCATCTTAAAACCTACACTTTGTTTTTTGAGATTCTTTTAAAATTACTTCCCTTTGGCACCATGAATTGATTTATTAAAAGACAACCACCTTCTTCAACAATACATCAGCAAAGCTGATTGAATCAGCTTTGCAGTGTAAAAAATGTGTCTTTGTCACCAGATTTCGAGACAGCTTGTGTTGCTATTTTTTACTCAGAAAAGCCTATTTGCCTTAAACAGTGCTGGAGGTAAATGTAGCACTTCAAGAGTATATACTGCTTCATCTGTAAGACTGATAACACTTGCATAGGTATGGTGAAAAAAGTGACACTGTGGTATCACAGTGTGACCTTCACAACAATATAGGAGTTATAAAAAGAAGCCCTGGGTTAGTGTGATGAACACCTGGGTGTCAATCCCAAATCTACTGTGATCACTAAACTATTTTCCTCTTTAACGGGCACCCTTTTCAAGGGAAGAAAACACAGTTTACACTGTGTGCCCTAACATGCATATTATCCAGTTACATAGCTAGCAATTGACTGAATAAATTCAGATTTAATACCTTGCTAGGTAACAGCACCCTATTTGGAATTTGTACTCATACCATTAGAGACATGTGACTTAGCAAAAAAATAATTGCATTCAGCTTCCCTTTCAGTATAAAGAATGTTCACACTATAGAAATGTGTTTTATTGAGCTTCCTGCATATTGTACTAGCTACATTTAATATTAGCTTGGAGGGAGGTGGACACTGTACAGGAACAAGACTGTTGAGAAACCCGGGGAGGGCAGGGATCAGACAAACATCTGACACAAAAGGTTAAATATACATGGCATTTTTGTTTTTACACCCATTCAAGTTGAATTGTGAAATGTTGGCAGACAGAAAAAGAAGGTAAGCCACATCTTAAAAACACATTGCAGTCAATGCTTACTTGAATTATGCAGACTGGAATGTGTGAGGTAATGATGTGAGCACTTGGTGTTCAATAGGAGCAGTCAGAAAACTTGCAGGTGTCACTGAAACCTTGGATGGATGCACTCATCGTTGACCCACCATCCATTGACAACACATAACATAATTACCAGTGCAAATTAACAAATTATTGAATAAGTCAAACATATTGACTGAACATTTGCAGCCGCTATTACCAACAAGAAATGAATGGTCACAGAAAATAACATACAAACTCATCTTGTACTCAAAATCTCAGAAGAATCTTAGTAAAATCTTATTTTAACACAGGAGACTTTGGGCTGTTGAATGTCCCAGAATTTCAGCTATAATAGAGTGATTTGCTATTGTATTACAGTATGCTATTATGGTTACATAAAACCTGAAATCAAAGCACTGAACCTAATTGCTTTTCCCTTGAATATCTACTGAATTACACATTGCATCATTAATAAGTGCAGCATGTCATCAATCTGACAGAAGCTCATAAATATTGGGTTTGTTACATTCCTTTTCCTAAAACAGGGTTTGATAATAGAGCTCAACATTTCCATGCTCCATTCCCAATGTGGCTGAAGTACATAAATTAACATTTAATAATTGCAATTTCCTAAATTGACTTTCAAACATTTTAATTAGCAAGCACTTTGCACACTACATACTTGCAGCAGATGGGTGCTCATGTCAGCCAATTTGAGGAACCAGCAATTACGAACTAATTTGCATTCATATTTAGAGTATTCGCCTCAAACTGACACACTTAAGGAACATTTTACATTAATACCACTGGGGCCAATGTTTGCAGGTGGTCAAGTGCTTATTGAAGATGTCAAGTTGATCCCCAGTTGAAAATAAAACTCTCCTTCAAAGGTTAAATATTAAACTGAAATTCCCCAAATAGCATTAATTCCACTAGAGTAGGGTAACTCTGAATTAGACCATTTAAATTAATCAGAAAGTTGTCCTTGTGTCAAAACATATATTAAACTTTGGGTGTAATTAGGGGGCTTTTCATAAATTATATGAAGCACCTCAAGCATTAACCAGCTTCAGCGGTTAAATTTCCTTTATGAAAAGATGGGCAATTTTTTGTAAATTTTTATATTTGATTTTTAAAAGCAAGAAAATGAGAATGATGTCACATTTTGTGGTAATGGAACTGATATCTATTGAAACATGTGAGTCTTCATATGAATAAACACTACAATTAACATTTGGCTGAGGACTTGGTTATACAAGTGAGACCTAAGATGTGTTAAGTGGTCATTCATTGAATAAATAATGTGTTTATTGTGGGTATTTAGTTGTTTCTTTTAGGATGCATAGTGTGTTTTGTTTCCTTCAAATGATGCTTTTCACTACATCCTGTATATACCTGGACACAAGATCATGTGTCTTATCAAGATGATATCATGTAAAATATTTTCATGTGATTGAAGCACTGTTAAATTTGAAAAAGAAAATTTCAACCAAACTGGAATCTAAGCACTTGAAAAAACATCTGGCCATGTCTATTGTACGGTAAAATTAATACACTGTCTTTGCTAAGAATCCTCATAGCCACTTTGTGGTCATGATGACTCTACTTTCATAAAGCCCTTCACAAGTTATTAACTAAATTGTATGGCTTCAATTTATCAGTAGAAGATATAAGAATATGTTTTCCAGCCCATGGCAAAGGATAATGCTTTACTCTTAATTACAGATTCACCCTCCATGTTTGCGATTGTTTTGCCTATGCATTGTGCACTCTGAAATAAATGGGGTCTGCTATCAGTGTGTTATCAAAAGCCATCCACACGCCAACAGTAAAAACTGGTGGAATAGCTTTCCATTCTTTAGCTTCTTTCATTGTTTCAAGAAACTGCACTGTTTTAATGCACCATAGAGCTCAATTTCTGATCATTAGGAAATAGATAGACCCAACCTAATGTTATCCTGAGGAATTTATAAAAAGGTTTCAGTGTGGGTCAGAGTCATCTTGAGGATTGAATCTGTCAAACAAAACCATTGAATCATCTATAGCCTTGATTTCTGCCTTTCATTTTTAGAAAGCGTTCTTTATAACCCCCATCTATCATCGTTACTGCTTGTGGCTTTATTGCCTCATTTTATAGGATTGTTCAGAGGATTGTGGCTACTCTGAAATAATGTATTCAGGCTTAAATAACAATGGAGCAGCCATCTTGTTATGCTCGATTTTGTTTATCTCAATATTCTGTAGAAAAAAGCCATGTGTATAGGAAAGGGAAAAAAATGATGTTTATATGGGACTTTGAAACAAAGAGTGGAACCATTTGAATTTCCTGTACTGAACAGATAATGTGAATATTCAAAGCTCAAGTACTTTTATTAGTAAAATTAAAGCTTTTTATAATATTAAAAACCTGTAACAGATGGCATTCACCCCCTAACATAAGCCCTGCACATATTACCATATTTTAAAGTACCTGTGTGCTTTTCCTGCCTAAGGGTACGCCATGAATCTTTGCTGTCTCTCTGTGCTTTAATGTTCTTGCTACACATAGACAAAGGAATATCCAAAACATTCATGAGGAAACAGATTTGTATCTCTACTGACTCTGAGGATGCCACATTGTGCTAGGAATCAAAGAACCTGGGTGATTACCACAGGTACCAGAGGCTGTACTTGATTAAGCTTGGAGTGCACTGTGCCAGCAATTCTGCCACCTGATTGGTTTAACTAAAATAAGCAATCAACAGTTATACTCTCCCGAGGCTCCTCAGAGATATTTGATTTGGTGGTGGCCTTACAACGAGGGATTGCCACAACTCGCTCTGAGTGTCCTTGCTTTTAACCTTTATGCAAACTACATTATCGGAGGAGTCAACCTGGTGTGTTGTCTCCACCTGGATGTAATTCATGTTAAGTGTCCAGGGGATGCAACACTGATGGTCAGGGAGGCCCCTCCGGTACCCTGTGTTGCATCCTGATGGAACTCAATGACATGCCTGGACAGCTTGCTGCCTTGCCTAAAGAGGCATTAACAAATTATAAGACAATATTTGGCATGCGCAGATTGGTTCTCATTTTGAATTATATATCTGTAGTCTTTTGTTCAACAATGACTCAGATATAAGGGCATACTGCCACCTCTTGGCAATGCAGAGTGACAGACATCAAGGGCAGGAACTGAAGAATTGCGTGTACCTAACTTGACCTCATTTTGAGGACACTTGGATGAGAGCTTTAGTATGTGTATGTGTATGTGTGTGTGTGTGTATGAGTGCATGTGTGTGTGAGAGAGAGACGAAACCATCACTGGATGAGCTAGGTAGGATGAGTTTAATCCTAATTCTTAAACCCATAGTAAATTAATGTTTAAAATGACTTTTGTGGTCAGCTCTACTTATAATAGTGTAACTAGCAAGCCATTCCAAACTGGGGTACCGGTCAGCTATCTTTCCAATAAAATGAAGCTGTTGTAATGTTGGGTCAAAGTTGTATTTTGATCATGCAATATTAACTATAACTTCATGGAAACCAATGTGTACATTGACTTATGTATGATGTTTGATATTCTATTACAAACTGACATACATTTTTGTACAGAAAGTAAGAAATTACAGTCCCAAACGAGTGTTATTAGTGGACCCTCGACAACCACCAGGCCAGTACCCAGTGCGTCTACTCAGCAGCAAACGATCATATCAGCATTTTCCAGCACAGTGCCTTACGACAAAAAAAAAAACAAAAAGACACAAAGACATCACAAATGCAATTGCATATTGTTAAGATATTTACTTTGTTGAGGAAAAAGAACTGAAAAAGAATTGTACTTAATTTTACTCGTGCATATTTTGATGTTGAAAAAAGATTTTATCATTATAATTATTTTGAATGTTCTACTTCAGATTTGTGAAATGTTCTGCTGTTTGGCAAGTGTTTGTCACGTTCTGACCATAAAGAATAGTTTAAAACAGCAATTAACTGTCTGGTTTCTTCAGCTTTCACTCAGGAGCAAAAATCAGCCTTTAAACTTGAAAGAAATAATTATTTGACATTTATCGTGACAATTATCGATATCGACTGATATGAAAATTTTTTATTGTGATAACATTTTTGGCCATATCGCCCAGCCATACTACAACTATTGTTACCTTTCTGATTATGTACGACTATGGTTATGGTTTTGCTTTCATATGGACATATTAAATTGCTACCTATGTCATAGTTGAAAAAGTTAAAATTTGCTGATAACTAATACCATTTTACTTTACCATCTTCCTTTGGAACCCTTGGTACAGTATTTATTTAGTTAGTCATTCACATATTTTATGTTCTACCATACAGCTGTTTATGCCAACCAGCTACCCAAAGAGAGTGGATATCAGAAAGCCACATGTACTGCAAGACTAGACCAGCACACAAAAACGTTCTCTCTACATGCCAAAAAAATTATTTGAATGTGACAAAGCAGCATAACTACCAGTCAAAGAAAAAGATAAACAGGAATTATACTAGGTGCACATGATGCATAGGATATAGGCTAGAGATGTTCCAATGTCATGTGATACTCCTGGTATGTGTCATGTGACATTCATTCATAAATAACACATTATGACCTGTGATTAAATATTAAATGATTAAATTAAATGTCATACGTCATATGCAATGTATTCTGCATGCTTAATGTATCTGTTATGCCATACTTATGGAGGCTTCATGTACGCTTTATGTCATTACAAAATGTGCAATATGACTTTTTTTACTTTGAAGATTTAATTCATGCTGAGTTGATCAAAATATATGTTTTTAATTGTGGCATACATTGTTTTTAATGTGGGTTCATCGAAGATTGCTTATGGCTATACTCTGAGATAAAAGAAGCATCCCTTTCTACCCTCACAACTATTGAAGGTACTGTACAGTGTATTTCAATTATATGCAAATTGCATATACCAAAGACTGGAGAGACAGGGAAATCTAGAAAGGCCATAACTGTGAGCTGGGGCTGTTCAAGGCATAAATGATTTTGCTGAGCATCCATATTGCTGAAGAGGTGGAAAAAGAAGAGAAAAGAATCTCATTAAAATTGTATTCAGAGTACACGCCATATTAAACCACAATTCCTTGGCATTTTAGAGTAAATAGGGAAGGAACTAGCTCTCCCCTCTTTGCAGTACTCCGTGGCCTGTAGAAAATTGGTGTCAGTTCCTCAAATTAGCCAGCATGTGCTGAATTATGATGAAAGAATTCGTTCCTGATCACTTCTGCCACCTGATTTGTCCCTGCATAATATCTCCTATCTCAGGCATGAGGTGTTGCATGGTCATTTAACATTTCTAGGTCAAATCATGCTGCAATGGTATTTTTTTCCAACTTCAAATTGATAAGAGGGACACAGTGTTCTTGTATGCATTGTAATTATAATAAAGTGTCATGCACATTCTAAAACTAGCTCTTGACATGCAGAAAGGGAAAAACTGAACAACGTGTTCTAGCTGCTGTGTGCATCTTCCCTTGATGTTAAACTGGATTTCCTCTGGCACATCTCTCAATACCCCTCAATCCTCTATAAATCCGAACCAGGATCACAATCTTGATTCACCTCCTGGAAGCACATGACAGTAAACTATGGTTTGAGCTATGTGCTTTAGCTGGGGCATTTACAGTTAAATTCACCAATGCACCAACAGTGGTTGTTGAAATTGTCTCTTGATGAGAACACGATTGCAGCTCAAGTCGGAAATCTTCGTGACTTCACTGAAACTATTATTTGAGACCCAACTTGAAAAAGCACAATTTGACCCGTAACATTTCTTTCAAGTGTTTACTTGAAATGAGCTTTGCTTGAGTATCTGTTATTGATTGAGTTCACTTAGTAGTTTGTTTTTTTACCATACACAGATGTTAAAACTGTATTGATTCAAATAAAATGAGAACCATATGCAGATTAATTGCCTGTGGAACATTTCCACTACATCACCTTGTCTGGCCAAACATTGAAAAATAGTCATGCAGCACTTCTAATATTGTTGACTCCTTATGGTTTTTTGCTTGTGCTGTACTCTACCTCACTTGTAAGTCACTTTAGATAAAAGTGTCTGCCAAACGAATAAATGTAATATAAATGTAGGTTGTTGCTTTTGTCAATAAAAGTTATTATATTCATAAGAGTAATAATAGTTTGATTTGCTTAAGATATCTAAGTTGGCACTGTATGTAAGTTAAACTACAAAGTGACAAAGGTTACTGTATACTATGGAGAAAAACCATCTGGTCTGTGCTGAGCAATATCTATTGTCAGTTTCCTGCTGCAGAGAAAGAAAAACAATATGGACAGCCAATTCAGCTCAGTTCACCAGCAAAAGCATGGCAAGCCTACCAGGGGTAAGATATGTTTGGCAGTACAAAGCGGCAAAGTGACAGGAAAAAAGGCTGCAGATGGGGTGAAAAACTAGAGGCTACGGATGTCACCTTAATCACTTTTGAACTTTATGCATGATTTGCACTTCCATTTTGATAGGTAGGTAAGTTACTTAAATGTTGCATGAGATCTGTCAATGTGCTTTCATAGCCTTGCTCACTAGATTATCCTGCCTAGTCCAGATATGTCTGGCAGTTGGTCTGAGAACCCCAGCCCCACCTCTGTCCAACCCACTACAAGTTTTGTTGGACAGTTTTGTTTTTTGTTTGCTTGTTTTCATTTTGGCTTTGGTGTACATATGTAGTGTTAAGGTTACTCAGGGCTGTTGGCTGTTTGATGTTTTCATTTGAATTTCTTGTATGAAGTTCCACAGATGCTCTACTGAAACTGAAGATGCCGCAATATTGGTAATGCACAGCAATATGATCATTGTTTACTTATAATGTATGTTTTGTATATGTCAAAATCATATTCATGTTGTTATTACAAGCACCATTTTCGATTTTAAGTAACGCACACATCATACTTACACATTACAGACAAACATTTTTTTCTCTTTCTTTTGTACAACAGTCCACATCAAAGATTAGTTATTTTTAGGTTATATTAGGCAATGTGCATTTATGTATCACTTTCATAAAATAATGAGAGACAAATTCGTAATCAGAATGAATGCCCGTCCCTTCAGAATCAGTCTGGTCTCCCCTACCAATTTAATTCTTATTAATCATAGAGAGATTAATCATATTTTGTTGAGATTTTGGTTGTTGTAGCATTAGGGTACATTATGCATTTACAATTCTGCAATTGGTGATTCAGAAACAGGCTTGCATTTTAAAAAGAAAGAAAGCAAATGCTTACATAGAAAGCAGTAAGTAAAAAGTAAGAAGCATTCAGGGCATTTCAATGCAGTTATAAATGAGTTTCGAATTTCAGTCAGTGTTGCATTTTTTATTGGTGAATAATGTATTGCTCAGAATCCCATACCCTGCCAGTAGCCTTTGTTCAGCCTTTGATTCAATGACAAATAAAAGCAATCCAAAGCAATTTTAAATCTGTCACCTTGGCATCCTTTATCAGGGAGTGCAGGCATTGCTTTTATTTCTCTCAAAAGGAGCACAGGCGTTAAGCACTTCTTAAGAGTTAGTAGTTTGCTATCTGTTAAATCTATAAAGTATCTCTTGACAAATTCAGGTTTCCTCTTATCAGAAAATTGAGATTATATTGCTGAAAGCACATGCTAGTTGCCTAAGAGACAGGATGTATTAAAGGCTTGTTTATATTACACTGGACAGGTTAAGGTGTCTCTCTCACACAATATTAAGCCTGAGTGTTTTCTGACATGCATGATTGTTACTCCTCTGATGAGGAAAGATTTTCCTTCGGTTCCAATTGCTTCAGGCTGCAGCATTTACCTGTCCACATATTTACAAGAAAACAAGATTGGACATGTTCCTCTGAGTAATGTTTACTTTGATGAATATTTATATTCCTGCCATTAAAAATGCTAGCAATTGCCTTTCCGATCTACATTTACATATTCTTCCATTATACAGTATGCCCATACATTTGACAGCCTATTTTGAATATTACATTGTATCTTTAGTAAAACATAGTTTCCAGTGTATTTTTTACCACATCATTTTTTCTATACTGATGGTAACCATGTGAATTTTCTGGATGGGCTGCAGGGATAAACAAATTAAGTGAGTGAACATATAATGTAATCCTTCTTCTTTATTGACAGCCTGCTATATATACTGTAAACAACCTACATTAACCATGCCAGATAGCCTGGCTGGAATTTATTATTGCCATTCCCATGTGTGCACCAAATCAATTAATAATGATCTTTCCTCTCCTCATTGATAGATCAACAACATGTTCATTATTTTTTTAAATGGCACATTACAGGGCATTAAACAACACATTCTTACCACGACAGATTTATGATAACTGCGGGAACATCAATATGCAGGAAAAGGCTGGTTCTGTTTAGCTTTACATATACATTCATTAATTTGGCTGCTCTCATGGAGTGACTTACAGTGTATGGTGGATCAGTGCTTATGTCAGGTCATACGAAATCCAATACAGATCCAGAAAACATCAGCAGCACATTTTAACAAAACTGTCAATGTCTTACAGTCAATGTCTAAATCCCTCTTCATGTTCTAAAAACAAATGCTGTACATTTGGGGAAACTGCCTTGCTTGTACAGGAGAAATGCCAGCATTGTCAGTTACAAGCTGGATTAAATTTTATATTTTACTTTACTTGAAATGTTTTCATACCTCTGTGTAAGAAGATACAATTAGGAATATGAGGACATGAGCAAACACAAATTCACACGGATGCTTTTAACAACATTACACATGCTTGACTCTTGCATGCGGTTTCCCCAAGGGGTTCCATTTTGGAACTATTTTATTATTGTCCAAGGGCTTTGTGCAAAGATCTGTGACTGATTCATTCACTGCAACCTGTCATTTTCTTATGGTGAACATAGTGCATGTAGCAGGAGCTGAGAACTCATCAAAACTTCCAAACTGGTATCTGTTCAGAATGACTTTGTGGACAACCCCTAGTATTATCTGTCCGCAGAAGATGCTGTAATTTGCACAGCCATCTGTTGCACATTCACGCAAGAAAGATAAGGGTTCACAAGGGCCCATTCTATCAAATGCCTCTCCTAATCACAATGGACAGCAGGAAGAACTGAAATACCACAAAAAAACCTGAAGCCTGATATTACCTCAAGTGGACTGCACTTGTCACACTGTAAGGGACATTAAAATGATCATAAGCACCATTTCACTGGACTGGAAGATATCACGAGAAGACACCCTCTCACTGAAAACATGGTTCTCATCTTTTAGTGCACTTTGTCTAAAACAGCCTAAAATAGGTGGACAGGAAGAGTGAGAATCCCATTCAGAGCAATACTGTGCTGTATACGGCTTTAGAATTTATTGTGGAATTAAGATTCAGTAAGTTATATTGCTATATATTTTTTACAAGTAGAAAATTTCACTGTACATAATGCTGTGGCACTTCTGACACATGCATATTCCAAATAACAGCAGGTTTAATACCAATCAATGAACAAGTTCAATATGTCATATATCTTCTGTTTGCAGGAATCTACCTCTAATGAAACAACTGAGCAGCACAAAATGATTACAATTGTACAACAAAATAAATGTATTAAAATTGTAATCATAGCATAGTTTTATTGTATGTAAATTTTAACCTTCAATATACATACTTAGACATTTCTTTTATCTTAGATGTTCTGCTTAAAGCTGTTTAACTGTCATTTATATAGTCATGTATAAATGAGGCTTGAATTGAATTAGATTCTTTGTTGGCCACCATAATTCAGCTTGTTCTTGTATTTTATAATTGTTATTAAAGCGAGATTCGCATGTACACATGTTTAATAATTTGGATTATTCCATGTCATTCATATGATTCTTTCTGTCCCTCATACTGTACCTACGACCCCTCTTCAAACCCTATGTTCCCTCAAGATCGCTGCACTCTGCATCCACAAGGCAACTGACTGTCCCGACCCAACGGGGTCACTCTTCTCAATCAGGATCCCTGTCTGTACTGGTCCCTCAGTGGTGTAATGAACTCCCCACAGGGGTCAGGACTGCAGAATCACTGGCCAGCTTTCGACGCAGACTGAAGACTCACCTCTTCGGACTGCATCACGGTTTCTCTACTATCCCCACCCCCTAATAACTGCTGCTTCTTGCATTTGATTTTAATTTGATGTGTAGTATTACAATTTATTATGAATTTGTGTTTTAGGACCTGTTGTATAGTTAGATACCTGGTTTTTTGTCTGAGTGCACAAGTTAACTTGTGGTAGGGCTTGAATAGTGTCATGTTCACACTCACTAGTCTGGGAGTGTTGTGAGCCTAGTCTGTCACTGTTGCTTGTTTAAATTGAATGGATACACTTATGTTCTATTGCAATGGAAGTCACTCTGGATAAGAGCATCTGCTAAATGCACGTAAAGTAATGTAACGTGACACAGTTTTTGTAGAGAACAATTAAATCATGGCAGAAATCCAGAAGGCATACATTCAGGCTAGATTTATTCAAACAATAAAGCTCTGTGCATTGCAGTAGCTCTCTAACTGACTAGGTGGCAGAGTAGCTAACCCTGCACTGCTGGATAATCAGAACTTTTCATAGCTAAAGAAATAAAAATGTAATATTGTCATATCTTACCAAAACACTGAACAACACATTAAATATGAACTTTATCAATTAAATTGTTGAGCCTAACCTGTATCTAGCCAGGTACAACCATTAGATTCCTGGCTGGTCAGATACTGAATCTAAATATCTACATGGTAAAATGGAACCCTAATATGAAATGACATGTGTCTTTCTTGCAGTGATTTTATAAGCATCAATGAGCCAGTAAAGCTAAAATATATCTTTTAGCAGTATGGCTGACTTTTTTTCCCCTCATCTATCATGGTAGGCAGATTAATTAATCCTATTATATATAATATATAGCATATATATATATAATATATAGCATCACAGAATCATTACCAAGTCTCCCACAGTACAACATTTTATTCTGTTTAATTTACTAATTACTAGTTACTGTTACTTTTTTGTTGTTTTACAAATTGCTGTGATGACCCCCTGTCATTCATTTTGAAATGAACATGCATTTCTTTTGTGTCTGTCAAGTGCATGTTCACATAATATATGTTCTTAAAAGTAATTTGTTTCTCAAATGTAGTTCACTGTATGAACACAGTATGAAATAAATATACTTTGTTCGCCGTCTCATTAGCATGTTATTCTCGTCACATTAAATGCAAAGTTTCCTTCCTCTGCAACACCTCTCATTTTAGAATAATAAAATTTATGTGCAAGCTAAAAAAGATGACATATGTTCACATTACACAGTGCACAACATCCACTTTTTATTTTGACAATAGGCAGCAAATGCTAGGCTCGATAAATTGCATATTGTTTGCATCTCCAGTATAATGATCTTGGCTCAAGGCAATCAAACCGAAATGAGACCATTTGATGCAGCAATGCATCAACATTTGTTCAGTTGGAGTAAGCAGATTTATAATTGCATTCTATAATAGACCATTCTCAGATATATCTGATTTTGGCAGTTTTTGAAGGAGACATTATTGTTTCTTTCCTAGTTTTAATGGTTTTTTGCATAGACAAACATATTATAGTTGCATGGTTGCCATTCATAAAAATTACTGTGATGTATCACTACTGTACTGCAAGTGTGTTTTATAATAACTTCACATTTCTCAAAAGTATGTGTACACTTATAAAAAGATTATTATCAAAAACAGCACTATAATAAGAGGAAGAAGAGTAGTAGTCATAGTATTTGTGGAAACCAACATTTGAAATCTAACTGATTAAACTGATCAAAAAGGTGAAATAACATGCCAAAAAATTGTTCATATTGTGACTTATTTCTGTGAGTTAAGAGTTATTTCTGGTATTTATTAGGCATCTGAGAAACGATTCTGCTCACCACATACAGATATTGATGCTGAATTTCATCAAACATGCCTGAAATAACCAATTATGTACCCTTCACACAGCCAGACATTTCTTCTTTTTTGTTTCATTAGGCCCCCATTAAAGGCTACCGCTGTATCATTGTAGATAGAGGGCCATATTCTTCAGTCCTCTGACTATGCGGGTGAGATGTTAGCCACTGGAATACCCTTGTAAAAATCATTTCTGTTCAATGGCTTCCAGTTATGGGGCTTTAATAGGCTGACTGACCGTCATGTGGATGCAGTGCTGTCTCATAAATGGATGGCCAATGTCCCCTCTGTTTCCTTGAGACAGGCTGCTGTAACACTGTATTAAAAACATTTCGACACAGTTAAAGAGGTGGGCAAATACAGAAAAAGCAAAGAAGAATTTCACTACATTTCCAGAAGAGGGGTGTCCCCTCTGTTCAGTGCAGGCAGTGTGTATTGTGTACCAAAATGCATCAAAAGCAAGTATTTCCTTCATTCAGTAGAAAGGAATGTTGGTACATTTAATTATATTGAGTATCCGCAATCCTCTTTCCACCTCCACCACCCCTATAGCTTGTTACCAGCTCGTGTAATACATAGGATTTTTTTTCCTCTGGTGTTAAAACCACTTAATTTGATGTCATGGGCCTTAGGGAGAAAAAGAAGCAAGAGACAATGACAACCCACCTTAAAACTGATGACTAAACTGCAGCCATTAAATGGGGTGGAATATAAAAAATAAATAATTAGATCTGCCTAAGGACCACCCACCCTTTCACAAAGATTACGAACCTCTGCTCATTAATTAGAAAAACCATTGATGGGTGAATCCATGATGTCCCATGAGGTCTAACTGATCACTTGTCCAATGAAAAATTGTGAGAGGCCACAATGAAAAAATGGGAGCCAGACTTCAGAGCGACAACAGGACTGAATTCTAGGCACCGCGTTATTGTTGTAGCTTAGAGTTACTTAACCTTCAGTAATTATCCCAACCATTTTCAATCCGTATCCAAATTAATATTATGTGAAATGGCAGTGAATTAACTTTCCCTGGATGAGGATGTCTGCGAAACAATTAAAGAACACAATACCTGTGTTGCAAGCAAGAATAAATCACGGGCAATCAAATCACCCTGAAATGTTTATGCAGTACAGACATGCTGAAGACTTCATCATGAGTTACTTTTGTAAACTTGGCATCTTACCATAGATAACACAAATATACATAGCAGGCTGCCATTAAAACATACACAAATAGATTATGTTTAATCTTATATGAATGTGTGTATTAAGATATTTCTATTTGCATTTTCTCAAATTGATGATTTACTATACAAATACCATAGAGGATCAATAACATATTTCATCCTAAAACAGAGGGCCCTAATTTGACAAAATGAATGCAATAACTAATTAAGTGGGCACAAAACAGTTGGGAGATGGGAATAAAAAATCTGGTAATTCGATGGCACTAGCTTTACGCATTATCCCAGCAAAAAGCCAGCATTGTTACTAACTGGGTTGAGTCAAATGAAGTTATTAGGTATCTGTGGGTGTGATGAGGGATGGATGTTGTGATGAACAATTCTATCTCTCATTTTGCCCTTTCCTGTTTTCTCTGTGGAAGGGGAGCTGTTTGAACAACGTCACCATGTTGGATTTAGAGCGGAGGCAGTGTAATTAGTCATGAAAACTTTTACATGTACACATGTATACTGCAGGTATATTGCAGGCGATGATCCTTATCCTTTTTACAGTCATATCCCACATCATCTGTTTATATGTGCCATGAATATGCATGGTACTGTACCTACCTAGCAAAGATGCTGAGGATAGCTAGCTGCAGTGGGGATTTTACTTTCTAGACTAAGCAAACATGACCTCCGTTTATGTTTAAAAACAACGTCAGAGACAATGGTAAACTAGTTGTCACAGCAATGCAATCTCACACAGGCTGCTTAGTGCATGTGGGAGACAAAGCTTCATCAGATCAGAATGTGTACACAGCTGGTTAGATGGATCTGCATGGATGCAAACCCTAGGGTCCATTTCCAAACATTAAACTCCTCAGATGCAGTTTGGTCCAACATGTGCATAAGCAAAGAGTGAGCGTTCAGGACTCAAATGACAAGACTAAAAAAAATGACCCATCATTGCAATATACTCAATAGACCCATTATACATCAGATGTGGTTTTACTGTACATCTATTGAATGGGAGAATGCCCACTCAAGTGCTGTGTGCACAAATCACTTTACATAACAATGGTATGACATCATCAAACATGCTTAAAAAGGAAGTCAGTCAGTGAATAAAAGTATGAGGTCACAGTAAGCATAAAACTTTGCTGCAAAGCAGCTCCCACTGTGTTAGCTAGATATGTTGAAGAAACAAATAATTAAGCTTTTTACTGATTGTACTAGTAATATCCTTGTTGGAAATGTATTTCCACATGCAGCATTAGGTATTCATTGTACTAGCTTCTATGGATATAGATTGAGAACATGGTTAGTTAGTTAAAAGTTCACAAGGTGGATAGAGCCACATGGAGAAAGAAGCAGAACAAGGGAGAAGGATAGGAGTGAATTTTAGGCAGGGAGAATTCAGGGATCTTGTGTACCAGCCTCCAAATCATACAACAAATGTAAGCCACAGCCTATTGGGATTGGTGCATGCTTGCTGCAGCCACTTTCACCTCTGATGGTGCATCAGGACATAGCTATCACACGTTGAACCTAGAATTATCTAGAATTGTGTAAGTGATTACAGAACACATAATAAGTAAAAAACACAACACACAGAAAAAAAAATATTTCACAGTCATCTTACCTGTGTCATTCAGGTTAATGTCTACGTGTGTGTGTGTATATGTGTTTCCAGATCTCTCTAATATGCAGTTATTGACAACAGTATGTTATTGATGATGTTGTACATTTCCTTACTCCATTGGGAAGTAGAGCACAAAACAAGATTATTGACAGTGTATATGTCCTCTGACTGGCATTACAATATGTGAGTACAAAAACATGCTGTGCTGTCTGTTTTGCATTGAAATGTTGTACTTGCATTAAGAGGTGGTTGTTGAGGGCATTATGCTCCAAGCACAAAGATGGTACCACAATACCACTTTACATCAGACTGCACCATCATTTGCACCAGACATCGCCTTTCGTCCCACACAACATATGCACTATTTTGGACGAGGAAATTACCAATGACAATCAATCAATCATGGGCATTTATCACATGGCATCATTTTTTGCAGCACAAATTTAGGAACTTGCTCACACTGGCTTATGCCAACATGAAATTAGAAACAAGAAATTCAAATGCTGTTCAATTTATTAAGCTTTATATTGTATAAATATATATTGTCAACATGTACTGGAAACAGCCTTTGTTCAATAATTTCATTGACCTTAGGAAACCAACTGAAATGTTTCCTCAGTACATCAATGGACAATAAAATGTCAACATTAGACTGAATATTTTAAAGGTCTCAGTATCAATCTAAATAAGGTTTAGAAGATATTTATAGGTTGAACTAGACTGAATAAAAATGACTGAATAGATATAAATTTGTGTTTGTGCAAGTTACTTTTAAAAGCAAGGTAGATTAATTTTTAATTCGTTGAGGAGTCACATATTTAGCTTGTCCATTAACAAAGACTAAGAATTCAGCAAATTGCTTTGAAAGCATTCTCACAATTCATTTACCAACACTTCTGTCCTCAAAGGACGCTACTTTGTACAAAATTAGCCGTGTAACACTAAATCAAACAAAAGATGTATTAAGTTTTACCTCAGAATTATATAGCAATATCACTGAATTAATTATATGAAAATGCATAACAATGAGGTGACTGATTTTGGTTGGCAGCAATGACTTCAAAATTTTGTTATAAAACATCCATAACATACTGAAGCAATTTAAACAAAAAATATGTAACGGCATTCATTACTAACAACCACTAGTATCCTTCATTAATTCTTGAACAATTTGTTGGATTTTTCCACAATGGTTGGGGCTCTCAGGGCATGTTCCAGCATTCCATTTTTCTTCTACAACTGTTGTTGTGACATTACAAGAAGCACAAAGGCTGAAGAGAATTACAAGTCAAGGGCCTGGTGCATTCAGAGCAGTCTTCTACTCAGACCAATGAAGCCAGCAGATGCATGTCTCAGTGACTGTAACTGAAGATGGCTTGGAATTCCCCGATGGCTTAGCAGTGTGGAATTGAATTTTCCAACTACTAATAGTATTATCATGGCAGACATTGGGCAACATCTAATTTACCCAACAGGGGTTGCCATCACCAATCTACCTTTTGATATTGTCTTTTGATCATCAAAGAAAATGTACCCTATTTATAGAACATCTTACACCCATGGATTAAATGGAGAAAAAAATCAACAAAATAAACACACAGTATGCATACCAAGTAATAATGCTATTATTATTAAGTTAGATGGGAAATTTGTTGTTGTTGTTGTGGTTGTTTTTTTTCAGACTTGTTATTGCAAAAATATTCTACTGTTTTATTCTGGAGTCTATCCATGTGTACCACAAAATATTTTATAACACTATTTTCACAGGATTTGCTTTGCAGTAATAAAGTATTACTAAATTATTATTGCTCACAGAGTTTGGTTTCAGGGTGAATGCTTGTGTTGTCAGCATTAACATAATCATATTTATCAGATCTATCATTTGTATGATGACTATTGTGTTAAACAAGGATGGAAAAGATGCAATCAGTTGCTTTTGGCTATTCATGATAAATGACTTGAACTGTAAGCCATTTAGTCTCACACTTTATAGTTTCCTCCCAGGGCACTCACTATTGACTCACTGTATGCAACATGGAGCAAACACTTTCATACCCAACTGTGTGAAATTGCTAAAATACCCACTAACTGACACTCACCGTTAAGCATCTTTATAGAGTGATTTTAAATTTAAATGTTTTAAATTAATTTCAAATATTACAATAAGCAAGGCACTATAATCACAATTTGAATGGATTTTTTTAATGTGTCTGCTGGATGAAATCGAAATATCGATTCGTGTAATCCAGAAAACGAAAATAAAGCATGCATACAATACCTGCATGGGAAACTTGCATTGAAAGACATTTTGATCTATAGACTTATGCTTCAATGCTTGAAAATTGTTTCTCTGACAAATATAAATAGTGAAGTTGATGCCTATGCATGACTTTCTTTCCAAAACAATCTTTAATTTTTAAAAATATTTTGGCTATTTTGAAGAATAAAATATGGTTTTGATTTGGTTATAACACTTCTATTCTATTTGTATTATGTCATTGTTTTGATGACTTTACTGTTATTCTAAAATGTGGAAAATGGTAAAAAATAGAGAGAAAAATGTGTCCAAACCTTTGACTGGGACTGTATATCTCCTTACAAGTCCGTAAGTGGTCAATAAAGTTTTATCTTGTATTGAAGACCTGCTTAGCAATACAAGGATAATGCTTCTTGATAGCAATGATCAATATCTATTCACAGATGCTAGATATTAGTCAATCACATCCCATTATTATAAGTCTGAATGTATACATCTTTACTAAGTATGGTAACCAAATGTGATAAATTTGTGAAAATGTATGTTTGTGCTGCCATTTCAGGTAAAATGAACTTCAGTTGCAAGTGGAAATTTTATTTCTCTCAGATGAAAATTAAAATAAACTTTCCTGGTTCCAATGTTTCTTTTCAATTTCAGCTGTTTTAGGGACTACAGACAAGTATGCATAGGTGAACATGATTTAGAAACCAGTCTGTTGAAGGATATAATTTATGTTGGAAAAACAATTTTGCACTGCTATCTACAACAACCTTTAGCGAATTCAAAGAGTTCTGTGAAGAGAAGGCATTCAAAATGTATTTTGTCTGCTGTTTTGGGTTTAATTGAAACTGAAAATGTTATGTTCCACACTGATGCACACCTAATTATCACGCAACGGTGGCCAATGTTGTAGAGCAATTACAAGCCACATTTCCTTGACTTCTCACTGTCATAAAATAATAAGACACAGAGGGGGAATTTTATCCCTACCTAGGAGTGCTGGCCATAGAGGGACATGGAAACTAATGGTATTTGTTATTTATAGGCCACATGGAGACTGTATTAGCGGGGCCCCTCTCACCTTGTACTTTTTAGTCTGTAAGAACAAAAGTGTTCCTTTACTTTTTCTGCACCATAACAATAACGGGGACTAAATATAAATAGCTGCAACAAGCAGTCAAAGTAAACAGAGTAGACCATTTCCAACCATGGGTTTGTCTACCCAGGCTTTCATTTTATACAATTAATGAATTATATATAGTTTCACTGACCAAAGCACTCCTTGATTATTGAAGGATTATTGTTTATCTATGGTCCAGGGAGCATTTAATTGATTCAAATCTGTAAGCAAATCAATTAATCTTTGGCAAGTATAAATCTTTGGTATACTGCCTGCCCCCTGTACAGTATAGGTGTGTTGGAACAGCTGTCACAAGAGAGGCATTTCAGCAGCTAAAGTAAAACACTGTAGTCATAGCAAGGAGTGAATAGCAATGCTGTTACTAGTGATAGAGTCATATAGAGAAAGAGAGGAATGGATTTATGTAAATTTTAACTGCAAAGGTTTACTTTCATTCATGATCTAGTCTGCTTGCAAAATGTGTCGATGTTTCCATTTATCCATTTTTATTTAACCTTTAATTTACCAGGCAGAGTTAATGGAAAAACATTTCTCTTTTACAAGGATGACCTGTGGTGTGAATTATTCAGCCGGATAAACTCACTGGAGAACCCCCCTACTCTTTGTGGTAAGTATCATGGAGTCTTTAATGACATAGTCAGAACCTTGAGTTAACACTCACCAGAGAGACAATATCTACAAAATATTCTCTTTTTAAGTTTAACATCCTCCCCCCAACCCCAAATTTAGAATAGACTCCAGCCCTCACTAAATCTGAATTTGTCAACTCCTTCAGGCTACTGTAGTAAAAATAAGGGTCCTTCAATTTTAATTACATGATATGGGTAATTGATTGGTATGATATAGTTAAGTAGCTACACCTAATTGATTGAGTGACTCACAAGGCTATGTCAAGCTATATACAGTGTAGTACTTAATATATGAGCTGAAAGAACAAGGTCATAGTTACACGATGGCATCAGATTTAGTGTCCTAAAAACAGTGTGACAACAAATTCAGTACAAGACTATACAATGGTCTTAAAATTATCCCAAATAAATCCAATCCCATACACGCTACATTATTGTAGGCATGTTTATGCCAAATTTTGCATTTAATACCTGTCCCTTTGGTAAAGATGTTAAGAGCCAGGCATAGGATAGATTCTGGTTCTGTGAACTAATGAGCTGTCTTACCAGGTGGACTTCAGAAGACTATGTATAGCACCAGTGGTGGGGCATTGAAGAAAAGAGTGAAGTTTGGGATGTGTGGCCTCAGTGTTTAAGAATTACCAAATTACCAGAGGTTGCCATTGGAACAAGGGTTAATACTGGTGTGTACAGTATGATGATGGATGGAACCCAGTGGAGAGAAGCAAGGAGAATTGATATGTGGCTATATTTGGGCATATTGAGCAGCAATATTCTGAATGAGTCAAAACAATCTGCTGACACAGACATGAGCAAGGAATGATAGTCATCTAAACTGACTCGTACAAGGGTCTGGACCAGTAGCTGGGTTGATGGTGCAGATGGTACAGTTGGGTTCTATTTACATTGTTGAGGAAGAATTTGAAAGACCTGGTCATTGACATGATGTTCTTAAGAGAGATTGTCTTTGAGGGTGACAAAGTTGTCACAGACCTCAGTCGCAGAAGACCAGAATGAAGCCACCCAAGGTTATTGCGAGGTCTTGGAGAGGAGAGTCAGCAGACAGAACAGGTCTGTTTAAAGGGGTTTGAGCTGCCAGTGATGACTTGATCTAGGCAGAGATTTACACAAGACATTTTGTAACATGTAAAGAGACAGGTAAGAACAGAGTTCTACAATTTAGTTTCAATGATAATCACAACGTCAGCACTGACAATGGATGGCAATAACAGATCTGAGTGAAAAGGAACATAAAGGTAGACTGGAACCCAACACTGGGCCCTGGGAAACCCATTTGCACAGAGTGAGACACATTAAGACATGTCCTGTCCAGGTCATGCAATAGTGGTTTCTTAAGACAGGAGGTGAGCAAGCTTAGGACAATGCCTGGGACTCCCAGGCCAGCTAGGATGGACAGGAGAACCTAGTCAATCGTTTTGAATGTCAAATGTCAACTTAGTTGTGATCGGGAAGCATCACAACTAAGGACTGGGTGGCAGCTCTTGCAGAGTAAAGGGTCTCAGTGACTTAAAGGAGAGCTATCTCCAGGAGTCCTCTGTGCAGAAACCAATTGTTTGGGGTCCAGGAGGTTGCTCTGTAAGAGGAACATAGAAAATTGTTTAAATAGAGCATGGCCAGTTGTTTTGGAGAGGAATAAGAAAAGAAAGACAGGGCAATAGTTTTGGATGACAGAAGAGACAAGCATTTTTTTTGAAGAGAGATATGATGCATGGCTGTTTGAAACCAGAAGGAAAACAGCCAGAGCAAGGGGAGGTATTAAAGGAAGGAGATCAAGGGAAGCAGATCTGAAAGAGGGGAGAGGGCAGGTGGATGGTTTGTGAGATAGCAAAAGCTGCAGTCTGTGAGCAGGGAGAGGGGAGATGCCTGCATGTTCTCCTCCTCTCAATCCCACATTGCTGTCCATTTTATATGGATGAAGCCACTGCGACAGAATGTTCACATGACTGCTCAGATTCTGTGCAACACTCCCCTTATTCACCTAATATCAATCACATCTCATTAACTGTAGTTTATACAACAACCTCTCTCAAAATCCTAAACAATCCTTGCCAAATTTTGTGTCTGTCAAGATAAAAAAAAGCTACCCAAAACAACCATTCGGAATTGTGCAATATTTGTTAATAGATGATGAGGATTAATGATTTTTTTTATAATTGAATCTAGATCAAAGGAAGAATCTGAACATATGGAGAATTTTATAAAGCTTTAATTCATCACTAAATTCCTAAACGGAAACAAGACCAGCACACTGCCCAACACTTTGTCAAAGCCTTCCTCAAAGGAGTTAAATCTAGCAATAATACAGTCTGTCCCTAACTGTTACTTTTTTCCATACTTGACACAATGTTACACATTTGTTCATCATTAAAGTTATTTTAAATATTCTGTAAGTAATGAGGCAAGCATTATTCATGTAAAGAACAGACTGCATTGTGGTTTGATAAAGTTGAGCATTCAGATTGCATGGTACAATGTTACAGTTTGTGACAATCTGAGATGTCCCTGACATTATATGATAGATTGGCCAGCCTAGAAAATCAACCCACTATGGAATGTTATTTGGGCATGAATGAAAGTAGTATGGCTATAGCTTGATCACCTTTTGAGCTTCCACTTTAGGTAAACATTTTATGAAAGATACAAGCATTTCAACATGTTTTACTATTGAGTAAAGGGTAGTAACAACAACATAAGTGCATCCATTTAATCTGAATGGATACACTTATGCTCTGTTGTGCTGTAAGTCGCTCTGAATAAGAGCATCTGCTAAATGCATGTAACAGCTAAATATTGTGCAAATCAACTGATGCACCTGTAAAATTGTTGCACTTCTATATAGACACTCAAACACAAACACAGCCATATGGTTATTGTTGAGTTTTAAATAGCAAAATTGTAAAAATCAGCCACTGTGAGAGCTCAGTTCAAAAAGGCCTTTATAAGTATTCTAATAACTACCCTGCTATCAAAGTTAAATCTGTTGTCTGCCAAGCATGAACTGTGGATAAAGATGGACCTATACAAGTTTATTTGCCCCAGATTATGAAGTTTGGAGCAAAAATTGGATTCACTTAGTTATTTTATTCTCCTTGCGCAGACTCCGAAAGGAAAGGACGTGTCAGTCCTGCTTGCCCTGGTGCATGGTAATTAGTCCCCAAGAATCGCCAGTCCTGGCTCGTCAGGGGCCATTGGGCTGCCGTGTAGAGGGTGCACTTGCACAACTAAGCCTCATTAATTTCAGTGACCGATGATTACTTTCCGCATTGCATCATGGGACAAAACAAAACACCCTTCCCTGGCGTTGTGGCTGCAAAGGCTGAAGCAATGTTTTCCTGAACCGGAATGCAGCAAAATGAGTGCTCACTAGTGAGCCTCTCCTGGGTCAGTGTCATTGTGCTGTCTCCATTCCCCTCACCCCTCCCCCAGTCCCACACCAGCCCTCTCCAGATGTTGTAATGGTCAAGTCTAGCTGATGATTTTTTTTTTTTTTTCAATTAGGAACTACTTTGTTTTCCCTTGATTCTGGAAAACCCATCTCTACAATGCTTTTCATAACTCATATGCACATCATTTTTTTGGCAAAGAGGACCACAATTCAACCTGGAAATTGTGGATGGTAATCATTTGTGGCGCTAGAGTTGGAAAATAAAAATGAGGACATGTTGAGTCACATGGGGGCTGACACAATTCACCCTCTGCTCAGGCTAAATGTCTCCACTGGACTTGAAGGTGAAACTTGGTGCTATTTTTAGACTTCTACCTACATATATCAGAAGCAGTCAGTCTGCACTATGGAATTATGGACCCCGCTGGTGGATAGGTCACATTTTGTTGATTGCCAGGGTAGCTGTAAAAAAAATATCAAAGTAAGTTGAAATACAAATCCTTTTAAAATCATATTTCATTACTTTGTCACAGATATAAAATCAGTGTGGGTTATCAGTGCCTGTTTGACATTGCACAAGGCTACCGAATGAGCCACATTTTAAAATGCAAATGTAAAAGGCAGAAATATTCATTTTTACAGTTACGATGAATTTAGCAGTTATGTACAGATTAAAACTGAGCACAATGAGGGGGACAAATATGGGACAATTAGAACAACAAATCAGAATAACTAAGCGTCTTTAACAGTGTGCTTATGCAAATGTTAATTCAGAGACTAAATCATATTTGACAGCAGGCGAGGCCATCAAAAAACAGACCAGTTGTGTGGCACCCCCTTGCCGAGCAGCCTATGATTGAAAATTTTTATTCAAAATCTCTCTGCAGTAAAGCTGTTTCACCCACCATTGCTCATCACACACTCTGGTTTAAATTACAATAATTAATATCACACTTAAAAGCCTATTGGTACTTACTGTAGCCATGCAGGAAGCTTTGGTTATGTCTTGCTTATTGGATGTCTCATTATCTCTGATAATCAATACCTAACTCATATTTAAATATATTGAACTGTTTTATGTATCTAAGAATTACATGAGAAAAGCAATGTTAAGAATGCGCTGAAAACAAGATTATACATGCAAATAAGTACTTGAATTATGATAATTCAAAACCGTAGGAAGGAACAATAACAAAAAAAAAAAAACTGTCAGGGCTTCAAAGGTCTGTGCTCAGAATAAAGGAAAGAATCATTGATTATCAAAAATTGTCTGAGGAGCACATTTGGTGAGCATGGAAATCATTAGGACTTGAACACTAGATCTTCGCATTCTTTTAATCTCATTCACCGCTTCATATTCAGCAGTGGTTGTTGAAAATGGAGACGGAATGAAAGCCATACAGTTACAATGAATCCTCTCATAAATTCGGGAGTCTGAGTAATATGTAAAATGGGTGCTAATATGACAGCGCGATCTTGTCTTCTACCATTCCGAGAGCTCATTTTCAAGGCGGCATATGGAATATTAGCCATCCACTGTAGCATCGCACCATGCGTCACTCAAAGGATCTGTCAAGTATGACATCATTACAGATGTGACCTTGATTGATTGAGCCCAGCATCCATGGCATTTTAATGAGCATTAATGCAATTTAATGCCTGATTTTCTAATAGATAATGTTCTAACAGGCGTGAATATCACACCACGTAAAAATCTATTTTCCAATTCATCTAATTGTTAATAAACTCAATATGCTTGGGGACAAGAGAAGAGACTCACAAGTGCTCTCAAGAAGTATAAAGATTACTTTTTTATTATTACTACTCGATCAGGCTGTCCAGGAGGGAAATACTGTATTTCTTTCTGATGTCAGCATTAGAATGCAAAAATTACAGTTATATAGTGCACGGACTGTTCAAATATATTTTATTTTCCTTCTTTCCATTGAAAAAAGAAAACAATACTTACAAATATAGCTTGGGATATCATCATCGTTTTCCTCTTGCCTGTGCATCATTCAGTTGAATTTTCCAAGAAATAAGATTTTTCTACAGCTTTAACGGATTTGTCACAGGACCACTGAAACGGGACCCTTCAGTGTCACAGCATTTTCCCATGGGATTTCCTTTCATTGCTGCTCATGTGACATTAATCTGATGTTCAAACACGATCCCTATCGACAGTACAGTCATTGGTGACGAGGCTGTTGGAAGCTCCAGTGTAGACACATCATTTGTCAGTAATAAAGTTGAGCCCTCTGTTTACAGTACTTCACATCACCGGGCTAAAACCTCAAGTGTTCTCTGATACCTACATCTCACAGTAAATGTTAACAGCATGATCAATACATCAAACAAAATGTCATAAAAGCTTATTTGAAATTCCTTGCTGCTGTTGCTCATATTTGTAGTTTGCTCTTTACCTTGAACAATCAGTAATCCCACTGTGCTGGCATATGTGGGAAGTTCATATCCTATTTATGGCGTCTGCATAAGTTAAGAATCCTGGCAGTCACCAATATAAAACCACCCTGAACATCCTAGAGTGGAATCAAGCACAGGTGCAGACACTGGCTACCACATTGAACAGGAAACCATGGAGTGTGCCTGTGTAACTTGCTAGCACTGGTGGGAAATTATTTTATTTGGAAAACGCACAAAAATGTATTCTTAGCTTTACCATATGGCTCCACTGACAGGTGGCAAAACATTTTTCCCCACATCCTTTTTTATTATTTTGAAAGGTTTGGACATATGTTCATAAGTACTGTATACTTTTTATTATGTGCCAACAGCTCCCCCCTGTGAAAATGAATGGTCACACTGTAGACTAGTTTGGAATATGTATGATTGTATAATGGGGATTTGAAGGGCTGACTATTCAAAACAAATTCATGCTAAGAATATGATAAAATTAAATCAATTCATCTTTCAGACAGCTTTTAAAATATTTCAGTTTTATCTGTGCCAAACTGTTATTTTGTGAGATAGAATTCACTTCTGGGCATTGCACATTGCTTATTCCTTTTAGTAATGGTGAAATGGCTTCCACTAAATATCAGTATTTTCTGTGTAATTGTTTTTATCCTTGTATGACAATTTGTACTATCACTAGATGATTTTCTCTATAACTACCTCCTGCTTCCTTGACTTCCCGCAATGAGAAGAAAAAAGCAATGTTGTTTTATTTTGTTCTGTTTTTGTAAATGTACTTTGGGTATGATTTTAGTGTCAGAATACCATCTAAAGCTGCGAGATTGTAGACTTGCAGGGATATTTCTTCTCTTTCATCCAGATTCGTACTTTTCATGATATTTTTCTTTCTGAACGGCAAATAAAAACCATACATCCAAACATTGAAATTAGGAGTCACAGTACTGTCAACTTTTTAAAAGTTGCAGTGCTTGGCACTTTATGACTCAGCAACATTGTAAGAAGACTGTTCAGTATAAAGTTAGTTTCCTATAACAAACACAATAATTGCACTCGATTTGTTTTGAAGTTAATTCCCTGCACACCAACAGACTTGCACAGCAAATTAAATTCTCGTGTTGAAGCATAAAAGGACATGGAACTCAACACCACATCACTGGGTTAGAGGGTTTTATAATTCTTTATATACCACCCCGTCCAAAAACCTATGAAATGCACTATTCCCTATACACAGAGAATTTTTATTTCTCTCTAGGAAGTTTGATTCAGCTGGAAATGTTGCACATAACACAGAGGCCAATTAAGAACATTCTAGAGGTGACCAGGGAAAAAGCAGCCTCACATTAGTAGGTGTGCATTGTCATGTGTAACTGTGGCTTAAATTACACGTATATTAAACTTGGAAAAAACACATCTGATTCACTTCCATATTTGTAACACACCATGTATTATAGAATGGTTTACAGATCTGAGTATGCATACAAAAATATAGTGCAAATTATGTTAAAAAATTTGCCAAAAGGTAGAGAGGAGAGGGGGCATTTGGATATTCAGGGCTGGAATGTTGATGTCCAGGATCACCGCACATTTTGCAGCAGTCAATGATACCATGCTTGCAGTTACAATACATTCAAACTTTTTTTTTTTTTTACTAGTGTTCAGAGGAGACATCCATCACCACCCCTGCAACACTGGTATATCCAACTGAGCCATGTCAGGGACAGATATCCCTCTATGTCCCAAACTGTCACTAAGACAGCTGGATGTCATTATGGCCAGATAATTGCGCATACTATGAGACAGTCTCCAAGACAAATGCACCAGAGACTACTATACACATGTCGCCTTGGTGCTGAATGAACTTCTTAGGGTAAGATGCCATGCCTAGGTACACAGACATTTCAAAAGAAATTGGCAAAACGTAAATTTATTCAATGTAATATTCGGTGAGGAGTCACAGTCCCATAATACAGAACATGAACATGCAAACAAATACATAAATTAGTGTCCAGTTGTGTCAAATCCCATTATTAGGCATATACTTTAATTTGTGTATGTTATAAAATGTGAGGATGTAAAAACAAAAATACAGGTGATGTGGATGTTTATAGTAAGGTCACAAAATCGTGCTTGGGTTCTTATAGTCAAGTGACAAATTAATCTAGTAGCAGAAGTATCAGCTAACATTTGAGTGTCTTCCTTGAAACTGAAACACTGTGATCTCAGTCTCCAGCAGAGAAGTACTGAAACCTTTAAAAATAGTACCCATTACCTCCCTGCTTGGGACACAGCATTTCAAAGAAGAAATGAGCCAACTACATGTGCTGCCTTTGACCTGATCAGAACCCATGCTTTGGCATGACTGCACGTGTTGTCATTATTAAAACATCTGCTCTTATATATTACAGATTTACATAAATTATTTCTGTTTATTTTGATTTTGTAATGTTCATGTTGTGACTTAGTGATAACTAATAACAGTACATCTGTATGCTGATTATTTCTCCAAATAGTGGAAAAATGATCATTAAGCCTAGTGTGTCTTTGACAGCTCTATTAGTGTGTACATTAATTGTGGTTTTCATGTTATTATTGTACCTTGCATCATATTGCCAGGCATCTGTTTATAAGGCATTAAGCTAATGACCTTTCATGGATGCAACAGTACAAAAAATTAAATCATTCTTGGCAGGTGTGTATTGCTACAGTGTGACTAATTTGCTTTCTAGAAATGATTATGATAATGACCAAGCTTAATGGTTTACCATAAATCCCCAAAGCTACTCTTGTCCCTAACTCTGTTAGATGCTAATAAAATGCTTTGTTTGTTTCTGAGAGTGAAAGCTTTCAGGGTGTGACGCACAATAGAAAGAATGTAATTACTCAACATGAGTATGATGCATGGAACTAGCTTTTTAATGCATTTCCAGACAGCACTCTGAGTGTCTATTAATAAAAAAAACAAATGGATGAATTAATGTAATATATAATATCAGGAAAATATTGACATTCACCAGAATAGGTTTTCTAGCATTATGATTTCAGCAGCATTGTTTCACAGCATCTGATGTAAATCCTGATTTGAATGTTATAGAGTCCCTCCCGGCCCATGTGGCATCGTGGCAACATCAGTTTTAGAGGTTTACTTCTTCAGTTATAATGTTGCTGGTTATGAGCCCTATCAAGGGTCACTAGCTCCTTCACGAGTGCAATCTAAGCTGCTCTGGAAAGACAACTGGTGTCATTGAAGCTGATCTGTTGAGTGGTTACCTGTTAAACATTAGCACTAAACATTTTAGTCTTAAAAAGTGGACTGTACTGTAATGTTAATTTTTTTTCTTGTGTTATACGCTGGTAAACCACTGTAGGGCAATACCTTTAACATTTGTGGCATGTTTACGTCTTAATTCAATATTTTCATGGAATGAATAATTTTTCCTGAAATTACAGTATTTTTGCCTTTTGGTTTTACTAATGGCAAATTGTCTGTGGTCTTTTGTAAAATGGGGGTAAAGCAGGTTTACTGCAAAAACTATGGGATTGACAGTCACACATTTGGAATTTTATACAGAACATGTACTACTCTGTTCAATGCAGCCTGAAAAAACAATGTGAACAATGTACTTCTATTCTCACCTTGAGTTTATCATCACATCAGTATCAAAGGTGATAACGCACCCAAATTAGACCCATAGACAGCCCAGCCTGTTTCAGTCCTGCTTAGCCGAGAACTACGGTGAACGTCTTAAAGGACACACGAGGAATAATGAGGTGCTGGAATTCTAGAGAAAGTGGTGGTTGGGTTTACCCTACTGTGGTGCTGTGTCTCTTTGGATTCTTCTCGATGATGAGACCAGGGGAACCTTTCCTGATTCGCTTTTTGACTGGGCCTCAAAAAAACCTGACTACGCAACAGGTATGCAAACACTGACTTGTCTAATGGGATAGATTTCTTTTGTTCATGTTTGAGATGTCTCAGTAGTCCAGGTGATGCAACTAATGCCTATTAACATGTTTGTAATATGTATGTACGGTGCCTTGACATCAAAGTGAACGGAATTAAAATATGTGTCACCTAGATTCAATACGAACTGATGCATAGAGATGTAGACTAACATGTTTTGGCCATTGCTCGTTTTGGACTGCTCTCATGTCTGTCAAGTAAAAGGCAAGGTAAAAATATGTCATTTTCCTGAAGTGAGCCAACTTATTTTGGTTTCTTCTCCAAGGTTTTGAGGCAAATCGTCCCAGTATGGACATATTCCAACCTTTTCCTCCTGATCCCAGTACTTCTACTGACAGATATCCTCAGATACAAACCAGTTGTGATCATACAAGGACTGGCCTGTGTGGTGGCTTGGCTCTTGCTGTTATTTGGTTCTGGAGTCAAGTCTGCACAATCTGCATTGTTCATCTACAGCATCTCCACAGCATCTGAAGTGGGCTACTACTCCTACATTTACAGTGTTGTCCACACAGTGCACTACAAAAAGTTACCAGTTACTGCAGAGGATCAGTGCTGGCGGGATACGCAGTTGGTTCTCTGCTCAGTCAAATCCTGGTGGATTTCGGAATATCCCTATACTGTCTAAATGTTATCACTCTGATCTCTCTCTCCATGGCATTGTTTACATCCTTTTTGCTACCAATGCCTCAAAAAAGCTTGCTGCTAAACCATTTACACTGGAAGGGCACAAACATGGACATTGTGTTAGAATCAAGCAGTCCATCTTACCAGATCCCCTCATCTGCTGTCATGGAGACCAACAGGAAGAGGATTGTTAACTTAGTGAGGAAGCTTCTGATGGACTGCAAGGGGTGCTACACATCAGCAATGGTCCTTTTTATCTCCCTGTGGTGGGCAATGGGAAAGTGTGGTTTCTATCAGGTTGCAGACTATGTGCAAATTCTATGGTCCTCAAAACAGCCCTCCCAAAATTTTACAGAATACAATGGGGGTGTTGATGCAGTTGCCACACTTTCAGGTAAGATTGTCTTGTTTTATTACAGACACAGTAACAATATATGTGCTACAACCAGTTTATTGGTATTTAACATGTCTAATGAATAATTTGCCAGGAAAAAAAAATCTTGGATAAATTTGTTTAGCAAATGTTATCAGAGCAGCTTCCATAGCTTACAAGGACATTTATTGAGGCAATTATGATTAAGTACCTTGCCCAAGGGTATTTACATTTACATTTACATTTATTCATTTGGCAGTCACATTTATCCAAAGCAATTTACAAGTGAGGTAGAGTATGATAGCAGTGGTTTACCTGGGAATGAAACTTGCAACCACTGGTTCACAAAACCTACTCCTTACGACTAGGCCACAATGCTAGATAGATAAGTTGGGCATTGTTGATTATTTCAAAATTCACCAAAGATGTAAATATGTTCTTATTACTTTGTTCTTGGAGTTTAAAAAGAAACGATGGACCAACTATTCTCTCCTCTTAATTTTTCATGGACACGTCTGACATTAATAAATCTATGTAATGTATTCTGCCAGGATTAAGGCTACATTTTAAATAATTATAGGGAATGTGGTCATGCCTGTTTAATTTCAATTCATATATTATCATATGTTCATGAAGAGATTAAACCCAATAATGGGCTATTATCACCTCAATTTTTAGTCCTTCTTCTCAAAGTAGGCCATTATTTGTGCAGAATGAGATAATCTCTATTAGGACTCATTATTTTCATCTAGGATGGTGGGATTGATCTGGTGCATTCATAATACACTGTGCGGTCAGTGGTACTTACAGTATGCATTAGTATTGATCCACTGGAGTATCATGAGGCGATGAAAAATAAGCTTTACATGACTCAGCCAGCAGAAAGAGATTGTATTCCATTAGCACCTGCAAGCTTTAGGGATACTATAATGAGCAGCGTTGTTAGAGAATGGTGTCTATCCTTCACCTGTGGGATTTGGGTACATGTAGACTGAGTAATATTGCATCAAGGACAGGAAATGTTTACAGCAATATGGACCTTCTCTGTTACCTTCTGAATTCATCTCCCTAAGACCCAGCCAGAGAGATTTGACAGTCTGGAAAGATCAGATAAAATATGAAAATGCTGCATCTTATCAATGTATTCATGACTCCTCTTTGTTTGAGTACAACCTGTAAATGATGTAAAATGTAGTGCCCTTTGTGGATCTTCACAATCTATGTTTGTAAGAATCCACAGGTTTGAAATTCATCTCTTTTTTCCTTGCTTTATATGTATTCATAGGTGCAGCAGCATCCTTCACAGTGGGTCATGTGACATTGAACTGGTCTGTTTGGGCTGAACTGGTTCTAGGTTTGTTTTCAGCCGTGAGTGCTGGAGCTGTCTGTCTGATGGACCTCACAAGCAACATCTGGATCTGCTACGCATGCTATGTGATGTTCAAATCTTGCTACATGCAGCTTATTACAATATGCACGTAAGATACACCCAGGGGCACCAGAAAAGTACCAGAAATCACTAATTTGAACATTCTGAATGAAGTGAGTCCCAGGACTGCTATGAACATCAACATAAAAAAATCTTTGTTTTTCAGCTTTCAGATTGCAAAAAAACTGGATAAGGAATGTTATGCCCTGATATTTGGAATTAACACTTTTGTTGCAAGAACCCTACAGACTATTCTGACTGCTATTGTGATCAACACAAAAAGCCTTAATTTAACTATTACTACCCAGGTAAGTGAAAGGACAAAATGTCATTATTTCTAATGGAGATGCTTTTTATTCTGTATGCACAAATTAGCAGCATGCTTTCTAGACTATGTATGAAGGATGTAAAATTTTCTTGGCCTTTGCTTGTAGTTTCAACATGTTTAACTGGCTAAAACAACCATTATTTTCTTTGGCATCCAATTTTAAAACCGTATGTTCTAAGGAGTCACCTTCACCTGTCTACACATTGTTTGGTTTGAATTCTTTCCATGTTACACAAAATATCCTTGATCATTATCAGTAGGTTTCCATGAAACAGTTGCTCAAAAGTAAAATAAGGTAAAATAAATACTCAAGGTAAAAAAAATTCACTTAGAGGTGTGGGTATAACCCATCATCTTTCTTTTTGATCTGTGAACTCTGAGATTGTTTTATGAGATTCCTTTTGTTAGAGTTATTGTGTAAAATTTTCCCCCTCCTGCTGTCTTTTCAGTACCTTGTTTACGCCATATACTTTGCAACCATTGCTTTGATTTTCCTGATCCGAGGAGTATACGTTTTGCTCCATGTGAGACACACTCTGTCAGAGGATGGCCACTCCAGTGTCACTCATAATGAGAATCACAATGAGAGAGGAACGCAAATACCAGCAAATACCTCCTTGTGATGTGGACTCCTGCACAAACAAGTCATATCTGCTCACTGGGCTTTAAGAAAAATACTGGACTTTACAGGGATAGCTTTAAAGACGTGTTTACCTTTACATCTACTCTTTCAACAGCGAGTCTTTGGGGTGCAATGTCTATAGGAATCCACAAGAGTGCACAAAAACGCCATATATGCTTGTAATACCAGACTTTTTCAAATTTCTCTTTCTGTAAAATATATTCCCCTGCCCCAATACCCCCCTTCCCCCCCTTACCACCATCACCAGTCATTTTGGATTTAAAAATCACAATATATTATGAATTGAATTTGATAGTGATTAACAGTATAACAATCACTGTTTACTTGCTGACATGTGCTTCTGTTCATCCCTGAATTCATTGTATTAACGCCTTAGGTACAGTATTATTTGAATTGCTGTCTTATTTGAACACGTGTCCTAGGAAGATGTTGGTGCTTTGATTTTAGCGTATTTTCTTTTTTGAAGACACTTTTTGATGGAAAGATGACAACTTTTTGCCCGCACCTTACAACAACAAGAAGATATCACATGATAAGGAAACTGTAGAACACACACACAAACACATACACATGACTCTTTGTCAAAACTCAAAATAAATGGCAGATAGTGTGGGGTGACAGCACGGCAAGGAAAGGAAATTGGACTTGTAGGAGATTGCAGCTGGTTACGATGATTATTTCCTTGCAATACCATTGAGAAAAATGTTTGAGAGAATGAGCGAGATTCAGTCAATATCCAGGCACATAAAGAGAAACACTTTTCTAGGTTTATAAATTCTATTTAAACAATGGTCTGAATATTTAAGTGTTTCTTCCTACAAACAGTTCAGTTCACTTCAATGATTAAAAACTGAGCTGCTGAGACAGACATTCTGGTAACAGCCCACAGACAATAAACTTACTCTACAGCCTTCATATGTGATGAATCATATACTTTATAGGTAAGCACTTTTATACTTTTTAGTCTTAATTAACTTTTCTTCCTGTTTTCTCTTCCATACATATCTTTTAACATCTTTTCCAAGTCACAGGTATTGCAGCTAATAACAATATACATGAAATTGTATTGTAATGGTAGCATTTAACAGATATGTGTTTTTAAAGATGGAATGGATTACATGACATTGAAAAATGTATAAAATGTATTATAATAATATTAATAATATTAATGGCTCTTCTATTGATGTAGTCTAGCTATGATGTGTAATGTTAGTAACGTTAGCTAGGTAGCTAAATTGGTTTCCACAGACGCCAGAGATAAAATAATGGATGGATATATAACTGCTTTACAGTGTTTGTTGAGTCAAATTGTTATGTTTTTCATTACAAAAAATTAATTTGTCAAGGTTTCATCCATCTTCATCATATACTAATGTTCTGAGAGAAAAATGCTCAGTGTTTCACCATAAGTTAGTATTGCAGCAGCAATCTCATAGGACGTATTCTCCCATGCATGCAAGTCCAAAAAAGCGAGCAGCTACACTTCTCCCCTTGCAGGCGCAGAGCCGATGGTTCATTGCAGAGGGGGCGAGGACTTGCGGTGGGCCCTTATACAGCCTATTATAGGCTGTACGGAGATGCAAGACAAATCCAAGTGGAAACTTACAGAGATGGAAGGGCGGAATGGAGAGAAATGCGGATTAAAGAAGGCACACTCAGGGAGGACAGAAACCTCCCAAGGTGCAGAAGGGCATTAGCTTGCTTGATCTTGATTTTCAGTTTGAATACAGACTATGAAAGCAGGGCCTCGCAATCCTTCTGACGTTTTGGGTTGTAAGCAGGAGGTTCGTGTTGGCCAAGCATTCATAGCAAAGTCACATTTTGCTCCTTTAATGAGGGCTCTTCATATCATTGTGAAGCAGAATTCACCAAGCATTGGATTGTTCACCCACCAATAGGGAACATCATTAGACAGGTTCGAATTAACCTACTGATGTGTTGTTGCAATAGTAATCCTCCCCAGTACAAGAGGATCAGATATTTGGTGTTACCCGTGGGATGCAAACTCCCTGCAACAAAGGAGTGACCTATTATTTTGGTATGAATAAGTGTAAGAACAGAATGTGACTGACAAAGATAAAGGAAACCGTGTAGACTGGTCTCTGTTTCCTTCCCTCCCTCCCTAATCTCACAAACTGTAAGATTGCCAACAGCTTTTAAAATGTCCCTTAACTGTCCACAAAAGTCAGTAATGGTAGAGCTATTGAGTCCCCCAACACACAGGCCCACCAGACACAAAGAATTCGTCACTCCAGCCCCACAGACAGCCAGTCCACACCCACCCTCCATGCATCCAGGGCAGAAGTGGCTCAAAATAAGTCTCTCCTCACTCTCCAGCCACACATTGTATTTAATAGGCCTTTAATTAGGCAGGAGTGACTCATTAACTGATGGGCTGTTCCCAAAGACAAGGACAATTATCACTTGACAAACAAACAAAATCTGTTTGTAATAGAACTGATCAGTGAGCTTGGCTGCTTACACTTTTAGAAATAAAAGACAGCAATCCTTAGACATTCATCAAGTGACAATAACAAACACTTCTGGGTTAAGGTGAAGCTTCTCCTTCACACATATTAGTAATGTTTTCCAACATTTTTATCTAAGAAATTGGCCTTCTTTACACATGTCACCACTTCTGCCGTTTCCGTGGTTGAGTGTAATTTTTGTTTGTGTCTCTTTTGTTTTGTTACCGGCCACGGTGGCCACGGTGCTGGAATGATGACAGTGTAGTGTGTCTCCCAAATAACACCCTGCCTTTTCCTTCTCAAGTGTGTACTTGTATGATATGGACACACTCACTCACTTCCCTCATTTGAGGATTGGGACACAGCCCTCCAAAGAATGGCTGATGGTTCCATTCCCATGACTGCTTGCAAGTGCATAGCTCAAGTGCAACAGCTAGCTACACATCAAATATTTATGATTTTTGATAATTTCAGTATTCCTATCATTGTATAGCAGTGTATGAAACCCTATCCACATTTAAAATATGTCATTTGTAGAGCTCATAAGATCACTGGTCGTGTTGTGGAGAAGGGAATTCGATGGTTGGAAAAGGAGATTTTTCGTTCTCCATGAACACATTTGGCAACCGGGAAGAGGGCATGTGCTAGAATCTATTCACATTTATGCGATTTGTAATCATGTTCACAAATTGCGGTGCTATGTCAACACTACTGTTTTTAACGATTACATTTTTTACACACTTCTCCAACACATGGGACGAACTGTGAAAAATGTCATCGCTACTGTTCATTTGCAGCACGTCACATGTCGTAAAAATGAACTCATATCTTGTCATAGGAAATGGTCTTACTCCCAGCTTAGAAAAGGAGTACAGGGCCTCATAAATAACTCCCAGTGCCTACTCTGTGGAAGGACCTTTTTACTCTTAAAACTGCTTAAGATTAATTCTCAGGTACTAGATGAATATGGGCCCTGGTGGTTGTTTTGGAAATGTTTTATATATTGAAGGCAAAGCTGAAGACACCAGATGCCAGAAACATGAAAGTAAGAAAGTGTGATGTTGGTTGAGGCATTTCACATGAAAAGATCAATTCAAGTCACGTTCAGCTTCAGAGTATGAAGTCAGTTGGTTCTCATTTCAAGATGAAAGGCAATAGTGCTGCAAGAATAATTGAGGCTCCATTTTTCCATTTTGTCCCACCACTGCAGAACGGTGTCACTTCAGGTGTGGTGTCCTGAAAACACGTTCACCTCTCACCAGGCAAGCTGCACTGCCACCAGACACTGTCCTTTATCACTTTCCTACATGAAAACGCTCCCCACACACATGCTATGCTAACACTTAGTCATAATGGCGTCACAGTGTTTCCTCTGGAGGAAAAAAAGGCCATCTCACAGGCAATTTATCAAGTGTCTTTAGGAAGGCGGCTGGTTCGCCCTCTTTGTTTCCTACCCTCTTTCATCATGCAATTCCTTGTATTCCGATGACATAAAAAAGAAAAACTATGTTCACCTCCTGAGAATAGAAAAACAACCCAATTACGTTTGCAAATATGTTTACCTCAGGTGGTGTCAGTTAATAATTGCTCATTATTTATTTTAAGCAGGCATCGTTTTCTCTCCTACTGAGTAATGAGCAGCACAATGGGAGTGCGCACTATAATTGTTGTCAAATTGAATCTACCTTCTTTTCTCTTCTCTGTGTGTGTGTGTGTGTGTGTGTGTGTATGTGTATGTGTGTGAGGGAGGGAGGGGTTTCAGCTGAAAGCCAGTAACCTGCATGACTACATAGACATTCAGTACTACACAGACTTCTACATGTGTGAAATGATGCCACAGCCTGTTGTAAATCACGCCTGTCTCAAAATGAAATAATGTTGGCGTTAACTTTTTCAGTTTCTTCATCACTCTTGATATATAAAGTAAATTGTACATGACAGGCTTGTCACTTTGTCTAGTAGGTGTTCATGAGGGAAGTACAACTTGTGCCAGTGCTGTTACATCACTAAAACTCAAATACATTCTAACTGACAAGATTTACATACATTTTGTATTGAAAAAAAATTGAGATTAAAAATAGATTTGATGACTCCAACATGATGGTACACATTTATCATACAGCAACATACTCTGTACTGTGTACTGTGTGGTGTACTGTTTTATTCAACTCAGTTTATTTATACTATTATTCCTAGAAATATTATTACAGTTCTGTTGCTACTCATAGTTTGCAAGAATTCTAGGGTAGACCTCTGTTGTTATACCCTTGAGCAATGTAGCTAATCTAAAATTATCAATTAAATATTCAGCAGTGTCTATGACCAGGAGTCCACAGCAGAAGAGCCAACTGGCATTATTCTGCCAGAGTAGAGGTAGGCATGTCGGCAGGGTCTCCTCCTCTCACTGGTGTCAGGGACCCTGTGACTCATCAGGTTCCTGCAAGTTACTCAGAGCAGCACCTACCCACTTCATCATGGTGCACTGTGGGATTTGTAGTGTGAAAAGCAGACATTTGCTGCTTTAGAGTGCATCAGTGGACTGCATTTCTCTCTCTTTTCAATATCCTACATGACTGCTGGGATTGTTGCTGTGAGACAAGCGTAATGAACAATTGCTGATTTCAAAAAGTGGTTATGTGAAGGGAAAGTACCAAAAAGCAGCTATGAGTGTGGATCATTTCTGAAGTGTAGAGGACCATTTAGAGTCTGGAAACTGATAATTGTTGTGGTTTAATGATTAATAAAAATGGCTGAGAGTCACAACAATATTTGGTTAATACTTTGAGTAACTGATGGGCTCTCACCACTGCCGTTGTCGCTGCAAATACCACAGAGGTAAATTATAAGCAATATGTTGCTAAGCTAATTTAGTCGGCTACAGTCTGAGCTTGTTTCATGAAAACCTGACTTCTGGAAACATCTTGGTAAAGTTATCCAGTTAACCCAGTAATCCTGCTTTGTGAAACAGGCCCTAGGAAGTGCTTGAACAGGGGTAGCCAGACAGCTAAACAGCCATGGTAGTCTAGTCACATAATCGTTAGGCTACCCAATCAGTATGCTATAATATGGCCCATATCATACTACCAAGTTAACTTATGACAGCTAACTAGTCATTATTATTGGTCATCTGTATCAATACATAAGTCAATCAGTTGATTAACTTTATCCATCCAACAATGAGCAGCAAAATGATTTTCTATCTGTGAATCAGCATCATTGTCCAATTAGCTAGCCATTCTGTCCGACCTTCTGTTATGTTAACCTAATTAATACATATCTGTATGGCAGCAAAGAAGATTGTCAAGAATAGCATGAAAAGAAAACTCCAATTTAATTAATGAGTTAGGGCCCATATTTCAGGTGCATTTTCAACCCATCACTACAAGTTAAGGCTCATCTGACAGCAAGCTGACAACTCTACATTTGTAGCAGTAGACAGAAAGAAGCTGAAGACTGAAGCTGTGTCTGAAATTGTATGTTATTGCATATACTCTAGGGCTGGATCCAGATTGTGTTGATCACATTTCCACTGTCCCTCTGGGTTTATATTTTTCATGCACCATCATCCAAATTGCAAGTCAAGTGACAATGCACCAATTCCAGCTGCACTTTCAGTCAAGCGACTACCAATTGCTGGACTCAGCTGCCAAGTTTTTTTACAAATAATACGCATATACATACATAACATTTTTCTTTTCTTTTATTTGTCACAATAGTAATCTCAGGGCTTTAAAAGATATGTTGTCCAGTACATTTTAATTTATTGTATGTGTTCTTCTAAATACCTAGCCAGAAAATTATGCTCAGAAAATCATGTGAGTCCATATTCTAGGTCATGTGTCTGATAAGCATTCTGGGAATGTCCTCTTTTCTGTTCCCTTAAGAGCAGCCACTGTGTGATTATCTAATCTTTAATTATCCCTCCATTTCGTATGGGCTTGTGACTCTTTCTTCTTGTAACTGCGGCATTAAATGTATCATGTAAAATCTTAGAATAAACTCATAATAGACATATCACAGATCTGATCCCCTGTATCAATCATATTTCAGTTGTTTATTCATGAGCTGAGGTTTTTGTGTGTGCATGCTTGAGTGTGTGATGTAATGCAGCGTTTCTCAAACCTCTCCTGGAGTACCCCCTGCCCTGCAGGTTTTAGATCTCTCCCTGCTCCAACACAGCTGATTCAAATGATCCACTCGTTATGACCTCCTGAAGCTGCTTAATAACAAACTGATCATTTGAATCAGCTGTGTTGGAGCAGGGAGAGATCTAAAACCTGCAGGGCAAGGGGTACTCCAGGAGAGGTTTGAGAAACGCTGATGTAATGTATGTGTATACAATTCCAATTATTTGTATGCAGCTGCAATGCCTCGACAGGTCGTAAATAAATTCTGAAGTAAACGGTTGCATCTGACCAAAGAATGAAAGAGCATGCGATTGCAATCTCTAACATATTTAAAATGAACAGCTATCAATCTATAGTGCCAGTGCTCAGTGTGATGATTTGAAAGCTTTAGCAAATCTACCTTTGAAAAGGATTAAAATGGGATGCCATTGCAGACCTGATAATACTAGATTGCTTCATCTGTCTGAGTGCAGATCTATTTAGCTGGCTGAAAAGTGCCTGCATGATTTGTGTTGTTCCAAGATTAGAAATTCTTTGCTCTTTTAATCCTGCTTAAAAATCAAGTGATGTAGAAAACATATGGGTCAGCGATGGAACATTGCATACATCTTCAGTGAGCAATCATTACAATTGTGATTTTGACTGGGTAAAGTGAACTGCCTCCTTAATCAAATATATTTTATGGACCACAGCCATCAGTTTGTATGTTCTGAAAAATCACCTGTCCTTACTTTCGTTTACCCCTGCGGCACACCAAATGTGAGAAGCTCAGAAATCATGTACTTTCATTGTCCTTACTTGTGTGGCTGCTATAATTAACCCAAACTTAGAATAATACATGACACAGTGACAGTGTCTTCTACCAAGCAGCACAGTGATACAAAGAACAGGAAAGTGCTGTCACACTTAGGGGAAATGCACATGTTGGCTGCAGCACGAGAGAGGATAAGACACGTGAGGTTAATCTAATATAAAGGACAAGACTGGTCTGTAACATTTTCTTTCCCCTGGATCCAGTTTTAGCCAGTTAAAGGTGAAATAAAGAGAAATAACATTTTATTAGTGGTGATGTTTACCTTGAAATTAGTCGCCAGCTGAAAAGCCATTCTTTGAGTAGTAGAGTAGAGAGCCGCTTGTGTGTTTAAAAAAGGCTTTCAGATTTCATGGCTGACAAAAGGTGCATGTCCTTGGGAGACTGTAGGGGTGGGCTTTTCTACGCACCAGTTCTGTTTTTTGAGAGCTAGATTCATTTTATTTGTGAGCAGTGCCAGCTCATGCAAGAAATTGTTTATCCATTTGATAGAGATGCCGTGATACAACTGGCATTCTTGAATTCGCACCGCCTTTCCCCTCTTAACTTTCATTGCACTAATCAGTGTTATAAGCATTTCATTAGCAATGTGCAGGCTTTGCAAACAGCAGCTGATGTCCTTTTTCTGTCCTGAATTTGAGTGGATTCTTGTCTGCTTTACTCTTTGAAATTGAGGAATATTACATTGAGCTTTTGTTTACAGGCAATGGACTGTTTAGTGCATAACATGCTACATCTGAGGGATTTGGATTCATAAATCATAAATTAAATTGATCCCATCATTTTAAATGAAGATGTCTGTGAAGGTACAGATTAAAATAAAAAGGTTGTAAAAGTAGATAAACAAATAAAATAAAAAGAATAAAAAGGATTTGAAAATCTGACCTATTATGCTAAATCTTTTCAGGATAACTGGGAATGATTGTTAGCTGCGAGAATACATTTCTGCATGGTATTACCTGTAGTAAAACAATTTCACAAGATTATCTCTTTTTACTGTCTTAATCTCATGAAATGTTGCTTTATAAATGTTGCAATTCAGAGCACAAACTTCCCCACTGTAACCCCTGAAAATATGACACATTTTATGAAAAGGGCAAAATAACAGTGCCTGCTGCAGCACCAATACACTTAACATTCAACTGCCAGCTGTCCTTTTTCTTCCAAAAAATTGGCTGCAACTAGAGTCCTTTACCCTGTTCATGTAACAGTAGGTAACTGGCACAGTGTAGACTGTGGGAACAGACTCAGCTCCAGAGAAAGCTTTGATGCATTTGTGTGCTCAAGCTTGTGTATTATGGGTTGAAATGAGAGGATAAATCCCATCTGAATGCAGATCTCATGGTACAGCGATTGCCTCTCTGCTCCTGTACTCCTGCAGTCTCAGACAGTATTAGAGCCCCCCCCCCACCAAAGCAATACATCTTTAACAAATTCCTTCTAAACCAACAGCAGCACTGAAATTAAGAGTCCAGAATACATAATCCCTCCACAGGCATCCACTAGCCACCCTGGTAATGCTTTGCATGCTCTTACAGACTTTTGTACTGAAACACTCTCTCTCTCTCTCTCTCTCTCTCTCTCTCTCTCTCTCTCTCCTCATACCATTTGTCTCTCCCTCTCTCATCTCTGTGTCTCTATCCCTGTCATCTTTTTCACACTGGTGAATACAACTCATGGTAATCACACTTTGACAACAGGGTCTTTGGAGGGTATCTACAGGAGATCAGCTACCATAGTGGTTTCGACCACAGCATCAGTTCACAGGGGTTCCTTCCCCTTTTACTTCCTGGACATTAAAAGGCCAGTAGCAACACGGAGGACTTCTGCAGAATTCTTCTAACCTTCCTGTCAGACACATTCAAGGTAGGGAATCCACTACTGTGATTGCTGTACAAGTGGTTGTCTGCCATGGTGCTGACAGGGCTCACGATATGTATCAACATTGATTATGATTCAAGATTGCTTACTATCAGTGATAATTAGTGATTTTGGTATGGTCATATTTATTATAGTGTACTCCATGGCAATTATCCTCAAAAGTAACAAATAAAGCATAATGCATATGTTTAAAAGCTGGTCCGGGAGGCTATTTTAATACTATTTGTGAAGATATGTGACAATTTGCTTGAAAGAAAATAAAATGGCTTAACATACATAAAACATTACAAACCTCATTTCTCGGCTGTTAAAATTTTTTTCCCATAAGCAAAACTGCTATATTTCATGATTTGTGTTCTGTGGTATTAAGTATTAAGCTAACACATCTGTGGCATGTGAATGATAGGGAGAACACTGAATAAAAGGAGAGAACATTGAATAAAACAAATCATTAGAAGCAGACAATGGTCATTTTTAAACAAGGTGAGAAATTCATTGGTTTCACAACGATCAGAGTCTATGTTTTCGTGCTGTGTTTCTGATGGAATCCAGCATCAAACCCTTTTCAAACTAACTGATCTGAAGGCTTATTTTTATGGCAGCAAATGTCAGTGAGTGGAAGTGGCACAGATGGGGGTGACTTTGAAGCGCCCACATATAACGCCTAAAGGGTTTTTTTTCCCTTTGTCAGCTGTCAGTGTGAATTCCTCATCTTGACTGGACTTCCATGGGTTTTCCATCTAAAAAGGAGTCTATCATAACCTCTTCCTCATTCTGATGCCAGTTTGTCTCAGCTGGAAGCTGGAAATCTAGAACATGAACCATTTCTTAAAATCATGTTTTCTGAATTTTATTAAAAGAATATACATGAAAAACCATAAAATTTAATCAGTTCAGGTGTATATCAGATGCAATATCTGTGATCAGAGGAAATTCACATTCACTTTGAAGGGAACTTGGATTGGTCTTGTTTTAGAACTCTGGCGGTTGTAAACAACTACTTTTTTTTCTGAAGAATATGTGGGCAAATTTTTGATGCAAAATATTGTCTACAATCGAACAGCAGAAACATTATGCAGCCCCCCCTCCTCCCGGCACAAAGGATTGGTGGGTTTCATTTTTTTGACTGTGCATTTGTTTGTATGTTAGCTAGAAGCTAGCGGCTTCGAGCTACAGTGCATCATATTTGCCTTCATGATGACATCTCATACATTAATTAAATGATGGATAGATGGGTGCTGGCTTTTATACAGGGCCCCCTCTTCATGTTCACCTGGATAATGGGTTTCATTATTTTAGCTGTTGAATTGCATGCATAACATACTTCATGAACACTGGCCCCAATGCAATTCAGCTTCAGTTGTGCACTGTAATATTGGAAGGTAGCAAATGGTATACTGTATGTGATCGTGCCATGAAATTGTATCTTTCCTCTTTTTTCAAGCTAGGCTTGTTAATTTAATTCTTGTTTTCACTCACTGATGTTTTTTGCAAATATTAATTTGTTCAGACACACCCAGTGTCACTAAACTCAATGACGGGATAAAGATATTATGGCAGAATTATTTCAATTGGCAAGAAGTACCTACTAGATGATACATAATGTTCTCTTAAATGTTGTGAGAACCTTAAGTGTTCTGTTCTGGCATATATACAAAATACAATATATTCAAAGAATGTTGCAGTTGGGAATGATAAAGTCTGTGGACTTAATGATAGTCATTACATGCTTAATTGAAACAAACCAAATAAGTGTACACTGTGCAATTCACTTATTTTCAGTTCAACATGGCAACTTAACTCCAAGAGAGATTTCATGGAAAAAAAAATCTAAATTTAGCCCACCTTCAGGAGTCTTTCTGCTGCATGACTGACTGAACATAAAATGACATCACCCTGACTATATGGATTTGTCAGTTATTTTAATAAATAGCACAGCACGTGTCCTCACTTTTTAGGTGAAGCATCTTCCTCCAGTAGTTATTTCTTTTTCATATATTTAAACAGAAATACAAAAATGCCTGATGAAAAAAATGCCATAAGCCACAGCTATTGCAACACTCATTGTTAGTTTATGTCATCAGACTTTATGTAAGTGACCCACTTCATGTAAGTAATGACCTGCTTCTTTTTGACTGTCATAAAATATCTGGTTGGGGTGTCTGCCTGTACTCACCCTGAATAGCATACTTTCCATTTGTGACAATGTAAATATGTAGTAGGATTACAGAGAAGAGGGTCATTCATTTGTACCCTTCAGAACAATTCATTACAATTACAACAGTTCATTACAATATGATGAGGATAATGGGAAATATTCAAAGACATTTTTAAATAAAAATCGTGAAGTTGATGCTTATGTTTGAATTCCTTTCCAAAAAAAAAAAAAAAAAATTTATTTTATTTATTTATTTATTTATGTATATATATATTTTTTTTGCTTTTTTGAAGACTTTAAAATATAAAGATTTGTTTATAACACTTTTTTGGTCACTGGTTGATTCCATTTGTGTTTTTCATAGTTTTGATGTCTTTAATATTATTCTAACATGTGGAAAATAGTAACTGTATCCAAACCTTTGGCTGGAATCCCTTGTGGCTGTTGTTATTCTTGAGCCATATGGTCTGGGGTTTCCACCAGCTATGTCCTCTGCCAACAATGACAGGAGTGTCACAGTAGCAGAACAAATTGGTCTTATTCTGCTGGAGATAGGGATGGCTAGCTCAACCATCTCACCACTCTCAAGTAATCAGCATTCATCAGGTGCCTAGTAAATTACCTGAAAATTGTTGTGGAGTAGTGTGTATCCTCAAATGAGTGCCCACTCAGTTGTATAACTGTAGCATTTCATCAGCTATAAAACCTAGCACTGTGTATTACTAAACCAGCTCTTGCTATTTCTTTGCACATCTACATGTGGATCGAGTCTGCATTAGGGTAAATGTGATATTACTGTTGATTAGATGTATTACTTACAGACTGCTTCTTTTTTAATAACTACTTTTTAGCCAATTCAGGATATGTACAAAACCACGCTCTTTGAAGACGTGATCCAAGAAAAAAATGAACTGACTGTGAATTTGTTCTCAAATGCCAAATAAGATGTACTGTCTTCAAAGAAGAGAGTACCAAATATCAAAGATATTAATATTTTTTCTACAGTGATTCTCTCCTTAGGAACACCACTGCAGACAGGGCCAGCTCTAGCCATTTTGGTGCCCTAGCCGAGATTAGGATTTTGTGCCCCCTCCCCCCCCCCCCCCCAACTCCCCCCACCCACACACATACACACACACACACACACACACACATACACACACATACACACCATCACCACCACTACCACCACATTCCCCCACCAGTACTGAGTGCATCTGGACAGTTATAGAGTAAATATTAGCCTATTACAAGCAAAAACATGTAGCTGCAGAGTAGGACAAACAACTGAAATCTATGTTTTTAATGATATAGCATCGACCATTATCACTGATATTGGTCAGTGAAATTTCAGCACAATGCTTTACATTCTAGGAAGGAGCAGCTATCCAGATAAGTAGCTACTAGCTTGCCATTCAGATTAATATCCTTTACTAAGGATATTACTAATTACTAAAGTGAAAACAAAATCCAGGACCAATAAATACTGTTGTCATGTCTCCACAATGACAGACCTTTTAGCAGAATTACTCTCAGAATCACAGAGTGTGGCCACTGGTAGCATTACTAGCATCAAATAAATTGAAAAGAAATTAAAAGAATCACCCTTTCAACATGTTCAGCTAATTGGTATAATGAAGATCAGCAACACATCATCTTAGTTGTGGAAGTCATAGCAAAGTCAAGGCTGAACATAATTCTGGACAATTTAAATAACTAGCTGCTCTCTGACAGAAAAAAAAAACTGATGAAAGGTCATTTTTGTTCAAAAAATTAAATAGACAAAGTGAAGGGAAGAAGGGTATTCGGCTGCAGAATACAGCATTCTTTCTATATCCTACAGTTCCAGTATTTTTCTTTAGAACCCATGTGTTGAGGCAGCAAACCCGATCGGTTTCCATCATCATAGGCTTTAGTTGATTCATCACATCGATGTGCCACCTTATCACTACACAGTATAAAGACAATTCCAGGATTCTATAGCTGTGAAGGCACATGTCTGCCAATGTTTTATGTTTATGCTGTCTGTCTTCATGTATGATTATGTATCTGTGCGCCAATGAATTTGTGGAAGTGTCTGGACAGAGAATGCATTCACCTCAGTTTTTATTAAATCTCTGCACTATTTAACTGCAGAATCATGAAATCAGTCTAAATGATTTAATGAATAACTCATTTGTTTTTATCCTTGTTACTGTATACTATGTGTGTAAAAAAACACGATTGTGTCTGAAAGAGTTAAATGTTTTAACACGTGCTTCAGCCTCCTTGGAAACAAACAGCACACATTTCAAGTTCACACTACTGGAAAACTCTCCCGTGATACAAAACAGCAATGACGATTTTATCCAGGGACAAAAGATGTTTTGCAATATGTTGCTCCCAAAGGATGTGACCTGGGAAATGAAAGTTTACCTTTTTACAATGACACATCTAATGGCATTAATACATACAAATAAACTCAAATATGTGATTGAATGTGGTGACGTGGACTAAACATATGCAGAATGTAAAGGAGCATGCTTGGGAATGTATGATTCATTGATTTTAAAAATTAAGCAAACAAACAGGTTCCACATTGATGACCAGGAGATTATTTCAAATGCGGTAGCTGTTTGCTCAAAGAAAATCATCTTTCTGGTGGAGATAAAGATGATAAGATAAGACTTTATTGATCCTGAAGGAAATTATTGTGCCAGAGATTGCTGACATTACAGTATCAAGAAACAATAGAGATAAAAAATAAAGTTGGCAAGCATGCAATAAATAAAATAGACGGTGAAAAGAATATATAAATAAGTAAGAATAAGCAGTAGAATGCAGAATGAAATATTCAGAAACAGGTAAGGTGCACATTCAGATACAGTATAAGTATTGCACAACCATTAAGTGTTAGATATATTCAAATAAATAATATATTCATTAAGATAACATCCACTGTTGCATTTGTTTTAGAAACCATGGAAGAACATTTTATAATGACTTGTCTCTATATACATGAACCCTTGTGACAAGTTGTCATATTTTCCTATAAAATACTTTAATTCCTATCAAAATTACTTAACAAACATTGGGATGCATTACCGGAGGTTATCACGTCTCCACAAACAGTTTTCAGAAAACTGTTGGAAATTGAAGGTACATTTTGTGCAATGTTCCCAATTAGGTTCATATAAAAACAACTTTCTGAATCTGCTGCTCCTTTATGAGTCAATGTTTGTTTCTCATGAGAATAAGTGTTGCTTTGGGCGGATGTCCACAAAAAGGAGCTTGCCATTTCATTGAGGCAAGTTAATTGAATGTAATGGAAAAGCAGTGGCAAACAAGGCATGCTGTGAAACAAACTGTTTATATTGCACAGACAGGTAGCATCTGGCATGCTGGAAATTAAGACTGGTGGGAATAATAATTAACAAAAAACACTTATTGCATACTAGCATATAAACCTGATGCCCCTCTTTTGCTTCTGTAGACAAAGCTTTCCCATCAATCTGCAAATAGCTCTCTGGATTACATGGTGGAACTAAGTGAAACGGTGGGGAAATCAACCAAGCAACAGTAAGTAAATCAATGTAATTATCATTGCTAGGTTATACATCAGTGGCATTTATATAACAGAGTTAATACAATTTTAATTTAAGCCTTTTTATATGATCATTTGAACTCTTGACAATGTTGCATAGTGCATTTGATCATCCCATGCAGATTAAATGTGTTCTACTGCATATCCATTTTTGCTCATACGCTAATGCATTAAACTAGTTGCACCTGCCTTGTAGCAGTTTGGGGATGGTAAAAATCATTGCAGCTGCTGGTTTATGGCATATGGAAAGGCTTAACCCCTGTCTGCAGTGGTAAAACCAGACATTACAGTGAATTCAAACAGCCAGTAAGTAAATGTACAGGGTGCAATACATATATAACATTTTTAGACATTGTATTTGGAGATGCTATGCTACATCATTCTGAGTACTGTCTGTGAAAATTATTATTGTGGATTGAATAAAATAGTTGGCACAGAGAGACAGAGGGCCATCAAGCAGTCCCAATTAAACGAATAAACAAACTAACATGTATCTGTCCCAGTGAGTGAGTAAAATTCTGCCCAGTGGTTAGTTTCTATACTTTGTTGATGTTAATGATTCAAGACAATGTGAATTTAGCTGAGAGCAAAGGTTACCTAAACATAGCACAACTTAGCCAGAGGCATTTTTATACAGTTGAATAATAATATGTACAGTTGAATCAAAGTTGAAGTTCTTTCTTTCTTTTTTGTTCAAATATATATGCATTTTCATTGTAGGACAAGAACCATGAAACCTAGACTAGGATGCCTGTCTAACAAATCAGATTCATACAGTGACTTCACGGCATTTCTGCCCTCTGAGGAAGGAAAGGCGTACCGCTGTGTAAAGTAAGCATTGTTGTTTATAGAGTCAGAAAGCGAGACAAAATCACATCCTGTTCAAGATAGTATTGGTCATCATTTTGTTTAATGACTGCAGTCTGACAGCAACTCTAATCAGCTTTCATCCTGTATTAAAAGCTAAGCAATTTTGACGCAACTTTGAAAAATGTGAAGGATGGACTTTCTGTTTGTTTTTTGTTTGTTCTTCCTTTTTTCTACTTTTTTCTTATTTTCTTTGTTATTTGTAGATTTTTGCATTGATGCATATACAGTAGTGTTTCTCTGTACTTAAATGGTGGGAAAGTGAGTTCTAGTCTATGTAATAGCCATTTGTTATGCTCATACCAGATTAAGTGTGGGTGTTACAGTTAAGAAAGTCTGGTGTTCAAACACATTCATTCCTCTTCCTTAGGTTATCCACTGATGAAGTCATACGATGGGCAGAGTCCTTTGATGTTCTTCTCTCCTACAAGTGTAAGTTACATAGAAATTAAAAGGCATTCTGGTTCATTTAGTCCTGTTTGCCCTTGCCATTAAAACTATGCATGCATAAAGGAAGTGCAATGTCCATAGTGTAAGAAGGCTGTATGTGAAATAATTAAATACATGCATTAAAGTGTATGCAATTTATAAACAGAAACAGCTTCAAGGCTGCAAATGACAATGTTGTGAAAAATGCAAAACATTGTACATGCACCCTTATGGCAGAATTAATTGATACTATAAAACGAAATGCACTGCATGCATCTACAGTTTTTCTATTAGGCAAGACCACCACCTGACTATTGACATCAAGGATGCCTCATTGTGTGCTGGGCGCAGTGAGTCAGACAGTAGGCAGTGACCTTCCCTATAGACTGCGCAGTAAATGACAGCTTTAATTTGATCAGGGGACCACAGACTGCTGAAGCAACAACTGGAACAGCCTCTCTGTGAGTCACATCTGAAGCCGGAAGACACCCATGAATGGCCTTGCACTCTCACAGACAGTGCATTACATAAGCATACAGTGACAGTTGGTGGGGGGGGGGGGGGGGGGGGTGAATAAATCAATCAGTCTACCAGTCAATATACTATTCATTTATTTCACTTAGAGTGGCCCTTTTCTATGAGAATGGAGTATTTTATGGTGTTAATGGTTCTACCATACTAGCATGTAATACAGTACCATTAGAATTTGTGGGATGAGGGCAACATGTTACAGTGGCTCTTAGCTGAGGGGATGTTACTACTAGTGGGCTATACACCAAGCTTGTCATTTGAGTTGTGCGATAATACTAAAAGGAAAAAAAACAGATCAGAAAATGGACAGTAAATAGGGAAAAGTTTAATCTTGTAATGTAGCTATTAGTGGAATTGCCACAAAGGTCATGGCCACTTCTGTTGCTTAGCAGATGCAAGCTCAGTAACCCTTGTTCACATTCTCAGTTGTCTTTCAATCTATTTTAGGGTTTTCACATGGACATATCTTTAAAATGATAAACAGCCACAGTAAGATGTGTTTGTGTCCCCTACCAGTAAATGCAGCATTTGGTGAGCAGGCATACAGTATGCCAGTATCATTGCGTAAGCACCAACACATCCTATACTAAACAGTACTATTTGTTCTCATGGCATCGAATGGACACGTTGACCGTGTTCTCACCTTCTGATTGCCTTTTGATTGGATTTCACTGGAGAGCACCATTATTAGATTTGCTTTTCTCTCTCACTCAGCCCTGTTCAAACGTAATATTTGAGTTGTTCTTCTGCAGACTGTTTTGTGTTGAACCATGTTTGTCATTATTTGTGTGCAGATACTTTATGTTTTATTATTATTATTATTATTATTATTATTAATAATAATAATAATAATAATGATAATAATCATAATAATAATAAAGTAGTCCAAAGTCTGCATGTAAATACTATGTCTTTTTAAAAAGACATATACTAGAAATAGTCGACTAATATAGTTTTGCTTTGCTTTATTTTATCTTGATCTGTATTTTTATCTTAATGTACCTTTATAACTGACATTCTACAGCAGAATGAAGACAGAGGAGGAACACAAACACATACCTGTAATTGAGCCATGACTTGGGGCCAAAAATTGTCATATTATGATATTGTCATATAAGCTTATAAGGTCCCAAGAGCATTGCAAATGTAAACCATTACCAGAGCTGCACACTGTCAGGCTGGATATTTTCCACAAGCTGTTTTTGGAATCACGACAGTGTCCTTGCGATACTTTTTCCCAAAAGCCATGCATAGCATGGGTAAACTGCCAATGACATTGATGTACTGCACTGTGAGACTCAAGGAAACGACAGAAAAGCCCCCATGATGTCAATGCTGATATAAAGTTAGCTGTCACATGTGAAAAGATAATTGTTATTTTAGAAAATAAAGAAAGTTGTAAATCTGACCCCCTAATGTTAATGTTACCAATGGTAGAGTGATAAATTACTTCCGACAACATGCTCACTGATTGGCTTATGGGGGTAGGGTGGATTTTTATGGTTGATTATTGGTGTTTTTCGCTTTTGGAATCATGGTCCTTGTTTGTTTTGTAGATGGCTTGGCAGCCTTTAGAGCATTCCTCAAGACAGAGTTCAGTGATGAGAACATTGAGTTCTGGATGGCCTGCGAAGACTACAAAAAAATCAAGTCTTCCGCTAAACTGGTGACCAAAGCCAATAAGATTTATGAAGAGTTCATCGACGTTAAGGCACCCAGAGAGGTACATTTAATCATCTGATTTCCTGTATCATGTTTTTGAATGGACAAGCCCATGTGATTGTTCAAAACATGTGATAGAGTATATATGTATATATGTATATAGGTTTCAGAATCAGCTCTTTAATATGTGTTCCTAAAGCAACAAGACACATCTAACAAGGGTCAGATTCACAGAAACAGCGAAATTATACAACATGTGAAGGGAACACACATTTTGTCAGGGACGGGGATCGGGACACAAGCGCGGACCACCGGGTAAGCGAAATCAAGCGTTTAATGGAAATCGTCAGGCAGTTCGTAGTACAGGGGCAGGCAGGGTTCAGAGACACGGGAAGGCAGTCCGGGGGCAGATCCAGGATCAGGAGTCGGGGCAGGCAGAGTCGGGAACCAGGTGGTCAAGAATCAGGCAGACGGAACCAAAACGGCAGGCGAAGGGCGAAGTCGAGAATCAGGCAGGAATCCGAGAACAGTGATCAAACGTCAGGTTTGCTAGAGCGGGGACGAGACAGGAAAAAACTCACTGCAACGAACAAGCAAACAGACAGGGACACGCAGAGGAGATATAGGGCAGGGATGACGAGGTGATGGGGTGCAGGTGAGCAGACAGGCAGCGGGGCGGGGCTAAAACACAGGGGAAACAAACGAGAACACCGCGGCTAAGGGGGCGGAGCCCTGACACATTTCTGCATTCCTTCCAACAGAATCAAAGATGTAGGAAGAGATAAGAGATTATGTATAACCATAATGCCAGTGTGTGTATTGTTATGACTATCCTTTCAGCTTCATGAAAGGTCAGCGTGCTGATGATTCATTTGTCCTACCAATCTTCAGGTAAATATTGACTTCCAGACCCGGGAGTTGACGAGGCAGAATCTCCGCGAGCCGTCCCCCTCCACTTTCAGCGAGGTGCAGGGAAGAGTATACAGTCTGATGGAGAAGGATTCCTACCCTCGCTTCTTGAGATCAAAAGTGTACTTGGACATATTGAATCAAACACAGATGCGGTGTCAAAGAAGGTCTGTTTAGTACACTGAATTACACTATCACTTTCCCGTCAGCTGTTACAAATAATTACAGAAGGTTATAGAGTCCTATTGATATCATACTAGTTCCTGTGCTAATGAGAGATTAACAATAGGATCACAGTTGTAGTTTGTGTTACCTGGGGAAAATAATGACCCTGTACTGTGCCACATTGCTCTTGTAACAGAGCCACCACTACCTTAGTTTGGTGGTTCCACTTTGGAGGTGTTCTGAAAATAAGGGAAGTTGACAGTAACTGAAAGAAACATTCACACATACAGTTTTAAAATATTTGAATCTGTACAATATTTGAATGTGTAATATACACAATGATGAAAGTAGAAATAAAGGCATACATAGTGATAAATATTGATTACAATCATATTTATCATCACTGAAATTCTTGGTGAATAAGTACTTGAGGTACTAAGTACTACATCAAATTGACAACAGAAACATTGTCAGAAAGATAAATGCTTGTAACACCTATGAAATGTACAGTATCTGTATGAGAATTTGGCAGGATTCTAATTATGTGTCTTTCTCAGTGATTAGTTGCACTTATCGGATTATCGTACACTTAGTTTTGAATGTAAAGTGTACACATTTTTATGGAAAGCTTTTTCGATATGAACAGATTTTTCCATATGAACTTGAGTGAACAAATATTCATTATTATACCGAAGAACAAATCTTTATTGCTCGCAAACTTGCATGCGCACGTTTACTAGCAGTTGGAAGTCAGCAATACGTGAAGGCACGAATGACACCAACACGTAAGATCTGCTCACAAACTTTTATGAAGAATATAACAAAACACTTGTGATTGTTTTATAAATGTGGCCCATTAAGTGCGCTGTTGACTGTTGAGCAGATCATGTCATGTAGAAGTGGGTCATGGCAGTAAATCTGACCACTTTACCTGCTTTCAAATTCGAGTGCTTTAGAGGATGAAACAACAGATCAAAGACAGGATAGAGTCAGTTAGCAGCATATCCCTTCCACTAGGCACTACATTTCAGTTCATGTTGGACACAACAGACTACAGCTACATTTGTTCTTTTTTAATCAACAAAAAGATCCTCACATAATTTACACATGACCACAAAATGCATGGCATGAACCATGTCCAGAAGCAATATATAATGTGACCACTCAAATGTTTTCATCTTGTATTGCACTCTCTGCATAATATAAACACAGTTAAGATGTGTGAAGGGGGTTATAACATTCTATATGAAGCTACATGTGCATCTGATGTTGAATTATTATTCATTACTGTTCGATTAATTTGGATTTTTGAGATGAAAGATAACAAGTGGAATTTAAATGTTGTATGTGTTGGCACTGCTCCAGAAAAGAGCACCTATGATATTTGTAGTATTTTTTATTTCCAGTATTTTTTATGTGTTTGATTTCAACACATTGTTCTTGCTCGTGTAGATACTGTATCATTACATCTCTTTTTGTCTTTTAAAATGTGTGTGTACCTAAGGAAATATAACTGCTGGCTGAAATTGACAGATCGAATTTGTTCTCTTTTCTTGGGTTCAGATAACTCTAACTAGGTAATAAAACCGGGTAGACAAAACTCTGAGTCTCTCCTCATGAACTGTGTTGATTGGCCCTCTGCTACGTTTCCATATGATAACTACTGGAGGCCACTTGTACATAACTCAGAGAGTCATGCACCAGAGTATGGATCAGCTCTCTCCTTGTTGGTCATTCATGTTATGCATTAATCAACTTAAAACAACAATAAAACAACAGTATTTTAAGTTAATTAAGATGGAGCTTTCGTTGAATCATCTGTTTAATTTGCAAAAGTCAATTGTGCTAGAAGATGGAATTAATGCTGAGATTAAGGCAAAAAGGACCTTTATGAGAAATATATTTTACTAGAAGCACTAAGTTGATCCCTGGTTTATTTGGTTTATTACATGTTTATACAGCATCCATTCACCTGAATCATACAGTATTTCAAATCAGTTGCATATGTTTAGCAGATAGTATAATTCAGTGACTGTGGTCATCATCTTTGCAAAACATACTATTTCAAGAGGAAGAACCAATAAATAATAAGGAAGAACCAATAAAAAATAATAGTAGATCAAAGATCAACTGCAAAGTTAATGTACTTTATTCTTGAGTAGTTGATTTTTTATTCAGTTATACAGCCAAGCTGCATTTAATATAATGTATGACAATTCTTTCAACATATGGCATGGCACTTTTTCTGAGAGCAAGCATTGCTTTACAAGAGCAGCAGAAATGTTTGCCATGATATGTTGCCATGATATTCATAATACTTTCATTCATCATGGGTCTGCTGTATGGAAATGTTTTCATTTGATACATTTATAGCCAATGATGGCATTAACTCTAGATCAACTTCAAAAGCAACATACATATAGGCCCATTCCTTTATATTCATAAAATTACTACTGTACATGTCCAATCCACAGTTGTTAATGGTATTTACACTAACTACTGTACTTGTTATATAGTTTAAAACTTTCATTGCCTGTAAAAATAATGAATGTGTCTGCCATCTTCAGAGCAATGGGCCATATGAGGTCTGAAAAAGAACACATTTGTGTCAAAAAAAATGATAAGTAATGCAACAAAGCTGAACAGTTCAAGAAAAAAAAGAGCTTACTACAGCAGTTGGCACAAAGGAGATCAATATTCTACTTTTCTCTATGTATTATGATTATTTTTATTATTATTATCAAAAACTAGACTGTATATATGTTAAAAAATACTACTTAAATTAAATTATACATTATTCTGTGAATTTTATGCTCATTTATGTCCATGTTGCACTATTATTATTGTTATTATTCAGCATAATAATAATAATAATTGTGTCTGTGTTCCGTGTGAAAAACCTCAAACCAAAAAAAAATTATTTATACTGGAAAACCTCATCCATTTCTATGTTGCAATGGATGAGGTGGACATGCTTTCCGGGATGTGTTAATGTCCCAGCCACTTCCCCGTCTGAAATTACAGTAATTCAAAAGCATTATGTCTGATACTGACCTTGAATAGAGGCTGTGCAGACTTCTGGGCCTTTCACACTTGTTGCTAGGATACCATGACTTAACCACACAATGTGGATACCAAGAAACAGAGTGCCAATGTCATCTGTGACTTGGCAACTTGGCGGTGATATATATATATAATTTTTTTTTCATAGAAAATGTGGAATATTCATATTTTATGGAAATTTAAGAATTATACAGCCTTATATTATTATCGTCAGTGTAGGTTGCCCGTGTGGATACAGGTGTACTTGTCACATGGTCCCATCGACCCAAGTACCAACAGATCCACAGGAGGAGGGTGTATGACTCCAGTTGTCTTCTGTTGAGAGGCAGCATAAATAAAATAAAGAATATTGGATATTTTCAGCATTCATTCCATCCCACAAGAAAAAAACCATAGTATTCTAAGGAATAAACTGTGTAAGTCAATGACAGATATGTCAATACAGTTATGTCATTACATTCACTTGCCAACTATTTAACAACTTAATGTATTGCTAATACTCAGTCATGTATGGGCCTGGGGCGTATCAATTTTCCATAATATTTATTTGCTTTAAACAAGGCTTGTTCATTGCTTGGTTGTTATAAAATATTGGAAAGCATTTGATTGATTTTTGACATGGAAAACCCCACCATCCTGCTGCTCACATGTGTATTTTTACTTTGGTTAACACCTCAAGGCCAAACCACTCTCCCATTGGTCACATCCTTGACTTCCTGTTTCCTGCAATAACAGTACAGCAGGCATGAGTCAACATGAGTATCTACTCAGATGGACATTGATAAATTAATGTAGGAGCACGGAAATGGTGTGTGATGTAGGACTGTTTGTTAAAAGGGTATCAGTAAAGACACTGTTGAGGAGAGCTTTAAAACGAGAGCAAATAGTGAATAACTGAATAAGTAGGTTTCACTCACTAACCATTTTTCTCAATGGGTGCATGTATACTCCCCATGGAATATGCTCCACTGGTAGCAGAAGATAAACTTCTGGTTTAAATGACAAATATAGTCTTTGTTTTGAACTGGCACTGACACTGCTACCATCCAGCTAGTCTCAGTGTTCATGTAAACATACAAATATATTAATTTAGTACTCCTGCGGGCAACCTGATCTGATGAGAGTTCTCCGACTACTGCTAATAGTGTATTTCAAAACATATAAATTAACCACCTATCGATGCCCAGCTAACATTAGCTAGAAAACCCAATCTCTACCATTCACCCCACTGGTTGGAAATCTAGTGCATGGAACCTATTTTCTGGTTTCTTTCATCAGCAGTGGACATCACAGGATACAGTTGGCATGCCATATTTTTTTATCTATTGATAGCTGGCTAATGTAAGCTAATTTGATCATGCAGCAGTTCACTAGTTAACTGGCAATAAGTTAACTAGTCAACATCATCTTCATCATTGGCTAGCTGGGTTACATGTATGGACATCAACAGGCGCCATCACAAAGTGCACTAATTAAAATGAAACCTAATATGACAAATATTATATAGCGTTTTTTTGTTGTTGTTGTTTGTTTGTTTGTTTTTTTTACTTTGCAACATACCTTTCTCTGTAAATGCTAAAGACTTATGGGGAGATCATTCAAATCCAACTCACAGTCAGATTCAAAGCAAGGTCCCACAGAACATGTTTATGGCTAATCACACCGAATTGTTGACTGCAACACAACCTTGCCTACACTGCATTCTTACTATTGTAATACCTCCAGTAACATCAGCAAACCAACTGGCATCTATTTATTGAACCCATAAACTTCACAACCACAGAACACACACCTTTAATCGCATCTGTAGTGTTGGTCCATTCAAAATTTTGTGATGACTCCAATGTTTTTACCTTCTGTAGTCCACTCAGTTTTATGCAAAGTAAAGTCCACTAAGCCCAATGTAGCTGTTTACTTTTCAAGACTTTAGACAAATCAAAAAGTGAGAAATGTTGGGCTCTCAAATCACTCAGTCAGCAAGGGGTTCATCTCAATGGCAGGCTGAGAGCTATGGCCTTGGTTCATTCCCAGACGGCAATGGTGGGAAGCCCACAGAGGTGGGGCAAACTGGCTTCATTCCAGAACAAACTGGAATGGAACAAACTTTATAAAGGTGGGTGTGCAAAGAGGGTCTCTTCATTTCTCTCTCTGAGGCAGCCTGTAACGCACCAGGTATCTGCAAGTTGTTTGGATGACATCAGTGGAATTGCACTTATCCTCCAAATCAGTGTCAGCTTCACTGTGGTGTGCTATGGGACTTGTAGTGTGAAAAGCAGCCACTGGCTGCATGTGATTGTAATAGAGTGATTTTTGTAAATGAGTTTGAATTTCTTTTGTTCTACAAGAAAAAAAAAACAGCAATAACTTTGGCCAACATCAATTAATGCCAGTAAACAAACAAGCTACAGGAAAACATGAACTGAAATCCGCATTTAATGGCTACAAAGAGAATAAAATGTCCATACCAATACTGGGGACAGTCCCTGGACAATTTACTGGCATCTGTTTAACTGAAAAATATGACTTTTTTTCCTGAGACTTGTTTTCATTTCAGTGAATGTACAGTACAGGCAATCTCAAGTGGAAGCATCCACTTGAGATTGGAAGTGCCTTCAGTTCCTGGCCCCAGGAACTGAAGGCACTCTGGCAATGTTTTTGGTGGGATGATGGATGTTGACATTGATGATAAAGGTCATGTTTATTTTGTTCTAGAGAGAGATACATAGATAGAAAGATAGATAGATAACGATGGATTTTATTCACCATGTTTATAGATGACATATACTGTAAGTAACTATGGTATCACATTTAAACATTATTGTTTTTACACAAGTAATCATACGAATAATTAAATCCACTGAATCACAACAGTATTATTTTCAGTTCATTGTTCCAAAAGTTTAATTGATGAAGATTCTTTTTTCATGAAGAGAAACCTTAAACAGTAGCACATTTTCTGTGTTTTGCTTTGACTTCTCCAGTCATTGCTGTTGATAAACAACAAAGAGCTCTCTCATACATTCTGGTTATTTAAATGATGAATGATATCAGCATGCTGATGATGTTCTTCAAAACTAGAATTAGAATTTTCAGTCTCACAAAGTGTAGAGAAAGACACCTATTAATAGAATATTAAATAAAGTAGATAAATCATTATTGTTCATTTTAATATTTGAGTTTGAAGTCTTATGTTAGAGAAAATAGGAAAATTCCTCAGAAAATTACACAACAATACACTCTTGTCTAATAATATTTAAAGAATGAAGAAGAAATGAAATGATGCTTCAGGTGTATTCTTAAGGAAAGTAGTTCAGGAACATTGTGACTGTTGGAGCCAAAGCTGTCATTTATGAAACAATAAGGGGATCTACTCCTACAGTGGTAGACGGGAACGCATGCATCACTACTGTTCCCTAATGTTTCTGTGTCAATTCAGTTGTTCTGTTGTGACGTAATTACCTGCAGAAGACGGCCGTGGAAAATAGGCTGGCCTCCCACAAGTGTTCTTTTGTTGGTAAGTAGTTCGCAAGCAAGGTAACCAGCAACAATAAGAGCATTTCATAATCCATGGAACACAGGAGTTCAAAGTCAGCTGTACTGCAGCCCTCTTTTTCCTGTTATTGACATAACATCTTTTTTCATTACTGTGCTCGGGAGTCTGTGTGGACTGACATCCTCGGTATTAAAAGCTGGTCTCACAGACTGAGTTCCCCCAGGCACTTCCGGGGATTCTCCACTCCTTTTCGTCACTGACATTTCAGCTCAAGTGTAATCAAATATCCTCAAAATTAACACACTGAATCTGGTTACCCTACCTTCGCTGGAGTCTTCTATGAATGTGTTTTATACAGTACATTTAATTTTATACTATGGTATATGAATTTTGTAATTAAATGAGAAGTTGGATATGTGAATATTTTGAGGGGTCTTTGGCATGGTTAAGATTATGAGACTGAGATGGACATTTAAACATCAACACCCTTTAAGAAATTGTGTGTGTGCTATGAGCATAAAAATCAATTTACCACTTATTTTCAGTGTCAGCTGTTCACAGCATCCCTCCCCTGTTAATGATGTCCAAATGTGGGGTTGGTTCATCAGACTAAAAAAGCAAAAGATCAGTACACCTGTATCCACAGCAACAGCAACCTCCATAATCTCCAACAGACATGTTGTTGAAGTGGTACCAAAATCACCAATAGTCCAACGGTCTCTATTCAACAAAAATTGTTAATAAAATTCAGTATGACACTGGGACATGCCTAGCTACCTAGATAGCAAGCTACCTTGTCCTTCTTTGTCTGACATTGTTATTTAATTACATGTGTTGCCTTCATTATTTTGTTGCGACTATAAAACAATCCTGAGTGAATAATCCAGTTATACATATTAAGGTTTAGTTGTTTAAGTTATTTATTTATTTAATTGAATAATTTATGTAACTCACTCTGAAGGACAGGGACAACACTAACAATTTAAGCAGATGAACAACTTAATCATAGCATTGCATTAACATTTACATGAGCTGATTTATGACTTAGTTGGTGTACTCACATTTAGGTACAGGTGGTTCTGTAAAATGTCTAGAGGTTGGCTGAATAGACTCCCCGATAGTGACATGAACAACGCTGGTGCTTGAAACTGCACACAGGTGCAGTCAGCGTACTAGGAAATGCCTCACCATGTCCTTTATACTGTATATGTAAAGATGATATAAACCACAATAAAAATACATGTGGCATTCATATCATCCTCACCAGAGGAAGGTATTTAATAGCATACCTCTTACTTGTTTGTTTTTTTATGCCTTTCATCTCTCCTCTCTCTCCTCTTATCTCCCCTTATCTACTTTGTTTGCTATACCAGTGATCACTAACAAAGGGCCAAAGAAGACTTTCCTCTCGCACGTGATAAGTAGGATATTGCAGTACCTCTCTATTTATCCCTACACCATGCTTTCACACTTCATAAGATTAACGATTTTCCTTGCCCTGGAATAACATGTTTTCGAAATAAAAGGTACACAAAGAACAAACACTGGGACACTGAATTTATCGCGTAAATATAATCAAGCTCTATCATCGCTGTCAGTAAATTCCCACCCCATCCCCATGTCATTGGGTGGGTGGGGTGATGACGGCAAGTCAGCTGCCGCATATAAACTCCCCGTTCTCTGGCTTCAGAGGCACTCCACTGATAATACCCTGCCAGCTGCTCAACACTGACGGATATACAGCTTTTTTCCCCTGAAGATCATAATGTGCAGAGGACTTGCATCTCTACCTAGCACATGTCTGGAAAGGTGAGTTACTCATCATCAGAGAAACGTGACTTGCTCTTATATGCTGAGAGATGTGAATGTGAATTTATGACTGGTTGTCTCATTAATTCTCCACTTTAGGGCTAAGGGAATTAAGGCACGCTTATGCAGAGTCCTTCATAAACCAGACCGAAGCCTATCCAGCTATTCATACAAAACAGAGACACAAAGGCAAGCACTGCAATTTTCTGCAAGCTTCTGACACAGAGATGTGAAAATGAAGACATTTAAATATGTGTATTGAATTGAATATATTGTGTATATGTCTTGTTAAATCTTTTGCCATTTCTGTTCCCATTTTTATAAGTATATATACCTATGGTCTAAATACAAATATACAATAATTATTACTAGTATGCAGAGACTACTTGTTAGTGTATGCATAGATACAGTCTAACAGTGCAACTAACTAAACTTCTGGCTTCTGCTTTTATAGGTCCAGTCCAGAGGAATCCTTAAATTTCAAAGTATCTTTTGAAAAACTTCTGACAAATAAACGTAAGTATACATTTTGTACAATTTCAATTCATGTTGTAGGGAACATGTTTCAAATTAAAATATTTGCAAGTTATTCCTACTGACATGGTAAGTAATAACAATCTATCAGTTATCATATTAGATCCAAGTGCAAACAGTCTTGTGCACAGCACATAAACTGTTGCATTTGTGAGCAGTGTCAGTGTCAGACATCCAATGACCAAAGGCTACTGGCTGCTGTGCTGTAAGGGTCCTACATCATTATTTTATTTCACTGGTGAAAGTATTCATGTAACAAAAAGTGCATAGGACTATTTTCAGAATCTTACTATAAGATAATATGTATCTCGCCTTTATGCTTTGCATATCAGTTCTTGGCTCAGTCATCAGACAACTAATATTCTTGAATTTTTCATCCATTTTCAGATGGGCTCTCTGCCTTCAGAGCTTTCTTGGTGGCTGAGTTCAGTGAGGAAAACATTGCTTTTTATCTTGCCTGTGAGGACTTCAGAAGCACCAAGTCCACTGCCAAGCTGCCAGCCAAGGCAAAGAACATATATGATGAATTCATTGCAAGTTATGCACCAAGAGAGGTAACTACAACACATTTCCAAGTAATATATTATGATCTAATATGGATTCCAGTAAGTTAACTTAGGTAGTAACAATTTCATGCCAACTGATAGAATTTCTTTTGTTTCAGGTCAACATCGATCACGAGACTAGGAATATCACCAAAGGCAACTTAGAGCAACCCACCCTGTCCTGCTTTGACTTGGCTCAGCACAAAATTTACACTCTCATGGAGAAAGACAGTTACCCACGTTTCCTAAGGTCTGCTGCCTACCAAGATCTGATTAGCCAGCTTACAAATAAGACCAACAAGCTGCTATGCAGTGGCAGGAAGATGTGTACTTGAAGCAACTATCTGGCAGTTGGGTGCTGAAAGAATGCATCTCTTTAAGTGAGAAGCCCAGGCATAACTGCCCAGTCAGCCTGCCATGGATGTGAGACACTGACCGAGGCGTAGGAGGCATGCGGCAAAGATATCAGGCACCTATCGGAGGTTCTTTGTAAAGATGTCAGGGATCTTCCAGGCGGCACTGACAACACTGCAATGTCATCTTGCTGGTTGAAGTCCAAAAAAGATGCTACAGAAGACAGGCCTACTGTCAGAGGACAGGAGCTGAGTGATGGTGTGGTGGTATTGGAGCAAATCAGTGATATGTTGGAGAAGGAGTATGCATCATTGAAGTTATGTATGGTTACACTGTACGCTGTATAGCTGTTTTTACAACTGTAATTGTTATATTTTTCATACCAGTATTTATGGACTATCTTTAATAATGTATTGACGTTGAATTCTAATGTTGTATTATTTATTTACTCTCAGTCTTTTTATAAGAATAATACAAATTTTTGTTAAAAAAACTGAATGTCTGAATGTTCAAAGGTCTATTCCTTGGTCTGAACATGAAAAAATCTTATCTTCTCTACAGGAACATGCACAGAATCTTTCAGTTGCAGGAACTTAATTATTAAGTAACTAATTCCACTAGAAGGACAGATAATTGAATGAAACAAATACAAAACCAAATTAACTGTATGCAACAACTTGTAAATTCATGTATATATAAACTGCATTTGTATGTGTTTGAAGATGAAAATGACATTGTACTGTAACCAAAACTTAAAAAGTTTATTACAAGACAAAAGTTACATTTCATTTAGCTAAAACATACAGTTACACTGAGTTGCATGCTGTATTCAGTGTCTCATTTCAACAATAACTATTGTTTGAATTTCAGATGACATAACTTAATAAATCATTAGCCTTTGATCCACAGGAAACAGAGACCTCCCCTTAGTGATTTACACGAGGAATGGCAGAGTTGCAGCAAGTGCAAATATTAAATATATACTTATGTCATATGGACGCTACATGCAAGCATGTAAAAGTTTAAGTGATTTGCTAGCTAACCACACAAAGAAAATGACACAAAAACCTCACTCTATAAATTGTGGAGAAAACACTCATCTGATAACTGACATATTTCCAAACCACTTTACAGTACATTAGTGCATTATTGTAATATGGTATTTTGTTCATCCATATCTATTAATACCTACCTAGCTAGCTAGGTATGACAGAAATTCAACATGCGAGGGTAAACTTCGCAGACAGTGGTAACATTACAACACATCACAGGGCAGTGAAGCAGTTTTCCTGTTCACTTAGTTGCACTGTTGTGCCATGTTCTTACACCACACCCATTAATAGCATAACAGTTAATGTTGATACCAATCAGCTTTTATTTATCATAGGTTTCATCATCATTTGTGGGAAAACTGGTCATTTGTGTACAATATATTTTGCTTTAGGTTAATAACACAGTAAACAGTTAAGATTATTACAATTTTATTCATTAAATGTTTACAATGGTCCACCTTTAATATGCTGTTTTGTTAAATGCTACCATTAAAATAAAATGTACATCCCGTAGACCTATATCGTTAGAGACTGACTCCTTGCATGATGTAAGTAAATTATAATTAATGTTAACGATAGGGGAGTCCTTTTCAAGAGCTGAGAATCGAAGTTACATTTCTGTGGACCTGTGAATCCGATATTGTTGCAGATCTGGACAGATGTTAATTTTCAATAATATAAAATAAAAAAGTGTTGAATGCAGCAGACCAAAAACAAAAAAGTAGTGGCATAGATCATGTTCATGTTTCAAGTTTCAAGTTTATTGTCATATACTTGATAACAATGCAACATCATTACCAGTAATGAAATTCTTAGCCTCAGAGCCAACTCAACTTTACATAATAAAATAAAATAAGTAAAATACAATAAGGTAAAAAATTAAAATAAGTAAGATAGTAAACAATGTAACAATGTAGCAGTGTAATCAACAGTGCAGAGCAATGTTGATATAGTTAAAGTGTATAGTGGTGAAAAACAATGTAAATGGTGTAAACATTAGTCTCCCTAAAGTGGCCAATTGTGTGAGGTAAGGGTCCATTCACTGTAGTGAGTGTATGATGTGTTTGCCCTTGAATAATCTTACCAGCCAAGTTAGCTAAATCAGCACACTGAATGTTACCTGTGTTCATACACTGCTTTACAATGACACGTGGTAGTATGCTAGTTATTGCATTACTTAAGGCTGATTTATGCTTCAAATTTTCATGTGAATGTAAATACATACACAGACATGGCACCACTCTCCACAAGCTGACCTTTCATGCATTTTTGCAAAGCATTATGTGGCCGTATGTACCAACCTCCAAAACAGCCCATTGCTTCCATTTGTCAATTTTCTTCCCAGCCTCAAAAACATTCATCATCAATCAGTCATCAAAAGCAGCATTCTTCCGGTCATCTGTGTAGCCCTTCATATTATAAAAACACACTTTATGACGAAATGATACTTTGTTTCATCAGGAAGGAATGAAGGATGTAGCTGTTTCATTTACAAGAAACGCTTTGGTGAGCACTGATACTTTATTGTTAACTCAAAAAGAGCAAATAGTGTTGATTGTTATAAGAGTAACAGGTCGCTATGGTCTGATGTGATGTAAAACTGATTTGCATGCTAGCTGTGGGATGTGCAGTGTGATTTAGTTTTTTGTCTAGCTAGCATCTTTTCCAGTATTCAGGGTTTCGTGGTTTCTCTGCTATGTTGTGAGCTACAGTAAGCTGTGAAGGTGATACTTCTAGTGTTGTGCAGTTTCACAAATAAACAAATCTTTTGAATTAATCTTTTCAGTGCAGTGTATGTACTGGTTTGCTATTCTAAAAGACTCACTGGATTCACCAGTCAGGCAACTTTCCCCTATATACTTTGAGTGACAAGTACATCAGCCTATAGAAATCTACAAAAAAAAAAAATGACCGTGAGTGGAAGGAAAGTTACACCTGGGAAAATGGGAACAACCTAAAATGATATTTCAGTGCTATTTTGCAGCCTTGAAGCTGTTTATTTGATTAGGATATTTATCTGGTTTTATCGTGTAATCAGTGTGTGTGTTCTGCAACGAACTGGCATTGCATAATCTTCAGCTGGTAGCTAGACAGTGTTTTCTTTACTGGAGCCCTTTTCTCCCTTATCTGACTTTGTGAGTGTTGTGGATATTCAGGTTGAACAAAACAAAGTCAATACAGTGAATTAAACACATGGAGATGGGACTATAATATCACACCTATCTTGTAATTGCTCCATATAACCAATACTGAAGCAATGAAAGATATTTTTATTCATTACTGTTAACCTAAGTTATAGGTTAGCCTACCTAATGATAGTAGATGTTTCTAAAGCTATGTATGGACAGTTTGCTATTTTTAGTGAATGCTTAAATCATACTGTATATCACATGATAAGTCTGTCAGTATCTTTTTATTTCTCAGTAATGTCACTGGAGCACTTACTGCAACTTCAAAGGGGGGAGAGCCAAGAAAATCTGTTGTATGACTTGTATATTTTAGAGGCATCGCTCTTTTGTTAATAGCTATCATCATTTAGGATCTTCACTGTTGTAGACAAATATTTGGTAGCATTAAGGAAGGGGATTTGATGACATTATATTGTTTTAGTGGTTGTATTTTTAGTTTTTTTTTTTTTTGCATTGGCACATCATCTGACCTGTGGATTAATGACACAATTTTGTTATCTAGGTTCAAGGTATCTTAAATCGAACAACAGAGTATCATCAAGTCGCCATCCTATGGCCAGAGAAGGAAATGCACTGAATGAACTGAGTGAGATTCAATGAATGAGCTTAACTGGAAGAACTGAATGAACCGGTGGAAATGAATGAATCAGCAATCTATGTAGTCATTTTCTGAAAGAACTGGAGCAGTGTTATTCAAACCTTGGGGGAGGTGGATGTAGGTTGCGATGTGTAATATATAATACAGACAAATTTACATTACAAATGAATCTTTAATACATTAAGAAAATACTTGCTCGCACTACTTTCTCCCACAATACTCTACACCTAACCAGTTATAGTCTAGAAAGCTAGAAAAAACACAGCTTTAAGTGTACATTAATATATGAGTAAAACTATGACAGGTAAGATTTTTCAAATTTTATTTATACCATAAGGAAAGGTGTCCTGTACAGTAACATTACCTATCAAATCTGACCTCTCAAACTCTCAAATACTGCACCGTGATAGATCAATCTGTAGTGTTTTGTTGTGTTTGGTTGCGTTTTTTAATTTAGGAGACACAGTCATCATAGGTGTCCATTGACGGTTAACTACAAAGATTCAACGTGTTAGATCACTATAAATTGTCCAGGACGGTCAAAAGCTGTGCTATAGTTTTTAAGATGTCCAAAGATGTCATCAGCTGTCATTGTGTTTTCTGAAAGTAACGAAAAGTTCTTTCCAAATTTTGGATTGGTCTTGGTGGGCTATACTCTGAACATTTTTAGTAGTCTGACCATTTTCATGCCATTGCCAGTGGTCAAAATCACAGATTTTTCCTAAATGTCCTATTTTAAAAAAGGTAGCTAGCACAAGCCTAGCTAATTTTCTAACTTGATGTTTGTTAACTAGTAGGTGCATGGTAATCAGATGATAAAGTTCACTGCAGGATACTGGTAATCTCATATCCTTTGCTAGCCACATTATGTGTGTATCTATGTTGTTGGTAGCTAAGTAGCAAATACATTGCAATGTCCTGGAAGGGTAATCAACCCCTTTACAAAACATTGCACTTTCATAAATGTGCAATATATTCATTACCGTCTCCTCATGCTCACGCTGCAGTCAAATAAAAATAAGACCCAGAACATAAAGGGCTGCTTTAGTAGAACAGTGTGACACTCTCAGTTGGACAACTTAAAGGAGAGCCATTTCTCATCTCAAATTGTACTGCAAAACAAAACAAAACAAAAACATGTGTAGAGTCTTAAATAATAACCCAACATGTAGAGATCGCAGAGTAAATTATTGAAATCTGACAGAATGTGATTGATAACCATGTGGACGTGGTACTTCACCCTACACCAGCTCCTCAGATCTCCCAAGAAAACACACTGTGGAAGCATGACTACTGTATGCTTACAGCTCCTTTTCAAAGACAGGCTACACTGAAGAACAACACACCCAGTGCATTATGTCATATTACCAAAGGAATGGGCAAAGAAGACAATGCATGCTCAGACTGGCACAAAATGTTTATGATTATCATTTTTTAAGTACAGATGAGCTAAGCATTGTCATCCTCTACTACATGTCTTTGTGTTAGCTGACAGTCCATAAGAGTTGCTGTTTGGATTGCTTGTGGCGTGTGTGTGTGTGTGTGTGTGTGTGTGTGTGTGTGTGTGTGTGTGTGTGCACGCGCGCTTGTAACTGTTAACGTTTTCCACAGATGCACCTCTGCATCAGGGTCATCCGCCTTCACTTTCCAGAGAGATCAAATACTTTTGAGGGAGTACAGCGCCATCTAGAGCCGAAGCCTCATTTCACTGCTGAACACATGTATCTGCTAGATTCCCATTGGCAGTTTGGTGAAGGTGGAATAAAGGCATCCATGCAGGGGCACAAGGGCCCAACAAATAGCATGTTTTGTTATTGGTCACCAATACTGGATGTGATAACTTTCTGTTTTGGCTTGATGATTTGGGTGATTGTGAATTTTATTCTTGCAGTCATATCTTCAAGTGATTTATGTTGTTTACTAGTTATTTCTTGTTGGCAGATGACAAGTATATGGAAAGGAATAACCCCATGGAAAAATTCTGTGAAATTTGTATAGGGCTATTCCATTCCAAGTACTCAATTAAAATGAGCTGATATGACATTTTTTGTAAACTGCTGCATATCTTTTCATATTGTTTTTAAGCTGTGCATCACTTTCACTACTGTGTGTATTATAATGCGTTAAACTATACACAACATGTTACATCATTGTAGGCACAGAGTAATGGCTGACTGACACATGAAGTTACATCTTTGAGCTGCAGAGGGCACCCTCTCTCTTTTTTTCAGACAAAAGAAACAGCCATGCATTCCCCAAGAGCATAATGATCAGCATGCTTCTCAAAGTCCTTGATAATCACATGCCACATGTAAATAAATTGCTTGCAGAAAAATTCTTATATTTTAGTGAAAAAAGAATGTGGTATAGATACTGTAATAAATAGATATTAATTAAGTTGTATGTTTCGTGTAATGTTCCCTGTAGACATGCTTTTGTTCCTTGGCCTTATAAATAGCTGTGCCTTTTCCTTATCCTGTTTTAAAATGTTTCCCCTTTGGGCAGGTAGTTGCTGCAAAATACAATTTATGCTCCGATTTTATCTGCTCAGTCAAAAGGTGAATGAAATGAAACACATTGAAGTTAATGAGGATGATATAGATCACGTATGTTTGGACTTTGCCAGTCTTAGTCTGTAGGATGTAGGATAAATAAGTGTTTATTATGACAATCTTAATTACATAATACAAATCCTTGACAACTCAAGGTACTCAACAAACAACTTTTAAAGTTTTGAAGCGACACAGTGTGCTTTTTCTCGGTGGTGTTGGACACCAAGTGGAGTCCAGTATGTAAGGCTTTAAATAGCTCCAGATCTCTAACAAGGTTGTCTGGACGGATGTTGAGAGAACAAACTGAGAGAATCCAAGATTCCCTAGATGCATGTTCACGTAGAACATGAAGTAACCATAACCAGGATGTCCTCTAGATATTCAATATGATATTTTAATTTTTTTTTTTATCCCAGAAAAAATGTGCTGATGACACCACCCACTTTCTTGGTTCCTGCGAAATACTTTCCATAAACGCAGGCTACAGAACTGCGCATGATACGCAGTATGCTGTCATAATAAGCTATGGTGGTCTCGGGGGCTTACATGTGTTCAAAAAACTGGTGAAAGCTTCTGATCACACTGGTCCCATCCTGCCAAGACCAGAGAACATCCACTGCGTCTTACACTCAAAGCGTGGGAAACATCTGGCTGCGTGTCCCTTGTGGAAAGGAGAAACTGTACTTTCCAGTGACCCTACTTCATGAGGCCTTGAGTCCTTTCTTTATCCGTGTCACAGCCCTTATGGCCAAAGTCTTCCATATCTTAAATTGGCCTTAGTTATATCGTCATAGTGTCAAATACAAGTATATAGGGTGTAGCATTTTAGCTGTTTTGTTTTTTTTCCTCTCAAACTTAATTATTTTTAGTAGTGCATTAGAAACTATCAATGGCTGTCAGCAGATACCTAAATTACGTTTCACATATTTTCCAAAAAAAAAAACTGCAGATTTTGAATTTGGCCCAACAAAGTGACATAATAGTGTATAATGGTGAAATACTGAGATATCAGTAAATAGTGGACATCAAGGACCTTCTCGTTGTCTCCATGTCTGGCTGTTAAAGCATCTGATGATTGATCGAAATTCTTTCACTCAGGTTGAATGCAGTATGAGTCAGGCGTTAGGCCACATCATATCCAGGGGAAATCATTGTTGCACAAATCATTATGATTTATATACAGTACTTATACATCATTCTATTACAGAACTGCATTGTCTTTGCTTTCAAACAAATAAAAATGATAATACTGTTACCCTTTTTGGTATCTGCGTAAGGTGCTGTAATGACCAAATGTTGAGGTCTACGAAGCTCAGTGCTATGCATATTTAAAAATGATATTGACATTGCTTGAGAAAAACTGGTGAATAATTTAGTTAGATGCATAATAAATGCCGTTAGTGACTGAGTGTGATCAGGAAGTGAGTTCTCTCTTTTGGGCCTGGGTTCATTTATACCTGTATTGCAATGCAATCTGCCTTGCCATGCTGATTTAAGGTCTGGTCGGTATTCATTCCACTATAAGCACTATGCCTTTAAAATCCATCACTGCTGAAAGGTGTGGTTTTGACAATGCCAGAGAGTGACTAGAATGGCAGATCTGTATTTAAGGTGTTAACAGTAACTTTCAAGCATACAAATGAACTTAATGTGAGTATCAAAGTATCAAAAAATTATATTTTGCTTCAAAATTATTATTATTATTTTATTTTTTGATGACCTGGAATGTCAGTGTCTGTATGTACAGTGACTGTGAGTCCTGCCACAGTCATAGTAGCATTAGTTGTGTTTTTACTGTAACAGACAATAAGAAAGACAGATAGCTTGGATAATATTAAACAGCAAATGACTGTGATGTGATGTGTGCGAGACATAGCCTCAAAATATCATACTATCAGAAGAAAAGCAGCAGTACACTTTGTTGAAATTACTGCATGCAATCTTAATTATGTCCCAAAAACAATTTCTCTGATATCACAGAATGAGGTGTTAGAAGTGGAAGCATTGATGGTATTTGTGACAAAATTACGAATCAACGAATGGGTTAAATATTTCACAGCAGCTAGCTTCAAGGTTTCTTTGAAACAGGGAGCAGAACCACATAATTTAATTGCTGATAGACAGTGGTATATCAGGTAGTTGGCAGGTAAGCCTGCCCATATACATAAAACAGAATTACTGGACATGCTGCTGGGTAACTCATCTTCCTTTCTAGTTCAACTACAAACACGCACTGTACCATTATTTCATCCAACACACTTTCACTACCATTGTTACCGGTCTCTGCAGGTTTTTGACAATTGACGGAAGGAACCAACATGGCAATTCAAGACTGAAATGCTTTGCTAAATGTTTTACCTTGTGTTAATTATTTTTCTTAAACTCTGTACACTTCTGTACTGTACAACTAAATTTCTAAATGGATGAGAATTGTAGCATTTACACCTTCACCTTCAGAAGATGAAACAAACTTCCATCAGAATACAAGGGTTCACAATCAGTTTTGATTAGCTCCAGTCAAATTTGTAGCAGATAATTACTGTTTGGATAATATTAACTTTACTATGTTTGTATGTGTTTATATGTTATATGTGTTCCAGGGCTTTTTGTGTTGTATAGTGTTCCAGGGCTTTATGTGTTGTATAGTGTTCCAGGAATTTATGTAGCTGCTATTTACAGAGTTTTCCTTGCACCTGTCAAAATGCTACAAAGTGGATATGTGGAACCAAACATACTGAGTATATGTTTAGAATGTTTCTAGATCTACAGGTGTAACAAGTTCAGAAAACCTTAACCAGACACAGTGAATTTTGCATGTAAAAGGCTGTATGTTAGCGCTAACAGAAGCCTGTGCATTTTATGTTCACCTGGAAAATAGCATGTTGGGAAAATCAATCGCCAAATGTAGTATTGAGGAGGTTAATAGTTATTGTCTAGAATATTAAGTTCATTAACAGAACAGTTAACAGTTCATAGTTCTCCTCTCCATAAATGTCCTCTCTACTCCAAGCCATGGCATGCAAGGAAGAGAGCAGAAGTTGTTGTGGTATCATTTCTTTATTATTTTTGAAGTGACTGAGATGTATTACTTCATTCTTTGACACAGGCATTGATAAGAGTCCTTATTATTTGAGTCCAAGTTTTGTTGTGCTAATGTAATTTCACAACTAACTGCAAAACAACAAAATGATAATGACATTTCCAAATTTATGCAAATAACTATATGAAATCAAAATGTTAACATAGTCACATAAATCATAAAGAGACTTTATATGCTAATATATTTTTGAATTTAATGTACGTTAATGACACTGAATGCCAGAACGATTTTTATCCAGTCAGATTTCAGTCATTAAAAGTTCTCGTTCAAATCATTCAATTACAAGAGGGACAACCTGAAGCTTCCGGGACTGCAGTAGTCTATCTTTGACCAAGTAATGCTGTGGCCGAGGGGCCATTATATAATCATATTCTCTGGAAAATGCACTGTGATTTTTTTGCCACCTGCTGTGCATGAAATTGGACTTGTGGGCTCTGTCTGCGTTCCATTCAGCACTGAAATAAGACAAGAATGTAGAACGGAAGAGACTGTGAACATTAAGAGGGATCCTAAGAATTAACCAAAACACACAAAAGGCATTTACAAGTAAAGCCTACAAAAAATAACAATATGTTGAACTTGCTTCTCCCCTTCATCTAAGATGTTTGTCCTCATGTTCCCATATCTGAAATTTTAGACCATAATCAACTGCAAGTCCGGATTCCTGTTGCATAACAGGAATGTGTGACATGTTTCCTTATCAGGCATTGTAATTAAGGCCATATGTCCACAAAAACAAAGCGTTCAGCTATGACTAACCTTCCTGTTACTGCTGTTCATGCATCTGATATGTTCTGATGTCAAGCATACTACCCTGAAATCAAGTTCTTTATGTTCCGGTGTAATCAAGTATGTCTGTTTCTCATTTTCTCAACCTGATCTGAGAGGTATTCCTGGCTTTTAGCTCAGTCAATGTAGCTTAAAGGTGGTATGCTTCAGTGCTTTAATGTGTTGCAGAGATGCCAGTCTGTTCTTGTATTTGAATATTTAGAGAAAAAAATAATGTATAGTACTATGGCGCATGATATACATTTCACTACAGATTACCTTTCGTTCCAAAAAATTTCATTACTGTAATTTTGAAAGACATGCTCACCATCCATTATTTGTTAGATTTTTTTCCTTGCTTGCTTTTATCTCCCATCGGGCCAAGGATTACTTGTTACTAAGAACCGTAGTGTACAAAATGTTTAGATTTCCCACAGTCACATTCTAGCATAATAAGAGATAGGCTTCCGCCTGCTGGAGATCACTGAGATCTCCCAACCAATAACCCCAGTCAAAAGATATTTTCCATAACAGCTTAGCTTTTGTGTCAAGTTTATTTTGGCAGTTCTTTATCTGATTATTTAAAGGCTCTTGTTATGCCATCAGCTCTGTCCCAATCACCACAAAACTAAACAAAATAAGATGCTAGATGAATATTTCATACATATTGTCAGTGTTAGCATATCATGACAGTATTAACAAAGGCATCAAAACACATGTAAGATGTATGGTGGATAAATGCATCTGATACATTTTTGGTGAAATTATTTTCCGTTCTAATATTTCATAAAACGCATATGCTTTAGGCATAATTCAGTCAGCATTATTCCCAACAGGTTTATATGCTTGTTCCCAAAACAAGGATATTTAAAGGTTTATATGTTGCTCTTTACATACATTCCATTCAAAATCCAATAATATTTTTACAAAAGTGATACTGCTAAATATTTTGTACAGTTTAAGTATGTTTAACCACAATACCTTGAGTGAATTGCCTCCTCTGTATGCAGTTTTCTTGTCAGTATTTTTCTAAAAATTGGCCGAATGCTGTTTTTTTGCTTTTTTTTTTTTAATTAAAAGCATTTGTTATCATTACAAGTTAATCAGCCTTTAAATAGTCATATCATCACATGTGGAGAATTTGTGATGGAGCAACAGCTGCCAGTGTTCAGACAGCAGGAATGGGAAAGCGTTTGAGCTATACATATGTATTCGAGATTATTAACTCCAGCAAAACAGCCATAGCCAGCCATTGCTTAATGTGGTTCATAGGGATTATAATGGTCAAATGCTGTCTGAAAATGTAGCCACCACATTTTCCATGCCAGTCCCCTTTACAAATCATTGTAAATGTTTGGGGTTCAGGGATAATTTTCAGTTGGCTGCTGTAATGTGGGACTCTTGGGTCTGTGTTTATCTTTTGGGAACTGTGTTTGTTTTTCTGATGGCTTTTGTCTTTTTTCCTAGGTAATCTCTCAAAGCCTAGTCTAGGTCTTCCAAGGACATCTCTTGAACCCTCGTCTGAAGGCAGAATCCTGTTTGACGGACAACAAGGTTTTCTAGAACAATTTGTTAAATACAGCTAATTTAAGATGGGTTACATTCATCTGGCTTCAAAATGTTCTGGTTAATACAACGTTGACTCAAACCCACACTCTATTATGCCTCTTGCATGCGCACAGGAAGTAAAGCACATCCACCCCTTTGGCAAACCCACCTGCAATACATATAGTTAATTTTCACACCACAAATCCCTCATCTATAACAACCTAGCAACCTTTGGGCAAGTGGCAAGCTGCTAGGTGACACTGATACAGCAGTGTCCTCTAGAATCTAGAACCCTCTCTGACATAAGCCTAGCCTCCCCCAGCAGGATGAAGGCAGTTGTGCCACACTGCTGCAGACTTGCAGTCATAATTGGCTATAGGTACAGTATAGCCCAGACTGGCATTGTCTGCGATACAGGGTTCAGCCTGTGCTCAGAGTGAATGCTTTTGTCTTCTGAACCCCTTATCAATTTACCATATTGATGAGGAATCCATTTTAGTCAATGTAAGCAACACCTACAATACGTCTTACAAAATTAACTGAAATATTTGACAGAATATGCAATATGTGTTTGGCATTAAATAAAAGGTAACTGCATACAATATAAGACTCCTTCATATAACATTAATTCCTGTTTATCTGAATATGACCGAAAGAAGTGTCCGTGGGTTTGTGGCCAGTTTTCTGGTAGGAAGTCAAATGTGACAAGGATGTTAAATTTGCCAATAGGTAGCTACAAACAGAAAACTATTTAATGTTCTAGACAATATCCCCAGAATACAGGCAGTAAAAGAAAGCAAAGTTTACCCCCACATTTACTGAACTCCTCTTCAGCTATTCTAGTCTCAGATAAACTTTTGATGAGACATCCATTTTGCATGGCAGTAAACCCTTCGTTTCAAAGAAACAAACCTGCTTTTTATGTCCAAATTACGTTTTTGTACAATGTGTACAACACATTAAAACACAGTTGAATTGGCCACCTTTTTACCATGTAACCTTTTAAAAAGCTTTTTTTGAAAGACAGAGTTAAATAAATGACTGTCTCTCTTAACTGCTCATACCATATTTTACTATTTCTTTATTTGAACCCCAAAAGTACATGAACTGGCAACATCTTACGTTCCATCTCAGTTTATTACCATTATTACAGAAGACAAAAAGTGTAGATATAAAAAGAACATTTGGAGCATAGGGTTATGCTATTTTCAGATGTCCTCAATTTACTTTACACCTACAAATGAATTCCTTTCTGCTAATGGAGATGTTTTAAAAGGGAACAATAATTAAAATAAGAAAAAAAATGTTTATAGATTTTAAGGCCCTCTTTTGCCCTGTGAAGGCTCATTTGTTTCTCCAAGGAAGGAGCCGTTCTTTATACCTCACCTCTTTATTTATCTTTGGACTTTTCTCAGCAAAAGCTACAGTTACATAATGGAGCAGATATTATTAAAGCAAATAATTATGGCAATGCATTCTTGCACTAATAAATGAGGATCTTCCACAAAGCTTTTATAAATAAACTAGTTCATGTAAGCAATTAAGGGTGCCTGTGGGAACAGCAGTTTAATTTCCTCTTGGCTCTTCAGTGATACCTCTCATATTATTGACAGACATTCAAAGTGTCTCTTCATGATTCAACTCCTGTACCTAATCTTTTTAGCCACAATTAAAAGTTGATAAAGGCAATGTTTCAGTAATCTTTTCCACATCATCTAAAAAAGAATATTTAGCTGTCTGCTTCAGACAGATTCATTTTAGCTCATTTGCTTCAATTAAGTCACATACAGTATATAACCGTTTTACTCTTCTCATGTTATTTTGTTACTGACTAACTCTTGTCAACAGATATTCTGTTGTACTGAGAATGGGGTCTCTACTAAGACATAAATGGGAGAGTTTAACCTTATAAAATGGCTTAAACCTACATGACCATTACTTGGTCATGCATAATACATTTCATTCTTTACCATTCATTTAAATTTCATTCTGTTGTTCATTCACGTTTGTTTAATGAGCATTGCTTAAAGCATGTGATTTGCTCTGGATTTGGGTGAAAACTGATCGTCATAATTAAATGTTAAAATCTGGTGGTTAGGCAGGAATTAAGTTCAATTGAAGTATGTAGTGATAGTGTAGTGGTTTCACGTTCAAGAATACTGTGAAAAAACCTAAACACTCCTATGTGTTCTTAAGAAGCAGCATTTCACATACTCTAAGGCCTCAAAAGTAGAGGAAACACAATTAGATTTGAAAATTGATTTCCTTCCATAGGACGCCAGTGATTGTGAATAATTATTTTGATACCTTTGCATATATTCCCCATAAATGGCTTTAGGGATGATTCAACATTTGAGATATATAAATGCCAATAAAACCCTTCCCAGAAGAGTTCCATGTCACCACTATCACAATACAAATTTTGACAAACTTAAGCATCATATGTGGGTTTAGGGTGGAGTTTCACCAAAATGAGGGTGTGACTCGTTTTTTGCGCAGCTCGATATGCGCAGCTTGAAGTCAATTTTCTCAAGCAAACTTTGTGCTCAGGAATACGCGGAAGAAGTGCACCACAAAATATAACAACCCCCTATCCATCAGTGTCCAGGTGCTACAACCATTTTCCTGTGTGGAATGCTACGGTTCACATATGCCCTGTTACAATTCCTTGAGTTTGGAATGTCTTGAGGTTGGGTTCTGCAATGAGAAAAAGTGGCTGTAATGCAGCTCCACTGTGCCACCAGTCTCTCAAAAACGAGATATGAATTTCCAGGTGAATTAAATTTATTTAGAGCCAGCAACGTTATTTCTCACAAGAAATACATGCTTGTGTAAGTTACGTTTGAACACCAAAATCAAATATCCACATAGTGAGGTGTACAGAAGAAGTCTGGATTGACCTCATCAATTTGAAGCATTAGTTTACATAGTGTTTTTTGTACACATAACTAAATGTGTGGTCTTCTTTATTCTTCAAGAATGTGTGTGTTCATATTACAGGAGGACGGAGATGGTTAATATGCTAAAGGAAATATTGCGTTCTAATATGTGGTTATGTGAACACTGTTTTATGTAAATTCATTATATCAACATAATTAAAGTATTAGATTAGAGTATTAAATACTAAAAGAAGATAAAATTTGTCTGATAAAAACATTTTTGGAAATTGTATATCAAAGTTTGCATGGCACCTAACAACAATCACAATCTACTTGTTCAGGTAAATCTGGTCAAAAAAGAAAATGCAAAATGGATGCAGGTGGAAATTGCCAAAATTATGTAATTTCAACCCTTTGGAAATAATACAAAACAAAACAAAGACGTTAAAGTGTCTGCGGCATGCCGCTGTCCTTAGCTCTTGCCTTCCTAGCTTTGTTGCAGATGGGTGGTGCCCATAGTGGAGCAGCACAAAAGAATGCATTCACTTCTCAAGATAAGGATAAGGATATGGTGCGTGTGATATGCAATGTCTGTTGCGTCATATCAATGTTTTCTCTGTAGTCCCCTTTCCCTCCCATAAACTTTGAATGTCAAACAAAAACAACAGCAGCAGAGGCAGTGTGCTGGAAGTTCCGTGCTTGGCTTGTGTTAAACTAGGCATGACTTTAATGAAAAAAAAAAAATTAACAATCATCTGTGAATTCAATAGCTTTTGTTATCTGACAAGAGGAAAAACAGAGTTATCAAGGAAGTTTGACATTTAAAACAATGTAATAGAAAAGACCCTGTTTATATAGCCCATCTGGTGTGGTCCGACCTTGTGTGGGACAAAAATGAGCTCTCTCAGTACCACATGGCATGTGCACTCCAACAAGACTTTTGTGCCATTGGCAGTCAGGTCTCTTGCACTGACGCAATTATTCTTAAACAGCCCATAAGAAAAACTCAAAACATCCCTTTTTTAGGTACTCAGTACTAGGTCCCCATTGATGGGTTTATTATATAATTGTGTAATTTACATGTACATTGAAATTCCTTTGTGTGTCATCATGTAACACAATGAAATGAAGTGAACAAAGATGTACAGAGGAGCTGCTCTGATTGACTGGGAAATGCAGGAGCACCATCACAGTGCCCCAGACTTTTACCTACCTTTCTGGTGGACTCAGTTACTAAAATGTGTAGCGGTTACAATGAAACATGTGGCTTTTACTTTAGCATTGTTAATTACATTACAATAATCTTAAAATTGTCCACACAGCATCATTAGCTAGCAATGCTATTAATTTTCTAAGCTCGCTAGCAACCCAGCCAACACCGGCAGAAACATCAGCCTGATGAGTCTGAGTGTGAACAATCTAATGAGTCAGAAGAGGGAGAATTGACAGCAGAGGTGCAGAGACAGGCCCTGGTGACACCTTTCAGCACTTGCCCTTCACACGCTATCATGCTGTCATGCTATCACATTTGATCATTATCACATTTAATCACTATCTCCCTTTAACAACAGACAGCTCCCTGTACCAAACTCCCTGACTGCATGTGAAGCTCCGGGCAAAACACATTTTACAAGTTGAGTAAACCAAGAATTAAAACAGGACATTTCAATAATCAAAGCAAAATACTGCTATTGATGAAGCAATATACAACTTATAAATTGTGTAAAATCAAAATTTGTTGCTGACAAACCCATGTCTGGCAATGGACTCCAGCACAAATATTACAGAAGATTGCATTTGTTTTCTCAGGCCAAATTACTTCTTTTGCCAATGATGTCACAAACAGTAAAAACTTTATTAATAATGAGGCATGATTTGATAACACAGGTGGGGTTCTATCTCTTGGAGTGTAGAAGGAACTTCTAAAATGGTGGATACAGGATAAACATGAGAATATTAGACCATGATTGCTTAGACTACGACCGACCAGAAGTAGTAGAGCACTCCTCCCTAACTCCCACTGTGTTTGAATCATTGAACATCTCCTTGATTGGCTGTATATAATTTTTTAAGTTTTCCTTCATCACAGTTTTTTAAGTTTTCTTTGTTTTTTTATTTAAACAAGATTAGGTCTTAAAGAAGTCATATACCCAACTCATTTTGACCAATACCTAACAAAGTTGTCTATTTCTCATTATCTTATGGATAAAGACAGCTTTCCCCTTTGCAAAGACATTTCCATAACAAAAATTCCATTAACTAAATTTGTCAAAGTTTCCATTGTCCGTGTCACTGTCCACAGCCATTTTGTTGTTAAAGTTTTTTTTCTGGCTGCCAAAAGTATTCCAAGCAGGTACTTCTCTGTGGCATCTTTATGATATATATTTATGGTTTAAGGTGAGTGATGCATGACCCAAATACAGCATCAGATATTCAAAAGCAATTTCAGTCTCTAAGACAGTTTCAAGAGTAGCTTGTGTATGAGTTCAGGTCGATTGTATGGTAGGATGCCCCAGAATACGTGAAAATGATTGGTCCCTTGGATTCCACATTGCCTCCAGCTTTCTGGGCACTCCCCTAAATGGCGTATCTTCTCAAAGATTGTATTGCAGTAACTTGCTACATTGTCCTGCTATCCTTTCAGCCTCTGCATTGGTCCAGGCCTGTTATTAAATGCAAGGGATTTTGGTCCTAGTGAAATGTGACAAATACATAATAAACAGACATGTCATATTCATTAATGGAAGATAATCATCTTTTCTGGTATCATACGCTTTTTATTATTTTTATGCATACTAAACAGATCCAATTTACTGGGAAACAGTTTAAAGTGTTTAAATTTTTGTGTACATTGCAGAGTCATACATAAAACAAACATGCAGTATCACAGATATAAGTTTGCTTCCTATTGATACACAACACCAGTACAGTATAATTGCTATTAAAGAATTGACTGTTGCTCAGATTAGAATACTTACAGTCTGTCCTTTTCAGGTTGACTGTGTGCCTAGCTGCCTGTGGGGGTTCTCTGAATTCAGTCTGGTCTCGGGACAGTTCCACTGGGATATCAGCAATCTAAGACTTGCAGACCATTTCTGCTCAAAAGCATTTCTGTTCCAATGCCTGTAATTGCATACCTCCATTTTCATTGGCTGGCCTCTTGGCTCAGGGCCAGGGAGTTTTCTGTATATAACTCCAAGTGCTAAAAGACAAAACCAAACAGACAGACAAGACTCAAACTTTTGACAGTGGACTATCTTTGTACATCAAGAGTGAATACTTCAGAAAATGTGTAAAGGATTAGCTGCCTTGCCCCAGACATGTCTGGAGAGGTGAGATATCAATCTTCTCTTCTGCTTCTCTTTCAGATCCTACTGAATTTAGTTTTCTTTGTACATGCAGCTGCCTTTTATCCCAGTGCAAGATGCTGCTTTTTGAAAAGGAACATGTTTCATATATACAATGTTTCAGATGTTTCATACTGGTATCTTATCAAAACCAAAACCTATTCTGATAAAACAAAAAACATCTGCACATACATGGCTTAAGATTGCACTGCATATTTATGTAGTCTACACTTACTAGGGTAAGATATAATGTGTCCATAGAAGTGTCAATAAAGTAATTGGCAACTGTTTTAAATCAGCTGTCATCAAGTGTAGTCTATGTCCCAGTGCAATCAGTAGTGTTACATTATTATAATTATAATTATAAGGTCTTAAAATGTCTCCTGTATATGAATATACTTCACAGAAAAACTAAGCAAGGTACTTTTCCACACAGCCTCCCTTGCCTGTACAACAGCGGGTGGTCTCTGAAAGCTGCTTATCATATAAGCAATTAAATTCAATCCACCTGATCAAAAGATGATGAGAAAAGCTTCAGTCAAATAAACCCTTTTTATAAAGAGATTAGTGCCCTCCTGCAAAGTAACTTGTATACTCAGATGTGTCAGTTGGGTAGCTACTGAGCAAAGAGCCAGTTGCACATACTTGTGGCTTTTAAGTATTTGTATTTAAGGAGTTGTGACAGCCATTTCATTGTGATGTCTATGGAACCTCCGGCTATCAATGAATTTCCTATATTAAATATTAAATATCATATGTTAATTGTTTTGGTTCTAGATTCTTCATTTGCTTGCTACAGACATTATTTGCATGTTTTTGAAAGAAAAGACAACTCTGTTAGTTTCACTTTACTAAGATTTAATGCCTTAATTAACTGGATAATTTTCCTGAAAACATATGTAATTTCAGAGTTTCATTTACCAACTGATATTTCAGAGCTATGAGTCTTGTGATTATACCACTACCTTAAGCACACACAATATGGGTCTGAACTACATCTAGTGGAAAATAATGAATTAATGGCAATCAAAATGGGTAATGAGGGATATCGGTTTGAGCAAATCTGAGCATACACAAGAGCTTAAAGGACAGATAGCTGCCAGGATGGTTGATGGTTGATCATGTTTGTATTGCCTTTAAAGAAGCTATTATACCTTTCTCTGTGTAAACAATGATTTACTAGTCTCTTGATCCAGTGTATATTATATACATATTAATACAAGTGGTGTTTTTTGAAATTGTAAAATGACCTGTTTCATTTTTTCAGCATTTTCTTGTATGTTTTTACTACAAGCAGTATGCTGTTAAATTTGGGTTTTTTATCAGAAGAACCCATTAATTAGACAAAATGTTAGTTCCTGTCATAATATTACTCCCATGGTAAACAAGATCTGTGGGTGTTTTCTTTAAATAAAACTTTGCAAACAGGAGAGCAGATGCCGAGTGGTCTGTACATAAACAGGTTTTTCCTTTACGTCAAGCTGTGTTCCTTAGGATTTAACCAATCGCAAAGACATTGACCTGAGGTTATAAGTCCCAAAACAAGCTCATACAAAAGACATAAATGTTTCATCCCACAAAGTCATGACAAATATGATGTGTATTAAATCTAGGCTTCGATATCAATGGTTCAGTAATATGTGACATACAAAGTACAGAATATAGTTTTCCTATAAAAGGCATAACAGAGACAGTTTCTTTCAAATTTTCAGTTGAATAAGTTGAATGAGGTCCTTCCTGTAAGTGAATAAATCAGTTTTTCCAGCTATTACCAGTCTTCATTGTGTGCTTTCATTTTGAAAAAAAAGTACATCTTACATTTACTACATTATTGATACTGACACAAAAACACCGGGTCTTGGAACCATTCATAATAATGCTCACACAATTGTCTTTGTGAAGGAACGCTAGTGTCCCTCATTTATGTTCAAGGGCTAAAGAGATAAAGACTAAATTGGGAACCCTGCTCCAGAAGCCAGAGAATGCCATTGACCTCATCATTCCATATCCAGAAAAGTTGGAGAAGAAGCCAGAAAAACTTCAGAAGTAAGTATCCATCCTTTGTTTCTGTCCTGATCCAAACGCCACAGGGTTCAGTGCTTCTGTGAATAGCCTCAAGGGCTGTCCTTTGAGTTGTCATATGCACATGTTTTCTTTAAAAATCATTTTTCCTCTGCTTAATATCATGTATCATGGGTATCTTTCCAATGGAATAATGGTATTACACTGTATGTTTAACATGCGCACTGTCTCTGAAAGAAATAAAGGAAGCTTCCAGGAAAGGGGCAAGGGTCTAAGACTGGAGACACACTGGAACACCCACACAGATAGGCAAGTGCACAACATCTCATACTGTTGAAATCGCTGATCATTAGTGCGGAGGACACAGACAGAAAAGGGAAGGTGCTGGACAAGGAGAGCAGGAAAACATTTTGCAATGGAAAAATTTAACCCTATCATGTGCACTGTAAATCACATCTCGGTTGCCCATAAAAGTCTTATTGACTAATATGTCTTCCACCTTCTTATGTAATGGCTTATGTAACCTCTAAATGCTAGCTATTTGCTAACATTTGCTAACAAAGACCTCCTTAAGTACATATTCCAGAAGCATCCTTTGAAGACAGAAAGAATGCAGTAATGATAATTACATTGAAGGCCCTTTAGAAAAGAGGTGGACATGAAAGGAAAAAAAAAGCGTTTTTCACAGACCAAATCCCATGTGTTTTTTGTGTTCAACAGTTTAATTTGTTGTCAAAACCCACAAAAAGGAAGACAGAACGAATGAAAAATGAACAAATAACACTACAGTAGAAGCACCATAGGTTATTCTCACACAGAAAGCCTGTGAAATGTTATTTATGTGGCAGGATAAGAGCAGATCAAATCTCCATTACACATGAAAAATACAAATAGACAAAATTAGTTTACAGACCTGCTTATACAGTATCATAATGCAAACATACAGGGTATTGTAAACATTATTATGAATTAGTTTTCAATGTGTTGTTACTGTATGCCAAACGTATTGTGTCATATTATAATACCCCAGGCTGTGAGATATCATATAACACATTTTCACGTAAAGAGGAAGTTAAGCCAAGAACGAAAGAAAGAGAAGCAAGAATCCCTGTGGGGCTATAGAGATCCCTGCCCAGGCCCCCACTGCCATATGTTTTGCTCTATTTAAGCTTGCTGTGGTGCATTTTAATTTTACAATGGATTGATATGTGATTGTACAAAATGGAATGGATGTTATTTAGCAAAAATGCCAAATCTTAACCAAAAAGGTAAATGTTTTGACTGATGATCAGGTATTTTATATATGATTTACTTAGATGCAGCAGCAACACATTAAAGTAATTGTTTAGGAAAAGGACTTTAAATAGTAATTGCTCCCTGAAGAGTACTGGATAGCTGTAAGCATGCTCCTTTTCAATATCTACATGCTCCAGATCTTCAGGGTTGAGGTTCTGATGGGTCTAAAATAATAACACCCAACCCTTCCCAGCACTGAACAGCACTGAGTAGTCCAACTCTATCCAAGGTCATTATAAAAATGTCTGGCCCAACCCGAACAGATATAGTCTACCTACTTGCCAACTGGCTATTGATCAGAGGCAGTACTTTGAGTGTTGTGACTATCTTAGATAATCAGAAAGGTAGAGGGTTATTACAGTTTTAAACATTGATCAAAACGAAAATACACTGATTGGGTACAAGCCCAGCCATGACATCTGCTGATAATGACTGGGAGCCCACAGCAGGGGCACAAATCAGTTTCGTTCCACAGGGGAAGGGGCAGGTATGCTGGACAGGGTTCCCTCATCCCCCGGTTTTCAGCATCCGGTGACTCATTTTGGTGCCTATGAGTTGCTCAGATGATGTTAGCGAAATGAGACTCATCATTCATTCAGCGTTGTCTTGCTGTCGCACTCCTGGACTTGTAGTTTCAAAAATAGGTATAGTTGGCATGGGTGGAGAGAAGATATGGTATGGTATGTTTTTTGTTTTTTTTTATTGAAAACAACCATGGCTGTTCTTTGTAAAAACAAGCATTGGCCCCAATTACCTTAGTGTAAATTATTTGCAGAATGTAAGAATCAAATATAGTTTAGCCCTTTACATATAGAACACCTAACCATGTTAGCTAGCTAGATAGATATAGATAAATTCTTAAATTATCCAAATGATGCCGTTTTAATGAAAGTAATGAAATGAATTGAATTGAATTGAAACGAGGCAGCTTTTGACATTCAGTGCATTTATTTATTCATATATTTATTTATTTATTTATATAGCACTTTTCATACATGTCTGTAACACAAAGTGCTTTACAGAAAGAAAATACTAAATAAAATGATAACACAAGATAAGACAGGGATACACCATACATAAATTCTTATAAAAATCCTCCCCACTCCCTCCCATCCCAGGAATACAATAAAACAATAAAATCAATAAGATAATAAAAAACAAAATAATACAAACCGGGAATAAAACAAATATGACGAAACTCAATAAAAGGCCTTTTTAAAAAAGTATGTTTTAAGTCATGATATTCTGAGTGTTCCACAGTTTTGAGGCGTAAGAACTAAAAGCAGCCTGGGCTCTAGTTTTTAAAACAAACTTTTGGGAAACAGAGCAGGCCAGCAGAAGATGATTGTAATGCTCGCTCTGGTTGGTACAGTATGAGCATGTCTTGAATATATTCAGGTGCCATCCCATGTTTTGTCTTAAAAACCAAGAGTAAAATTGTAAAATCAATTCTAAAAGAAACTGGAAGCCAGTGCAGGGATTTCAATACCGTTGTGATGTGATTATATTTTGTAGACCTTGTCAGAACCCTGGCTGCTGCATTTGAATGACCTGCAGTTTTGCAATAACATAGCTGGGGAGGCCAGTAAACAAGGAGTTGCAGTAGTCCAGTCTAGCTGAGATGAAAGCATGCATTATTTTCTCAGCAATTGGTAGTGATTAAAATGATCTTATCTTTGCTATATTTCTAAGAATAATAAAATGAGACTTTAGTTAGAACCACAACTGAGGAACTTTCCCCAGGCTTAATACTAATGTACAGCTGTGTATCATCAGCATAACTATGGAAAGACACACCATTACTATGAATAATATCACCAAGTGGGAGCATGTAAAGCGAGAACAGCAAAGGGCCAAGAATCAATCCTTGTGGAACACCACAATTAATACTGACTTTTCTTGACTCAGACTCACCAAGAGCAACAAACATTTTTCTATCGGTGAGATAAGACTCAAACCATTTTAGTACCCTTCCGGATAGTCCAACTCTGTTTTTAAGCCGATTGATTAAGATTTTATGGTCCACTGTATCAAAAGCGACACTTAAGTCTAGAGCGAGAATCAAGACAGCCAGCGTCTGCATTAAGCCGCAAGTCATTAACCACATTAATTACAGCGGTCTCTGTGCTGATGAGACCGAAAATCCTGACTGGAACTTGTCAAGAATGTTATTATCAGAATTATTATTTTTTTATTTATTTTATTATTATTATTATTAGAAATTGGCTGAGATGTTTCAAAACAATCTTTTCAAGTACTTTGCTAAGAAAAGAGAGGTTTGAAATTGGTCCATAATGGCTTAGAACAGTATTGTCAAGGTTTGCCTTTTTGAGTATAGGTTTAACAATAGCAATGTTTTCAAGTTGGCTGGAAAAATCCCTGTGGAGAGCGAAATGTTTATAATTGCTAAGACAACAGTAGACAGACTGCTAAAAACTTGATTATAAAATGAGATTGGTAAAGGATCTAATGGAGAGCTAGCCGATTTCATCTGATAAACTGTTTTAAGCAGATCCTCTGCATCAATTACATGAAAGGTACTCAACACTGATTTACAGGGAGTAGAGGGTGACGTGACATCACTAACAGTAGATTCTATACTTGACCTGATTGTCTCAATTTTCTCCATAAAATGTATAAGAAATGCTGTGGATTTATTAGACTATCTATAGTAGAGAAAAGAACCCTCAAATTTTTTTTGTTACTTTCAATAACTTGGGAAAGATAGCCTCCTCTGGGCAACCGGATGTCTTTGTTATAGCTCATAAGATGACCTTTAAAAATCTCAAAATGTACTTGCAAATATGTAGCTCTCTCATCTACGTTCTGCTTTGCGACAATTGCCTTTCAGCTCACTAACCATTTCATTTTTCCACGGTGTTCTGCGTTTAACAGGAACAATTTTAGTTTTAACAGGGGCAACAATGTCTAGAGCCATTTTAACATGGCTGTTAAAAAAATCCACCAACTCATTTGTAGATAAGAGATTAAGGGGGCTTAAAGATGTTCCAGGCCTAGCCATATGCTCAGAAAACTTGGCTGCAGCTGTGGAGTTCAAGCAGCGTGTCTTAACTGTTCTAGTAATGTTCTTATTCATTACAGGTAATATAATATTAAAGAAGACACAGTAATGGTCAGAAACAGCAAGGTCCCTAACAGCAGTCTCCACAATATCTAGTCCTCGAGCCATGATCAAATCTAGAGTGTGACCTTTGTTGCGTGTAGGCCCTGATACATGCTGTGTGAAGTCAAATTAACACCTTAAAATCTCTTGCCCTACAGTCTGATTCATTGTCAATATGCAGACTAAAATCACCAAGAATGAGTACTTTATCATATTTTAACACTACCATAGAAAGAAATATTTTCAAATTTTCAAATTGAATTTTCAGAGTGTTCATGTTACTGCTGTTGATCTCCATAGCATTCCTTATAGTTTAACCATACTTTCACCAGTACATCACTGGTGACCACATGCCATTCTGTTTTGTCTCACATGAATGCTAACTGACATATTTAAACACAAAAGTGCAACTATGTTCACTCTACTTTGGTATGTATTTAATTAATCAAGGATGTTTTCAACAAAATATGTCCATTTGCGTTAAAGCCCTCAGAAATATGGTTGAACTGAAATACAACAAATGGCCAAGACCAGCGATTCCTGTACTGCTTCACACTTACGAATGATTTTTGTTTTGCTGATATGCCATGCTCAGAAACATTTTAATGTTTAATGTGTTTTTGAGGCACAGGAATTCATTCCATCCGTCTAAACAATGTTTGCAAAGCTAAACATCCAAGGGTCACTTTATCAGACCTATTTATACTGTTAGTAAACACTGCATAAGTTATCATGACTTATTTACTAGATATGACTTCTTTAACAATGTACAGGTGAATGGTCAGGATAAACCAAATAGATGATGATCTCTCCATTTTGGTAATAATACTTTTTATTGAATTGTAAATGTTAAAACCAGAAATTAAACCACTCTCAAACTGTAAGTATACTTGTTTACTCCCTGCAGACTTCCTGTCTCCTTGAAAAGTAAATAAGTACTAAGTTCGTTGATAGCATTGTAACAATGGTTCTCTAACAATATGGACAATGGTCCCTTAAAGTACACTGTAAATCTACTTCAGAGAAGAGACAATGGACTGAATACCTTTGCCACATAATACTCTTCATTAACAGAATAACAGTTCTTAACTAGACAGATTTTTTTTCTCAGCTGAAAACATATCGAGTGTTATACGCTCACATGCTGTTGGCTAACATAAATGGCCAACACTGGTAACACCACAGAGAAAAGTCTGATGCCTGATGTAATGCAATTCCATCCAATGGTGCTGGCATATGGATGGGACAACCTCATTCTTGTGTTGTTGTGTCTGTGTTTTGTGTGTAGACCGACCCCTGAAGAAGCCATGCAGTGGCGTGAATCCCTGGACAGGGTGCTCATGAACAGCTGTAAGTAAGTTTGTCCTTGGTGTAAACAGAACACAGCCTGCAACCTCACCCCATTATATTCATTTTAACATTAAATTCTAATGTTTTATAATTCATATTCAGGCTAAACTGGTGAGTGAGTGTATGTACCATGAAAGATATTACTAAATTGGAAAGTGTGCATTCTTCCTGGTTCAAATGTACCTTTCATGCGGTTACAGTACTGTAGTATTGGCCTCTAGATGTTTCTTTTGACATTCAGTATAAATCGCCAGACCAAACAAAATGGAAGCCGTGTTTATATCTTTGTCGGAAACATTGTGAACACAGTCAGATAGACTAATGGGTGCTTTATGGAATGCATAAACTGTTAGTTCTTTATGTGTAAAGAAGGTGCTTAATGGAAAGCAATTGAACCTGAAAGCAATCACCATGTATTCCTGCAATCTTGTTGTTACATATGTACTTTATTAGAAAATACTTTTCTATTTTAAAAGCATTCTCTACATATTGTTTAAATGAAGTCAATTGTCATCAACCTCTGTACAATCTTTGATCAAACTATAGTGTTAATCAAATGTAATATAACTCAGCAACTTAAGGAAATGTGCATTTTTGGTATCGATTGAAATAAGACCAGAAGTAACATATATACATATATAAGGTGCATATATACAATTTAGGAGCTGCATTGGTCATACAGGAATCAGCTTGCTGGAGCTTCTTGATTGCTGTTTTCTAATGAATATTATCACTCTTATATGCAACATCTGTGAAATGATATACCAGTATGTGAAATATATGCAATTAAATCATTGGTAGGTATAAATTATGTCACTTCCCGATTAAAGGAAAGGATTAAAGGTGCATGTATTTCATACATACATTCATCAATGTTTTGTGTGGTACAGTATATAGAGATTTACAATATCTAAAGCAGTCATTTTGAGAATATTTATTGTAATAACAGCTATTTCTTTTTGAATGCTAGTGTATAATCATCAGTCATTGTGACCCATTGCTGTAGGTTTAGAGATTATCCTAAATTATCCTTCCAATGTAGAAACATTTTAAGGTTCTCTTTTACCTTTCATTTTATGATTCCACCTGCTGCCCTGCTGGGTTTCAAGAGGCTTAAAGAGTTTTCACTGTGAACTGCATTTTACTTTCAATTTATAGAACATAATCAACTGTTTGGATTTCCAATTTCTGTGAGCCATATAAGGTTGCAACTAATCAGTTTGAAATAGCAGGAGTCAAATTGCTTCTTCAGCATGTCATCATATCAAAATAGAAATAAATGTCTGAGAGTCAAAGTTAGGTTCTTATTTCAGAAGTACTTTTCAGAAGAAAATTGCTTCTAAGGCTGTAAGCTGCATCACAATAAGGCGTACTTCATGTTATGGACGCAATGTGTACTTCTCTTAATAAGTCTGCATGTAGGTATGTCTGCATTAGTTACTGAATCAGCCCAAATATAAGGTGTTTTTTTTCCCAAAATGTTTCAAAAATGCAACTCACTGTATGCTCAAAGAAAAGTTTTAAGTGTTCACACCAATAAAAAGCAGCAGAAAATGGTACCATCAGTCAATCAGCACCACTTGAAAGAACATGCTCTTGAGGTCTGCTCTTGAAGAATCAGTTCTTGTGGCGTGTAGTTAAGGTGGTAGGAACATTGGTAATCCGACATGCTTTGACTATGTGAAAAAAATAGGTCAAAAGCTGGGCAAGGGATTATGCTTAAGAAGGATTTGTGATGGCAATTTCAAGATCATAGTAGTTAATGAGGTAGAAGCATCAAATGTAGCTGGATGGAAGATATATTCAAAAACATTTTAAACTTTGTGGTATATAAACAGAATGATGGGATGCCAGGACAATAATGGTTAAACCTTGTCATTATATGACAAAAATTAGCTCTACCAGATTGATGAGAGCTCTGGTGATGTTAACCTATAACACATGATCAATCAACCAGTTTACGTTTTTATACTGACAATAAAAGACAGTTTTTTTTCATTCTATTGTTTTCTGTTTCTGTATACTAATTTGCACATGCACATACTGTATAATCATATTATGTCAACATGATCTGGCTGCCATTTCCTTTTTCAGAGTAGTTGACAAAATTTGTGGTGTGTTGTGATTTAGCTAGTTATTCTTTAATGACGCGCATGATTTTATCAACTTCACTTGGTGCTTGCACCTGCTGTAAATCAATTCCTGCCTATCATCTCTCTTGTCTGTTTGAGTTGCATGTTTGTTTGTTTTTTTAATTTGATAAAGAATCAAAAATGTCTTCTTTGGGGAGGAAGTCTTGTACTAAGGGCTGCATTTTATTGAGTTCAGTATGCTAAGCCATATTGAAAGTTATAAAATCTTTAACACCCACTGATTAAGAACCAATAATAATTGATCCCTGTTTTCCTTTCTGTGGTAGTCTGTATGTTAACACTTCAGCTATAATTGGGTCTTGCCCACTTATTTTTCTTAAGACCTCTTATGAGAGGAATGCTATGGATGCTGCACTGTCTCTTCACAGAAAATGAGTAAGATCAGCTCCAAGGTTTTGGTCTAATGACTTTTCGCAGCCTGCAGGTGAAGCAGACACAGTTATTCCTTGTGGCATATCACATCTTTGGTTTCCTGGCATAAGTGAAATTCAAAAATGAAATTCAAAGTCATCCGAAAGTAAAGAATGAACCAGTCTGCTTGATGAAAGTACATTTTAAAGGTGACATAATTGTAGTAGGCACAAGTCTCGCTGAAGTAATCATCATTTAACCATTCAGTTATTTAATAACATCATATTATTTCCCTGTATGTTGGTGATACATCGTGGCATATATGTATTTTAGAACTGGTATTAACAAGCAAGTTAGTTTGGTGGGCTTTTTAAGAGAGTGGTGTAATTTAACTGGCAAACTGGAGTCCATCAACAATGGGCTAGAACTGATACACAATAATGAATGGGGGAGACTGTTGCTTTGATGTACTGTATATCACACTTGGGTTAAAGGAAAATAAGATGGATTTTGTAAGTCCATATATGACAAAATAAACAAATTTTAAATCTATTTCAAATCTCAGGCATAACCTCTCAGTGTATTTTAAGTTATTAAATTATTCGTAATACTAGTAGGAGCAGTCCATAAATACACAATCCATTTGGGATTATGGTGAAATGGCTGACAAAAAATTGTGGGTTTAACAATGATGTTCATTCTTTAAACATGGTGTACAGTAACAGACTGCATGACCCACAGACTATCACCAGTAAACTGCATTGCCAAATCATGATTTGTGATTCTGTTTTTGCTTGTTCCCTTGAAAACAGTGTACTGAACAATGATATATAATGATATATACATCTTTGTGTAGAACTTTGTGTAGAGTGCAGTGACCTGGACTCAGGGACATGCTGGTGTTTTTATTTGCAAATAGTAGACGTAACTTATCTCTGATGGCAGCTGGCAAGCTGCCATTTGAATAACATACCCATGACATCTCTGTTTGCATAGTGGCAGTGCGAGCATAGGAAGAGACGCTAGTCCCATCTGACTGCATGTCCTTACAGCCCGGTCACAGAGGTCTCTGCAGCTGATAGTTTCATTGCTTTCAGCATGTGTCTCAATGCGTCCTGTCTGGTCTCTCGATGGTACATGACAGATTCTGGTAATGGATTTTCCATGTGTCTCTGCTATACAGATGGTCTGGCCACTTTCAGAAGCTTCCTGAGATCTGAGTTCAGTGAGGAGAACATTGAGTTCTGGGTGGCTTGTGAGGACTTCAAAAAGACAAAATCCCTGGTGAAAATGGCCACCAAAGCTAAAAAGATCTATGAGGAATTCATTCAGACAGAGGGTCCGAGAGAGGTTTGTTGTATTCTTATTAATTTTATAGAACAAAATGCATCTACAGTAAGAGTTATAAGAGCAAGATGCATCTTGACATGTAGACATGCTGTCTACTAGGGGTTTTTAAATATGTTACAGCCTAAGGGTATGCCCTACAGCCTTTTTATCTGTCTTCGCTAAGGTTGGCAATCATTAGGCATTAGAAGTCAGTACTCTACAGGGTCTCTATCTCTGACTCTGAAGGTATAAAATCAGACTTTGAGAACAGTTGGTTTTATAGCCATGGGGTTACTTCTATCTAAATCATAGCTTAATCCAATTTTGTACTACTGAGGAGTGTCAGACAGTGATAATAGGGCAGTCAGATTTGGAACTGAAATGCATGCCTGGCCCAAGTATATTGTTAAGAACATGGAATATGAAATAAAATGTCCTTTAAAATCTCTGAACATAGATTCATTCCAATTTGTGAGTCAGCTTTCAAACTTAAAAAGATAAAACGAAAACATGACACATATCAAAGGAAGCCTTTATGCATCTATTCGATTTGCTTTTGGCTTTGATTTCCAGTCAGGAATCTCACCTGCCTCTTTCCTGTTACCAGGTCAACATTGACCACTTCACCAAGGACGTGACACTGAGAAACCTGGTGGAGCTGTCCCCAGCCACATTTGACCTGGCCCAGAAAAGAATCTACGCCCTGATGGAGAAGGACTCCTTCGGCAGGTTTTTGAGATCCGAGCAGTACCAGGAACTGCTCAAGTAACAGCATGGCCTGACTACAAGGGCCATGATGGTTTCTGATGAGGCATTTTATTTACAAGCACCCCATCAAACTTGATAAAATTATATGGGGAGACAATAACAAAACAATCTGAATTCCATCTGATTCATAATCACCAGTTTCAGTGCAGCCAAATGGAATGCCATGTCAAAGCTTTAAATAGTCTATGCATACAATTTCAAACAACCTACTTGCATTTCCAATGTCACTGCATTGCCAACAAAGCCAACAAAAATCAGTTTTAAGCCGTATTGAAGCAGTAATTTTTTAAGCGTCAGACTGAAAGTAATTGTACACCAAAAAAGAAATATTCCATTTTAGAATGGCACAGGTATGTCAAAGAAGGGTTCAAAATATGGAATGCTTGGTGTTTTTCAGACTCCATTCTTTACATTTCATAACCCATGTTATGTTTCAATAAAGGTAGTTTTTATCATCAGTTAATGTCTTTCTGTGGCCTTACAAAGTGCCATGAACAAACTCTACTGTACATCATTTAGCCTATATAAGATGTTTCATGCATAATAGTTTATCATACCAGTGTAGACATCTCACATATTTGCTTATTTTCTTTTTTTCTACACTAAAAGCAGTAACACCTTCATATTTCCATATTATTGCATCTGATAAGACCAAATATCACTTATTTAGTCAGCACATTTTATGTATGTGTGTGTGTGTGTGTGTGTGTGTGTGTGTGCGTGTGCGCACACGCGTGTGCGTGTGCACATGTGTGCATGTGTGTTTGTGTTTGTATGTGTGTACTTGTTTGTGTGTGTGTGTGTGTGTGTGTGTGTATGTGTGTGTGTCTTTGAGTCCAACATTTTTGGTCCCAGAGTCTCAATAAAGAAAATCGTACACAGTATGCGACAAACTACATTTGTAATTTGTGATATTCCCAAAATAGGGCAAGTGGCTCCATGTGACAGAGAATCAAACTGTAGAGAAAGGGCAGAGTAACCAGAACTTGCCAATCTTCAGCCTTTGTCAATGAACAGAGTACTTGAGTAACCATTCTGTTCTTACATCAATCCTGACACAAAAAAATCTTACCTCTTTAGCATTCATATCACCAAATGAAAAACCAGGAGTCTCAATAATTTACATAAAATTGATGCATTCAGGTGAAGACCATTGGAACAACAGAGAATGATTTGCTTAGTGTTTATCACTATAGAGTATGTTGCTAGGCATGGAATATCAGTTAGGAGTGGAACTCAATGAAAGAGTGTTCTTGAGATGAAGATTTATGCTTTTATAAGTGTTACGGTAAACAGGCTTTGCCAGAACTGCAGGGTAATTAGGTAGCCCACTTGAAAAGAAGTATGTTGACTCAGTAATAGAAAACGACAGATTATTCTACTGCTAATTACCAGCCTGAGCATATCTACCATTAAAATACAGTTTATATTTGCAATTCTGATAACATATTTTTGTAGTAAACCTAATAAATTAAATGTAATTTGGATTTATTCATACATATACTTGTTACTACATTTATACCTTTTTGTCATTAAGAAAGATTATAATAATAGTTCTAATACTTTGATATTCTCAGTTCTGTTGTCTCAAGTGTAATTAAAATGAGATAATGAACTTTGTTTGCAATTATAATTTGAGAAAAACAAAGTTGTGTTCCCCACCATATCGACTTCATATACATAATTTTTTGATATAGTAAGCACTATCAAACTATGTAATTGTATGTTAATCAACAGTTTACTGCAATATATGATCTTGCATGTTTTCATATTTAGAAAGTACTGTTATTTTTGCACTTAATATAGTATATCAGTGTCCATATATTTGTACTGTAAGTCCTAATTGCTTTCCAGTTCTGTTCAAATTACTAAAGTGCTGCAGGTCAGAAGCTGACAATTTAAGGTTATTTTAATTTGACAACACAAATTTTAAAATATATGCTATTCTCTTCTGGTTAAATATTAATTATGCAGTGGATAAAACAAACACACAGCTGTTAAAATTGTATCATAAATGGTCATTTGACAGAATGAATTATTCCACTTCAAAAACTGAATCAAGAGAGTTTTATATTTTTGACGAAGATATGTCACAACTGAATTTAAATAAACATTTGGTATCCTATTGATCAGTGAATAAATTGTTGTATGACAGTAACACAAATAATGTGTGATAAAAACAGAAAAATACAATTCAATGAGGACTTAACCAGTACACACTGAAATGCTGATATTTGACATTAAATAGTATGTGCATGTATTTGTGTAGTCAATATAAAGATGGATTAATACATTAAATTCCTCAAGATGTATTTATTTGTATATGTAAATATTTACAAGCATGTGTGTGTTTTAAGTTATTTAACAATGGAATTAGTGTTGTTTATGAGAGTACACAAGTGAAGAAGTATAAAAACACCACTGTCTTTGAGCTATCAAACATAGTTGACTATGATTGATCATTTATTTCTTTTCTTGTTTGTCCTGCGTTGATTCATCAAAAACATGCCTGGGTATTTGTCCTTCCTTTTCTCCATGCTGACATTTTTTCTCATATTCCAGTTATGTGATTGTGGTGAATAACAAACATGCTGCTTCCTGGAGCAGCCTCTCAGTCCCCCCAGACACTCTTTTCCCACATGAACAAGGTGTTTTTTCACAGAACAAAGAGGAGCTGGAAGAGACAGGGAGAATGGAAATGTCAGAGTTGAGAGAGGAAAGTGAAAAGGAGCAGATGGAACGGGAGACACAGCCAACACAAACACTGTCAGAGTGAACATTCATTACCGAGCCCCATTCCTACAAATAGACGCCGAGCCAGTGACTTTGCCTGTGCTATTCATGCTTGATTTTGTGGAAACAATTTGCAAACAGTTATTTCTTCATGGCTAAAAGCAGTTTTGTCATCACACCGTGTCATATTTTTTGACATGCGTTTTGTAGGGTATGTGTAAAAATTCCACTGCGCTGAATTTGATTACTTACAGTGTTGTGCAATAGCAGACAAGTGAACATTAAACTTAAGGCTTGGGGAGAGATTTTCTCAGACCTGTGTTTTATGGGTTCATTAAATGGGCCTCTCAGCGGGGCTAGAATGTACTGCTACCAAGCTCTTCCCAGCAGCGTCACCCTGCCTGGCAGGCACGATCGCTGCAATACCTTACAGCACCTTATGAATAGAGTCCAATTAAAGGTTCAACAAAAGGACACCCAGGGGATTTTGAATGTTAATGGTAATGAAGTGGGGACATAGAGTTCATTGGGTGCTATTCATAGTTCCCAGGAGAAAGAAGTGGAGAGTGATGAGAAAACATTTAACCAAACCACGTGTAACACATGAACACGGACGTTCCCTAATGATCTGAACTGTGACTGTGCCTGTCTGTTTGAGTTGTGCTGACAGCACAGTAGAAGGAATGATGAAGACTTTAATCCAGTCTGAGAAAACTAAAGTCTGAGAAACAGATTCAAGATGTTTCAGGCACCTAACAAATTAGTTTTATTGCCATGTGAAAAATACAGTTCATCCACAGCTTGAAAATTGATTCAACATTCAGTCATAAACTTGGCATGACTATGCTTATTCTCATAAATGCAGATGTCATGGTAATTAAAACACTCACATGAGAGGAGGATGCACACACATGGGAATACTGAGTTTGATGGAAAGCAAGGTAAGCTGCTGGGTTCCTGTGAGCATTATTTTTAAACTCTCAGCTTTCAGTGTTCAAGTTCTCTATCCACATCTCTGACAGCCAGCAAACATCCCATGTCAATATGGCACCTCAGGTTTCAAGATTCAAGTTGATTCAATTTAGCTTTCCATGTTCCCGACTGCTTATCTGACCTCCCTGACCTGCATCTCTCCCCGGGGGGTTGCCCCATCACATACGTCAGAGACTTTAAACAGGCATCAATAAATCAATCAATAAGTTGTGATTTGATTACAAGATAGGCTGGGGAGACGGCAAACATGCACAACACATGGGAACATGTAGATACTAAAGACGGCTCTAGTCACTTTCTGACTAATAGATCATCAGTTTACCCAAGGAAGACACAGCAAGGCTCAGTAATGTCATTGTAACACGGAAACAGAAGAATATCACTTGAATATCATCAATGGCCATATGTCACTTCTGGTTTTGGACAGCATATCACATTGTCCTACCAAATAATGTTATCATATAATAAGTTTGTCTCAATTATGCACACAAAACAGTGATTTTAGATGCACAATGCTTTCGATATAGATTTTAAAATAACAGTGAACTTACATTAGCTTTATAGTATATGAATATCTGTGATGAGTGACTTTCTCTCCAGAAGTGTACTGAGCATGAAGTATTACTCTTATATAAAGGTGGCTATAAAGATCAGATTACAGAAACTGAGGCAACATTAGTGCTCATTGAAGTGAGAGTTCCTGGAGTTTTGAGAAGGAGGAGAGCAGAGGAATTGTATGGTATTGGCTTGCAGTATATTTAAACAGTCTGCCCCTTGATTCAATCAACATTTGTGTAAAAGGCTAATTTAGCCTCTAGTCCTGGGTAACATCTCTATAAGCACACATGCTTTAATCAGGAAATGTTACAACTAGCGCTTTAATACTTTCAGTGCTTTGTTGTAGAAGTTCCACATGATTTTTTTCTTTGAAGTCTTTGTTGCAATACATATATATGACAAGACCTCTATGCCTAAGGTCTCACGCTAGAAGCCTGCCCTCACAGTGAACTTCCTCTTAAGGGTGCAATGTGTTGACCAGGCGAAATCATCTGCCAAGTCAAGCTCCATCCTCATTTTGTTCTGTTCCCCATAAGGACTGGCAGGTTACATCCTGTCCTGCTCCTCAGAGGTTTGACCAGCTATCTCTGTTCTTTGATGAGGACACTGATAACAGTGCAAAAGGTGTGGCAGGCAATTCACAACAAGGGTTTGTTTGCTCCAGGAAATTTAACAGTCACTTATTTCCGTCCATTCACCTGGGAGGAGCACAGATGCATTCTCAGCTTCCTTTGACGTAAAGGTGTTTGTGCTTTGAATCATAACTTACAGTTTGATGCTCGCTCCTCAAACCTTTCCCAAATGCATGGGTGTGGTATTGGCCCATTGCAACAAAGATGTTTCAATGACAAAGAGAGTACCCACCTTGTTTTACAAGCAGATATCCTCCGAGATAGTAAAAGAACAGATATAATCCACAAATACACTTCCATCAGTCACTATCTAGCTAGTGGTGGGGCGCCAAATGTAACAGACCTTTTTCGTGGACAGAATGCCTTCTGTACTACGAAACGCATAAATTCATTATGAAACCATATAACACCGTAACGCCTTTTGTCCACGAAATACACAAACGCACTAGCATTGTGTCCACGAAATATTGAACGTTCTTTCATGCACAGAAAACAAAACGGATAATTCCTTTTGTGCACTAAATTGACCGTTGTGCTTTTCACTTTCTGGACAAAAGGGGGAATGCACTTCGTACTATGTGGACAAAATAAACTCATTTTGTAGACAAAAGTAATTCTGTCCACGTAACAGATGTCCTAGGCCAGCATTTATGCTTTTGTGGAACGAAATGCAGAATGCGCTATACTATCATCATTCCATGCCATTGAATGTTCATTTTGTCCACTTAACTATTTTGCTATATTACTGAAAGTATGATCTGCACGAAAGGGGTTCAGCACAATATATTTCGTGACTCCGCAGTTACAGAAGGCATTCCGTCCACGAAAGCAAAGGCTGCTTGAACTTTCGTATACATCATTATTTTGTGGACACAATGCTACACAACACGTAACAGTGTTTCATAATGAATTTATGCGTTTTGTAGCACAGTTGTTGCGAAAGCAAAACATTGATGTCTATGAAAGTTCCAGCAGCCTTTGCTTTGGTGGACGGAATGTCTTCTGTAACTGACAGAAGGCATTCCATCCACAAAAGCAAAACACTGATGTCTACGAAAGTTCATGAATGATGATAGCATAGCGCATTCTGCATTTCGTTCCACAAAAGCATAAATACTGGCCTAGGACATCTGTTACATGGACAGAATTACTTTTGTCTACAAAATGAGTTTCTTTTGTCCACATAGTGCGAAGTGCATTCCGCCTTTTTTCCACAAAACGGTCAATTCAGTGCACGAAAAGAATTATCTGTTTTGTTTTCTGTGCACGAAAGTACGTGCTCTCTTCAATATTTCGTGGACACAATGCTAATGCGTTTGTTTTTCGTGGACAAAAAGCGTTACGGTGTTATATGGTTTCGTAATGAATTTATGCGTTTCGTAGCACAGAAGGCATTCTGTCCACAAAAAAAGGTCTGTTACATTTGGCGCCCCATATTACTGAACCTTCAACAACCCAGCAAAAACAACCAAGTTATACTCTACCCTTGCTCAAGTCACATAGGGTGACCATACGTCCTCTTTTTCCCGCACACGTCCTCATTTTGGGACCTAAAACATGCGTCCCAAAAAGAGGACGTGTCCGGGAAAAAGAGGACGTATGGTCACCCCACATTTTAGGTGAATTGACAGACTATTGCAAATTTATGCTTATAACTATAATTTGGAAAATGAGTAGTGATAAACATATGTTTGGGCAATGACTTGGGATTTACTGCCCTATTCATATTGTGGCCTTCTTTATGGACATACAGAAAATGCACCAAGATGTAGTCTGACATTGTACTCTGCCAATGACTCTCCCAAATGCCTGGCATAATATTTGTTCAAAATTACATGAAATCTGAGCAGACCTAAGGGAAAAATCATTTCCATTCCTGTCTACATCTAATTAAGGGACATTGAACTGTTTTGATTTTTAGCCCCCCCATTTCTCATCGCTTTGGGAGTCACATGACCCTTACCATCATGCTGATTTCTCCCACCCAAGGAGTACTGCGGTCATTGGTGTCATCTCTAGAGATGCAACCTCTGACATATATATAACAGCACTAAGCAACAGTTGTATGATGTCCATACTAGGATATCCTCAGATATGAACCTTGCTATTACCCCTACCACAGGAAAAAGCTCATCCTGCCTCTGCCTTAGCTGTGCTACAGAACAGTAGCTCTGCATCTCCAATTCAGCCTTGCCACAGTTGCTAATCTTACATGCATTACAAACCCTTGTGCATTACAATAAAGGCCTGATTTAAAGGCTTGTGGCTTTTGGGGTTGTGGGGTTTTAATACACACAAAAGTGTTACCCCATGCAATAAATGATTCTCCTTGATGCAGGGAACATATGTGCAGGACTGGAAATACACACACCTATTGAATGTGCGGGTGTGTGTGACTCCAAAGGTGTCATAGCCAGTGTTGTTGTAACATGCCCAAGGTCAGAGTAGGCATGTAGTCTTTACAAACAGAACTCTCTCTGCCAAGATGAGAGATGGTGAGAACGGGGGTGGCTGGCTTTTAGGCATGTACCTGAACAGAGAACACAGCAGTTCTTCCTATTGTTTTGTACATTGCGTAACCTGGTTTTATACCAGTGAATGTCCTGCGGCATTTATAGGGAGAACATTCATAATAGTAAGTATGATTACTTTACTCTGTATGTAAAAGTAATAGTGAATACCCTTTACAACCCTTGAGTACCTTCAGACCCCAACTACACAAAGAAAAATCAATGGCTGGGGTTATGTTTTGTGCTGCACGTCAGACCTTTGTCATGTTTTACAATATTTCATCTACCTTTACCTCATCACAGATACTTTTACACATGCCCTTTCTTCATGCTTTTTATTTTGCCTCTTATAAGTATTTTGCTGCTGCAACTTTGTGACGTGTGTTCCCTCGCCTCTTCTAACAGCAGCTCAAGTTCTTGTGGAACAAATTAAATTAAAAAAAAAAATTTTTAAACACTTATGCATATTCTGTCTGCTGGTGCATCTATATCCACTACGTTGAGGAAAATCATTACACAGCACACAAAGGATATTTCAAAAACAGCAGTCCATATTTAAGTCGGTTGTTTATAGCTGCCATCATTTATATGATTACTTTTAGTAGTTCAGCACAGAAAGAAAAAACAATGCATGTTCAATTTCTTTAACTGTGCACACAAAATACTGGCTCTTATCCATGTTCTTAGTAAACCAGACCCTCGTTGTGCTGTTGTATTGTGTTGTTTCCATGACTACCAGCAAAATACAGCATTTATTTAAAATCGTTGCTTCTAATCTATAAGGTTTTAAATGGTCCTACTCCTGCTTATTTATGATATTCCTAATTGTCTGCAATGCCTGTTATTGCTTCATTCTGTGTCACATTTCACACTGTCTACTATAGTCACACTGGGTGCTGAGGTGGAGGGTAGTGTTCACCATAAGGAAATTCTGATGTAAGGAATGTTCCCTGCTGTCAACTCTAAATAAGTGGGCCTGCACCCCCTTTCAGTTTGGTCCTGCTCTTAATGGTGCGGGACAGACTCAGATCGCCTTTACGGCCAGAGTTTACATTCCTGTTTCTCACATGTTTTGCATGCTGCTGCAGTCTGGCTGAAGCTACAAAGTACATGTTGTGCTCAAACATGTACTTGCCTTGCCCTCCTTTTACCATTCCTCCCTCCCATCTCTCTCTCTCTCTCTCTTTCTGGTATAACATTCAAGCAACAAATGCACCTGCCCTGCTAGCTCCCAGGTATCAAGATTTCAGTGTGAGAAGCATTGACATCATATAATTGCACCCTGTTGCATTATCACCATCAGAGAAGAAACCTGGGAAGGAAGGGAAGACCAACATCACCTCAACTGCTGGATAGGAGGACCAAGCCTACAGTCTACCATATGCCACTACTTGGTTTTCAGCAATTTTGATTCATGAGCCTCATGAATGTCTGAAATATATTCAAAGCAAGATTTTTACATAATACCTTTTTCAATTTCTGTTCTTTGATTCTCAGAGCCAGCTTGTTCACTTCCTATCAGAAGACTAATATGAAATTTATTCAAGAGAAACATAATTTAATTAAAAAATGTATACAAGACATCCATAAAATGTTCAAAATTTAACATCAAAATTGAAAATAATATCTAATATTTTATTAATTTGCAAAACAACAGTATCTTATGCAAAAAAATGATTTTAATTGAAAGTATGCCTTTTTACAGTAAAACACACATAAAGATGCACTGATGACGAATGTGTCATATCTGAGGAGCCTCTCACCTCAAAAATCTGCAACTGTCTTAGCTTCAGGATGTGGTCCTATTGAATCAGGCAAAGGCTCTGCTATAATGACCATGCCTCGCTCATTCACTGATGGCAGATGGGAGGGAAGAAACCAGATGAGTGAATAAACAGTTTATCAGGGACACAGATATGATAAAGAAAGGTGGTCTGCTTGGCAAATGATGCTCATTAGATTGGTCACTCAAGGACATTAACAGGCTCAGCACAGGCGAGCACACTGCCATCTCATTATTCTGGTGTGTAGCTACAGATCAGGATGTGTGAGTTACTGTGTAGCCTGTGCTGCTTCCTGCTGCTATTTAAGATGCTATTTAAGTACTATAACTGCCCTTTTAAATAATACTGTATATAGTATATGAGTAAATCTTTCACCACAGAGGAACAACATCATTTTCAGCATTATCTGTTTGTGGGTATTTTACCGTGTCATAAAGTAAAGTGGCTGTTTTTAAGCAGTCTTGTTCCCATGTGTCTGACCTCTCCCGGTTGTTATTCTTTTGCTAAAAGAGCCTGGGTTTACATATCACCCCACATAAACCATTTTCCATAGGGAACTGAAGAAGACAAGAATACTGTAAATAAAATGGAGTGGTGGAGTGGAGAGCTCCATTAAATAGCAGTGACTAAGCTTTGCGGTCTTCTGAATGTTTGTCTATCTTTATTATTGGGTATGTGATCAGAGCTGTGACCAGGCCTCATTTTGCCCATTACCCACCAGAGACCATCTGTGGTGATCTCATGAACACAGGGGAAGAAACTTCAGATATTTGCTATATTTCTAAAACAAGCTTTCTGAATTTTATGTATTTTCATGGGAAAAATATTTCCTTTTACAGTAATCCACGTACTACCAATGGTTGATATGAATGTTGTGGGATTTTGTGTTGTGGTATGTTTTACGCGGGGACAAGTAGTTATGGTGTTTTTGTTCTCCAAACTGTGCCAGTTAAAATATTTTAATTCATGCAAATTGGTGCAATTTGACTTGCAAATTTAACAACGGGTATTGAGTCTACTAAAAAATAGAGGGCTCTTTATTTTAATATGTCAGGTGTTAGATTTGTTGTTTGTTTAGATTTGTTTCAGAATTTCAAACTCAATGACACAAAATTATTCTCTTCCAAATCCCCAGCATTTCTAGATATAACAGATGTCATTTATTAGGCAGTAATGGCTACCAGTCAAAATTCATTTCACCTAAAATGTGAGTCATCATTGGTTCTTTTTTTATCTCTTGCCCAACCGAGTCTGTCTTTTTTGACATCAGGCAAGCAGACGCTGGTTGAAGATTTAATTTTACAGACAAACTAGACTGCTCTATGATTCTCATTGTTTGTGCTACCTTCTTTGACCAAATTTCAAAGCATTTTAATCCAGCCAATTTAAAGACATTGATATGACATAATGTGTAACATAGAAAATGTAACACATGTCAATATGTATCTTGTTCTACATACAGTCATACATATAGTATCTATCTATGTATCTCTATCTGAAATGTCCATATTGCTCAGGACTACTGTGCAATGAACACACTTTGTATTGGAAACAATTGTGTCTAAATGGTTTAATTTTACAGCTGTTACAGACATGGTTCCTTATCAGCTCTGAGCACATGTTCCATATGGACAGTGGCAAAGATATGTGTCGCTGTCACAGAAAAGAACATAATCTCCACATCTGTGCCCTTGTGCCATACAATAGACAGCTAATTCTCACTAAATGGTGTAATGAAGGTAGCAACAAAGGCCTCAGAACTATTTACAGTATTCCTTTCGGAGAGCATGCCCAAACAGATTACACCAGGGGCTTATGATGCCTCACAGATAGCCAGCTACAGGATTCAATGACATATACCCAAGAGAAGAGATGATGGAGTCATTTGCTCGTGTTATACCACGTCATTTTTCTCTACAGAACTGAGGGAGTAGAAGCAGTAAGACACTGAGAGATTGGTGACCTCCTCCCCTCAAATCATCAGACTGTGATGCCAACGTGTTGCAGTTTATTTGTTCTCATGCTGAGAGGTAAATTAACACCTGTTCATCTGAAGCCTTTATGAAGTCCTTTAATGATAAAAGACATCTTGTTTCTCAAAACGATAGATAAACCCCATGCATCAGATAAACTCTATACTGATTTGGATTCAATTAAATGCCTTAAAAAATTACTTTAGCAAAGACTCATTTTTAAATTGTGCTTGAGTAATGTTTGAATTTCTAAAAATTTCAACCAAAATCAAATACCTACAACATGAAAGAATGATCCGCTTGGATGAAGTTCCTACTAATTAATAACTGTGGGATAGATGACAAGAATGGCATTTAATTACACCTGTCAATATTATTGCATCATTTGCATATCTCCTTTCACCATCATAATGATGATGGTGAAAATCCCCCAAAGGTACAGCACATCTGAGCAGTGACATGCCTGCTACAACATTGCATTGTGCTTCCCTCACTTAGGATACACAGCAGCTACCAAAACAGGAGAGCTGGTATGCTTATGCTTTCCTGTCAGTATTTCAGACAAGTTAAACTTTGTAGCTGTCACTGTTTTTCATGCAAGCAAGGGAATGAAAAGCATAGCTTGACATTCAGGATGGAAGGTATTGACTGTTGTTTGTCTGTGCTGGTTGTCTGGTTAGTATTTATACTGAAAATGCAACAGAATATTTTGGCTGTTACCCCAGAAATACATGTGTAAGCATAACCAACGCCAGACATTTCATTCAGCTCTGATGTAGTTTAGCGCTGAGCTGCTGACTGATAAATCGTATTTTCATTGTCATCGCGATATGAACATGCCTGATAAACACATTGCAAAAGATTGCCTGAAACGTGATGAATAAGAAAAATCATTTTATTTACATGCGCCATGCATTCACGCATTCGAACATTTGACCTTTTGAAGAAAATATTTTAAAGGAGCAAGGGAAATAAAACTTTAATTCCTTATAGTTATAATGTCTTATTTAAATTAATGTTCTCTTTAATTGGTTGGGTATTCATGTGCAATTTTTTCAATAAAAGCATGTTTGAAATAATTTATTTCATTTCTTTATTCAGTGGGCATTGGCTATTCAATGTTTTGGATCTATGTTGTCTACTCTATCTGCCCAGTGCCGGCCAGAAGCAGATGGGCTCACCCTCTGAGGCGGGTTCTGCTCAAGGTTTCTTCTTGATAGGGAGTTTTTCCTTGCCACTGTTGCCTTAGGCTTGCTCTCAAGGTGTCTCAGGCCTGGGAACAATCTAAAGCTGCTTTGTGACAGCTTGTGTTGTAAAAAGCGCCATACAAATAAAAATTAATTGAATTGAATTGAATTGAATGTTAGCAGTGTACCTATCAAAGCAGAAAGACACAGGAACTGTATAGCTAATATGCACACTTCAATATGTGTTTATTTATCGCAAGTCATATCATCATCGCAATATTGAACAATGTTATCGCATATCGTGCAGGCCTAATGTAGTTGTGGTTGTGGTAAATGTAATTTGTATACCTAATATGCCTGTCTTTGCAGCATATGATGACAGGTGCAACAGTGAAAGTAAGTTTTATTGCTAAGGTGAAATGAACATCAAATATCTGTATATCCACGAAATCAGAAAGTCAACAGGTAAATGATGGTGAAAATACAGAACTTGATTTTTGGCAAAGCTGAAAACAGTGAGGAAACTCAGCTCCTACCTTGCTTCATTCCTTGATTGAAACATATTCATCATATTAACCAACTGGGTGATACTATCATTCTCAATATTCCTGCATTTGGAAACTGTAATGTTTAGTATGATCAGCAACTGAATCCTGCATTCAGAAGGATATCATTACTGACTCTTCTGCAACAGGTTTTCATCATCAATCCCAACAGCCTTCATGCCCTGTGAAAATGTCTGGACATCAAATTGAGAACGGGAATGATAAAACTTCTGAGCTCATTCAGTGGAGGGAAACTAACTAGATATTTGTATTATGGGGAAATGAGTATAGCAGTACATTTATTTGGCTTGGAGCCTAACAAAGTGATTATACATGGTCATGGGGTAAAGTTGTTGACCCCCCCATTTTGACATCATAATCAGGTAAAACAGAGTGGGGAGATGGAGTGGAGAAGGGATGCCATGAACAGCTGATGTGGAATGAAAGTGGTAAAGAGCAACTCTAATGTTGTGGATGGATCTGGTTGGTCAGGTTTGATTAATTGTGTAGCGAAGGTCTATAAAATATTTTCATTTTGAACTTCAGTTGAAGTTGATGAAAACAATGATATTGTTATATTTAAAATGTTTGAAGTTATGATAGTTAACTGAAATGGATAACCAAATACAGCAAACAAAATTATTTACATGTATTATGATTAATTTGATTAAAATAATTACAGAGACTCCTTAATTGTAAAATTGTGTTGCCTGTTTTACATCCACAGTGACAATAGACATTCTAGACTTTCATCAGAGATGAAAGGATTTGCAACAAACAGACCAAAAACATACAGTGAGATAGTCATTTATCTTTTAGACGAAATGCAGTTTACAAATAATGTTTATAAATAACACAAAGACAAATGTACACCACAATCATTACTATTAGTAAATGTAAAAGAATAACAAACTATAAACATACAGTGAGATTTTATTAGGACATCCACATGGTATTATGATATCATGTCCCTTTATATCAAATGGAACACAGTTCACAATATTCAGATACATAATGCAATACTTCACATTGACACACAAGAATACATCAGAGAGCTTATAAGATTACATACTTGGATAATGAACCATCCAGACTCTGTCACTGCTCTATTTTACCAATGAAAGTGTGTATAGCATGAAATATTAGCATGTAATATTTTTAGCATCACTGTATGAATCTGTTAAGCTTACTGCTTGTACACAAGGGTGTAAGGACTGCACAGAAAGCAGATGTGGTGTTCAAAATTCAAAGATCAACACCGCACCCCATAGAAAGCCTTGGCAGTTCTGGCATCTTAGCACAACATGCAAAGAAAAAGAAAAACAGGTCTCTTTTCTAGGAGCACATTATATAAATTCTTGTTTGCTTTTCCAGTGACTAAACCTTCCATGTTAACAGAATCTACAACAGTTTGATACATCAGTGTTCCTGTGATGTGTAGATGTTGACCGAAGGAGACAAGCATGCTGGGGTTGGAATAAGAGGTAGCCGCAGACGTAATGTTGCTCTGCTGCTGTGTGTTGTTTTTCATTTTCTTTTCATTTTTTTTGACTTTTGCTTTGACAACCGAGTAAGTCCTGTGGTGAATAACAACATAACCTCAGCTTAACCTTGCTGGCAGTTTGCAACACTGTGACTAAACTATGCTCAGTAATCACAAGCAGACATAGGGCAAGGCAAGCACACATAACATAAACAGTAAAAACATATGAAAGTAATGTACTGCAGTGCCTGGTGTCAAATTGTCATTGATTATTTGGTTTGACTGGGAGCAGCCAGTTGAAACAAGCCACTAAGGGAGAAAAGGTGCATTATTTCTGTTTAAACTAATGTTAGCTGTCTATTCCTCAGTTTAGGTTTCATTTCAATGCTTCACTTGAATTGGCCCCTTTAGACTGTAGTTGAATATATGCACCTACAAAGTTACAATGATGACTATGATACTTTGAGCCCTTTGCAAGCATGGCCAAGGGTTGTATTTACTGGACACTGAGACATGTACAGTTCCTGTGGATATTTCCAGTTATCTGTCCATGTATTGTGCTGTGAGGTATGAAGCAAAAAAAAAAAAACCCTTTCTATTGTCGGTGTTTGACCGTCAGGCTGCGATGGCATTGTAACACTATGTCTATGCTTTGTGGCTAGCAACTGGGTATTGAAAGGTATGCTTCAGCTCTACATCAAACACATTTGTGCTCTAAGCACACTGAGGAAGGGTCTGCCCAAACTCAGAGGTGTTCCTCCTCCCTCTTTTCTCCATACCACAGGGCATGTTGCTTGTGGGCTGCTGCACCAAGTCCAGGAACAGCTTGGATTTCAGGAAACGCTTGTAGGAGTCCTTCTCCATCAAGAGGAAGATCTTTCTCTGGGCCTCCTCAAAGCAGGAAGGACCAGGGTTTTCCAGGTTCTTCCTGGTCTCCTCTCTGGTGACAGAGTCCAGGTTGACCTGAGGATGTTGTCAAACGGCCTTGTTAGATTTACTGTCTGTATGTCGTCCACGGTAACCCTGACAATTAGTGTTTTCTTTTATATCATTCAAAGTCATGATTAGATACAAAATGCAATATTGGTTAAATAACGTTTTTAATGTCCACCAGTGATATATTCATGATAGTAATGTTAATGGTACTTATTACAGCTAATTTGTAAGAACGAGACATGTCACTAATGTGGCATTGAGACATATACCTCGTTTGGAGACTCAGCGGCGACGTACTGGTCATAAATCTTTCTCGCCTTGGAGGCCAGCTTTTCCTGAGATGTGATTTTCTTGTACTCCTGGCAGGCCATCCAAAACTCAATGTTCTCCTGACTAAATTCGGACTTAAGGAAGGTGGCAAAAGCTGTAAGACCAACTGAAAAATGGAAAAAAAAATTCAATATGAGCTCTACTAATAATAAAGTCAGCAGAAGCTTGCTCTAAGCACAAAATGTATTGGACCTAAATTTCACTGACATGTTCAAGGAAGTGCCCCTTTTCTTGTTTGAAATTCTGCAACAATGAAGTTTTATTTCAAATAACAAATAAAGGAAATTCTCAGTGAAAAGATAAGGCTAAAGTGCTTTGCTCTTTGATCATATCTCTCCACCCCGCTGCCCTCCCGCAACCTGGCGCCACGACCAACCTAGCTACGAATTTGAGGGGAGAACCACTTCTTCTAGCAAATGCTATGACGAACCACTTCTTCTAGCAAATGCTATGACAACATGGAATCATCCTCTTTTTTCCCGAATGATGAGATCGGGTGTTGGAGGACAGGGCTAGAGGCAGTGGAATGAGGAGGTCAACGTGAGAGGGGCTCCCAGGGGGTCATTGATTCCCAGCAGCACCCCACTCAGCTGATGCTTGACAGAATGCCAGAGTAATACAGCCTCTCCCCCTGAGGCCGCTTAAGGCTGCCTGCGGACACGTACAGCACGTCCGGAGCATGAGAACCCAGCAGGACCCGCCAGGAGGGGGGAAAAGCAGCTGTCACAAATCAAGCCCCTTAACACCGAGACCCAGTGACATGGGCTCGAGGGACAGGACGAGAAATTACAGTCCTGCCTCTTCAGTGAAGGTAGATTTGGGCAAGACTTAATGCTTCTACTGATTCTTTAAACCCTCCTAAATTCCCTCCTGGCCTTTCAGTTTCATTGGGACTTCAATTGACTGCTTTATGCATGAATGTAGTTATTTAAGAACTGGTCAGTGCTTAAGAGATGTGGTTTAAATAACCATCCATAATTCACATCATGGTTAATGAGTTCCTTGAATTTCAAAACAGAATAAAAAATATTGAGTAATATTACAGATTGTTGTGTCTAGTACAAAAAAAGTTTGGGCAGTTTCAAATTTGTTGCTGTATTCCAGTCAGGGACATTCTTGTGTGTGTAAGTGCCAAAGAGCAAAGTACTGAACAAAGTAAAAATGCAGCTAAATGAGTTTTTGGAATAAGCATATCTACTAAGCAATAAAGATAACTAAAAAGAAAAGCGATAAACCCTGACATAAGTGAATGATGTTCATGGCCAATCTCAGGTTGCAAGAAGATTTCATTAAAAATCCTTCCAATAATCCAGTGATTGTGTTTTTCATGTCATTATTCATGTGTGATACTTATTTTGGCTTAATATGACTTCCACAGGATGTGTGTATGTCAGAAACAGGGATAAGGAGTAACCTTAGAAAGATTAAAATGTTCCAATCCAGACACAGAAAAACAAATGAAGTCAATGAAATTACCATGAAATTGAGGTATGTTTTTTAATCAGAAAGTGGATGTGGACCTGAACCAAATGGATTTTGACATTATATAATATGTTTACATATTATGTAGTGTTCTACATTTATAGTGCTCTATATTGTGTCAAAATCCATTTAGTTCAAAGGTCGACATCCACTTTTTGATTTTAAAAAACCCAATTTCATGCTAATTTCATTTATTAAAAATTTAATAAAATTTAATCATTGGTTTGCAGTGTCTGGTTTTGAATATCATTTCCACTCATTTGCTGTGATATGGTAATTTCCATTAAGCCGTTAGACCAGAGTGCAAGTGAATTTAACACAGTGCTGATCATCTAAATTCAGTGCTCACTGAGACTCATTCCTTTCAATCAGTCTGTCCTCTCTGATATGAACGAAAGATTAATGCAGAGAGTAATAAATATGGAATATTTTTCTTCATCGTAATTCATGTACATCTTCCTTAACTCATTGCTTACCATCATTATTTAGCAGGGTCTCCAAAGAGTCTTTCCACTTGTTGACTTCGGCTTGTGAAATTCTGTTAGAGAACAGAATGTCATTCAACAGTGAAGGATCCCATTTAAAAGAAGAAATTTAAAAAATATCAGAATGGCTCTGACACATTCATATTCAGTCTTGTCATTTTTAAAGAGGTAAATGTAGCTCAGATGGATAAACTCAAAAATGTATAGAAAAATAAAGACAAAATGACTGAAATATTTGAACAGTTAATGTTATTTGCATTATTTTGCTTTATTGCAACTGAAAGTAGTGAAAGGGATTTATTTGTATAACAACCTCACCTCTTCACTGAGGTGGATTTCTCTTTGCCATGAACTGCCCTCTGATCAGGGTTCAAGTCTGGCTTCTGAAGCAGGAACCCAATCCGATGCTTCATGTCTTTTGCACTGAAGTAAGAAAGGTTCAACAGGTGACAAAGGTGATTGACAATGATTATGTTTACATTTAATCATGTAATTATGCTTCATTACATTCTGTATGCCACATGTCAGGGCAGAGATACAGATGATCATATAAGTGCAACTCAACGTTTTACAAAATGGAGTGCAATCAGTCAGACCAATGATCCACATTTATCAAGCCTTCATGAAATACAGACCAATATGCAGTCTTATTGATATACAGAGACAAGTTTCATTTAATTGTTTTGGATATTGGAGGATCTCTATACATTTAAAATTAGAATTGAAGTATCAAATATATAAACACACACAGCCTTAATATATTCAATTCATCTGACTATATTAAATCATGAAACAACATATCCTTGGAAAGATTAATTTATCAGACAAGCTTGTTTTAAAATGTAACAAACAATACACACTGTTATTTAAAACTGTTGACAATATACTATTTAGTATCACATATCTGTATTATACACTGCATGTTTAAGTCTAACCTTCTGGTACAGTTTACACCAAAAAAAAAAAAAATTCCCATACCTTTTCAAGCATGTTGCCGGTAGAACAGCTAGTCCCTTACACATTGTTTCTCCGGGTTAATGGTACAGATCCAAGAGTGAAAACAGAATGAGCAGCTGTTTCTTCTGTTCTGAGGATCAGCAACAGTTTCAGTGTAACCAGTGCAGTCGTCTCCTCCGCATGTGGTTTTATAGCTCTGGGCTGTTCAGCGCAAGAGCCGATTAGCCAATCCCCTCAGAGCTGCTGAGACAATAGTGCACTGCGCACATTGAAGAAAAACTGCAGACAACGGAGAGCAAAAAAAAAAGGACTGAAATTAATTACGCTAGGAAGCAAGCCTGTAATACACTGTTTTGTCTGTGAAGTCTTTGAATGTTGCAATTAAAGAGTTAAAGAGAGAACACGGTGTTGGAAGATAAGGGTATTTTTGTGCCAGACTGAAGAATAGAGCAATACTACCTTTGTGAACAACTTCAGACCTCCACTTGCCCATGTTATATCAATATTATTTGTTGGCTTGGCAGTTGCGCTGAACCTGTATCATTTACAGAATTAAAAATAGAATATTTCTATCTATTATCTATGGTGCAAATAAACATTTTGGATGATTACTCTTGGATAGTATATCAAAATGTGAAAAGGAGAAAAAAAAATCCAGTGTTAATAATAATTATTATCATTTATTATTAAATGAATGATAATCCATCCTATAATGTATGTTCTAGAAGCACTAGACTGCTGTGAGCAGTGACCTATGTTGACAGCTTTTAACAAAATTTAATTTCCATCGATACATGCTAAACACAGGTTATGAGTGTCATTTCATACCAGCTCAGTTTTCAAGGTCTACGTGTCGCAATTTGCATGCAGTTCATGAAATCCCCTTGATTTTCTACTTATCTATTTTAGAAGTATGATTAGAGAGGTAACAAGTCTCATCCAACATTGTGCCGACAGACTACAGTATGGTGTTGATTTCAAAGCTTTATGGTTGCGGCCCTTGATTTTTGTAAACCCCAAATGCAGGCTCACTGTTAAATCCATTATTGTCCATTTCAGTTCCAACATTAACACTGTTAACACTGTTTTTTGTTCATAGATGTTTTTCATTTGAGGTAATTATAAATATGAGTGATATATGGCACTTGTATGGGAGAACCATGTAGGTACAGAAAATACAGTATATACACAAGAAAAAAACAGAACTATGTCTGCTGAGTATCATATAACAGACAGTTCCTGTGCAACCACCTTTGCACATAAAATAGAATACACATGCTATGTCACAGGTACTGCTCTGCATGACACTTGCACATCTTTCTCCCACGCAATCTGGTTGGTTACACCGTGTGTTTATCCATTCCTTGAATATGCTGGAGCTATGATATCAGCTGTTTTATTACTGTAATACACCTCCTGAGTCAGAGCCTGATCTCAACTGTGTACGGATGGCACGTACTCCAAGTAACTTTTACAACAGAGCATAGACTAGCATTCATTGTTTGGAAAAAGTACCCAGAAGTACACTGTAGGAGTATATGGCTTCCCTGTAGATATGGACATACCCTCTTATCTTGGAAAAGAATTGTGCAAGTGTAAATGTTAATATTGATCTATCTTACATAATTCTACCTGATATGTGTTTAAACTACTAGGCTGCAGAGCAGTATTGGTAATGAAACACTGAACATGGCTTAGCCAAAATATTAAATGTAGGTTAACAGTCTACATATGTAGGCTATTAGTAAACTTTGGTCCTGGAGAGCTGAAATCCAGTATGCTTCCCTGCTCTCTTCAAAAATCTAGCAGTCAAAGAGCAGTTCAGGGGAGCTAAATTGGTTCAATCGATGCAATCATTTGTTAGGTAGTTTAGTGTCTGTCTGTCTCAGAAGCCAGCAGACATTACAGGGCCAAGGTGCAATAGGCCTGATTTAAAAATGAGCCAGGCCGTCTGCTCACAGCCCATATGTCTAACCTAGTCGGGATGACTGAAAAGGAAGTATGTCACAAACACTTAGGGTGACAGATTGAGAATATTTTTATGATGTAATGTTGTATTTTTCTCCAAAGAAACACATAGACTGACCATATTTCTACATAATGTAGAATTATGAGAGACTTGAGTGCAATATCAGTCGAGCTGATGTCAGGAAGGGGAGATTACTGAAATCATTCAGTCACATGAAGAAGTACAGCTTATTCTAAAGGTCACATAATTGAAAATAATTTACTACTATTTTGTCAGTTTATGTCATGACATGTGCAATGAATGTTTGATTCTTCTTTGCCAAAATGGAAAAAAACAGCTAGTGTCTCAAATAAGACTAGCCATAACAGCATTAACTTGATAAGTTTATGTCAAATAATTAAAATGCATCTCAACTCTTGGCAAAAAGGAGCAAACATGGCAGCCTAGCTATAAAAGCAAATAGTCTATTGTATAAACTGAAAGACATTTTTTGTGCAAATATCCATTCTTGCACATTGATTTCTTTGGAATAGGCAATTGCGTACCAGGCCTGTCTCACCACAACAACATCTGCACTTGCACAGGAGAGCTGGGGATGGTAAATGCAATCCTCCAATACACTCACACCCCAGCAATGACTATTTTTACAGTTCCAGTCCCACAATGCACCTCTTCTCTGGTGGAACAAATCTAGCTTGTTCCAATGTTGTGGGGTCCCATTCATTTTCAAACTTGGGCTGTAAGACTGAGCCCTAGTCACTCAAGAGCTCCTGAAGGAACTTTTAAATATTCCCAGGTACCCAGAGCATTTTTAAGAAGGAAGAAGGTTTCAAATAGTAAAATATGTACCAAAAATTATACAAACAGCTTAAGACTTTGAATCATACAATGAAAAAAAAAAACTTCATAAATTTAGTAATGTATCTCTTTCTCTCGGTCACAGACAGAACCATATCGATTTTCTGCTGAAAAAAAAGAAAATGACAGTTAGTCATTCTTTCCTCTCATCTGTCAGTGGGTCACCACAACATATAGCCTTTTTCTGTTCAGCTCAGCTCCTCTAAAACAAAACACATTGTCAGCACAATCTTTAAATACAAATAAGCTCTGTGCTATGATCTGTACGTATACTGAGCAAACACACCAAGGAAAGTGCTGAGACCGTTATCGGAAGGATATAACTGCAAAAGTCGTTCATTCGAGTGGCATAATCTACAATCTGTCTCATCTTGCTTGCAGGGAAATATATTATATATTCTTCTTCTACCTCACCCAGTTCATAGTAGTTTTTTAATTCCAGCTTCCAGAAGGTGTACTATTTTAATGGTACATTATTGGATGGCCTCTTCTATATGCACAAGGGGGTCCATCTTCTTGGGAAGCTGTGCCAGTAGACTCAAGAGTCAGCCATATGGATCTCACTTCCAGTTGGTGCGACGTTTGCATGAGTTGCATGAGTTTTTGCTCAAAATTTTATCAATCTGTCTAGGTTAATTGTCATCACTAACCCAAACCACCTCCACCAGATGTTTGTGTATTGATCACCTGAGACAGACTGCAATGTTTGAGTGTTCAGATCTGGCTCACTGCAACCCTCAACAGGGTAATGTGGTTACTGAGGATGGATGGGACAGGCAATTCAATCAGAAGAAATCTTCACTGCTGGAGAGTGGAAAAAGCAGAATAATTTCCAAAACTAATAGCCAGGACAAATCAATTTTTCTGTGCAAAAATAAAATAGAGATTCAGAAAGATCCAAGACTCAGAAAGTATTGATATCATGTTGCACTGCCCGCGTAAGGCAAACTGCTTCAGCCTGCTCATTGCAGACTCCCGGTAGGATAGCTCATTAGTTCAGCCCAACTAACTCAAACGTGAAATTTCTTTCTGTATGTTTTAAAAGAGGAAGTTAAATAACCATTGCTGGATCCCCATTTTGACATTTTCAAGAGCATGTTCACTATTCCTTACTTTCAATATAAGTATATTCACTATTCCTTTTTATTTGTAATAATGGAATTAACAGATACAATGTACAGCGTTAAGCATAGTTTTCCTGTTATGTGCACATGATGAGTAGCTATGTGTAAATAGATTGAGTCACTTTTGAGAGGCTAGTACCTTCTTGAATTGAAAAAGTGCAGTCTCAAATCAGAGTGTCATGATCATTCATTGTCTATCTTCAGTGCCCTGGATGAACGGCCAAGGTCTGCCGCTGAGGGAGACTTCAGTTCCAAGGGTTACAGCCTCATCACCCTGGAAATTGTTACATTAAATATGTAAAAACTGACACGACCAGCAAATCTACGGTTCTCACCCTCTTCGACTCATAACCCGAAGTATGTAGGCTTGAGAGGCAGAGCCAGGCAGTGTGCAATTCAGATGTGAAGCCGACCATGGTGACGCACCAAGACATGACTCAGGAGGGAACACTGGGTCAGCAAGCACTTCTGTAGGCTCAAGATGTGACAAACAGCCGGCAACAAGCAGCCCCACAGGATATCTGGGTTTGCATGCAGACTGAAATCTTACCAAATTTCTCTTTTTCTATGGTAAGCTTTATCAATGTCCCAAAAGGTAAATTAAGCCAGCATTGCACGCTTTCAGTACATCCACTTAAATTTCTTTAGAATCTTCCTAAAGAAATTGACAACACCCGGTTGACACAGAACTGGGCACAGTTCCACATCTGAGATTTTTAAACACATACACACATTTTTTTCACATATTGGAATAAATACAGTATTCCCATTGTTGTGAATGAAAGTGATTGGCTGTTACTTTAAATGGCTTGTTGCCCATGGGCAATTGGTTTGCTTTATTATTAAGAAGTGTGTCAAAATTTTGTTTCTGAATCAACTGTTATACTAATATCCTTCTTATTAGTCATTATTTTATCACCACTAGATTATAATGTACGTGTAATTGTTACATTTATCTTCAAGTACGAGTTAATGAACAGTTTAACACTTTATAATGGGTTTACACAATGATATAACACAAGACCATACATCCACTTCTCATTAAGCCATGAAGGGGACTGGTTCTAAAGTTAGACTTGTCTTACTGTGAACATATTAATATTTCACACAATCAACAATCTAATTTTAGAGCCAGTTCTTGAGAGGCACATCTCACATTTCCTTGTGTCTGTCTCAGCTGGGGCCAGAGTGCAGAGCACAGAAAAAGCACAGAAAAACCTTCGGTCCCCGACTGGATCTGCTCTCGTACTGAGAACAGGACGGACCCCTCCTCCTCAGCTGTGCTGATTACAGGCCGGCAGGAGACTGCAGTCATGGTGAAATTACATTGACGCAATCAGAGTGAGGGGCTCAATTGAATGCTCAGCAGTGTTGCCACTGTTTTCAGTGGTAATGACCCAGTAAGTGGCCCGAGATTGCCATTGAAGAGAGGTGTGCCTTTTGGTGCGCAGGTGACAGCCTGTCCCTGAAAGTCACTGTCTCGGTGAAAGTCATGTCAGCATGCAAGTTGTTCATACCTGGGGTCATGTGCTTTTACATTCTAATCAAAAAATAAGGCAATGTGAATCAACAGCATATGTCCATTGTGACAGAGTGCTGTCACTACAGGTTAGATTGACCCCGGTGTGAGGGACCCCAGAGATGGGTGAAGCACCAGTGAGTGGGGCACTCTGGGATGGGAGAAGTATGGTGGGGGAATGCGCAAGGGGCGCCTTGATGCGTGAAGCGCATGGGCGTGCTTCCCAAAGGGGAGGGCAGTGTGACAGAGTGCTGTCACTACAGTTGAGTATGCGCTCTGACTGCCACACCAACAAGCCTGGCTCTTTGGTGTTGCGGTCAAAACTGCAGTTTGGTACCCTATAGACCTGGGTTCAAGGCCAAGTGGGGTGACTGCGCTTGCCCTTTGCTACATCGATCTATTAAATAATTAGTTAACTGGGTAACATTTACTCAGTAAGAAGCTCATGGTTGTAACAACCATGTGAATCATGTTTGCATTGATCGTAAGCAAGTGCATGATAAAATGACAATAAAGGATATCTGAATCTGAAGTCATAACTGCCATGTATGTCACATGAGACACTGTCAACCAGATTTTCTACTGAACTGTAGAAAATCTGGATGGGCTGATATTGGAGACAGATATTAAGTTTCTTCTAATTACAATTCCTCAATGGTTACCAAATCTGTGCAGCATATGTTGCAAACTGATGCTAATGCATTAGCATGCAGAAGATTTAACTTCTGAGTGACACTGTATTTTACCAACTCAATATTTTACTTATTTTCATTGATTGGCTGAAAAGGACAGAGTGAAAGATGAGCTTAAAAAAACAAACATCTCACATAATGTAGCCTTTACATGACAATGTTATGATGGATCACTGGATTACATTTTGCACAGACCCCTTAAGATTAACATGCTTTTCTTCAGTATCTATACATTTTTGTACTTCTTTGTGTACAGGTTTGTGCCGAATATTGTAAGGCATTTGTGGTCACTCATTCTGCAAAGCTTGGTTAATTGATTTGTAATGTACTCATAAAAGGATTGGGCTGGTAGCCAGCTTAAGAAACACATTTTACAAATGTAGCATAATCACCAAATTCATTCAATGGCTACTATATGCATTTTGTGCAAACGTCTTGTGATTGTCGTTGATTATGAGTCAAAAGTGGTATTTTTGTATGATTTGTTCAAAATGTCAGCAGAAGCACTTACAGTAAAAAGCACTGCCCTCCTCTGCATTCATAAATCCTACACTTGCTGTTTACTCCCCAATCAAATACTGATTTGTTGCACTCTTCCTTCCTGCTGCATCTCCTCACCCTCTTACCCTTCCTATTTTCAGTTCATCTGTCCTCTTAGGTTTCATAATGCCCTTAACTTTTCATCCCTCCCGTTCACTCTGCAGACCTAACTTATCACTTTTCTCCTCTCAATCTTTCATTACCTCTCTCTGGTCTCTCTCTACTGTATGAAAAGGAACTCACTGTGAATCAGATTCAGAGTCATTCAGCCCAATGTCATTGTACACTCTGAGTCAATCAGCCCAATGTCATTGTACACTCTGTTTCTTTGTTTACTACAGCTCTATACATATCGAAATTATAGATGAATGAACTACACAGTACTCTGAGATGGAAGGTATTTGCTTGTCACAGGTGACAGCTGTTACCTTTCATGATGATGATGATTCTAACTATTCTAATTATCCTACTGCATAAGTGAACATTTATGTTAATGCCACAGCGGTAGACACTGGGAATATATGCACTCTGCCTAATAAAACTGAGTTGAATGAGCTTTGTAATAATACAAAGAATACAAAAATGATTGAAAACTAATTGTTAAATAGCCTGCCTTGAATTTTGAATTTTTCACTTTCAGGTACAACTAAAGAATAGTCATGAGGATGCACTGCATGTGATCTTTAGGGCACATACATTAATTCCATTAAGACCAGAATTAAATATCATTTGCAACTGATTTAAAAATTGTTCTCTGGCAACATTATTCAATTCTTAACATGCTAGCTTTCATCCCATACTCATAGCAGCTACTAAAAAAAGCAAAAACAGTTTACCACAATAACCACATGTATGTTTCAGGCTTCATGGTCCCTATGCAGTGCCAATTAAAGTCACTGCTAAGAAAGAGTACTAGCTGTGTCTGTAATGTAATGCATGCTTCAAATCCATCGTTTGGAAACAAATTCAACAGAACCTTTTGGAACAATACATACATTGCATGCAGAGCTTTGCTGTAACTCCAAGAACTAGCCACAGATTACATTATTGAGCCCATGATTGCTAATCTGGGGACTGATGAATGAGAATCTCCAAACTAGATGGGTAAAATGTCAGTAAATTGTCACCAGCTGTGTAGATTTGACCTTCCTGACAAACAATAAACAAGACAACCAAGCTCCATGGAATTTTCTTTGAGCCTGATGTTTCAGTGTCTCTAAAGCTGGGCACACACACACACACCCAATGGTCGGTTGAGGTTAGGGTTGCCATCTGTCTGGTTTCAACCCGGTTTCCAGGCTATATGTCCGGGTGTCCAGTTAGGACTGTCATTTGTCTGGTTTTTGCAATGTTCTCTCTGGGGGGAAAAAAAAAGCAATAAAATCATGTGGTCAGGTCGTTGACTTTAAGTGTGTTATTGCATAGGGGTGTCCGGTTTTGGCTTGTTGAAAAGGTGGCAACACTAGTTGAGGTGCTTCGATGGTATAGCCAGAGTTGGCCAATAAGCTTTGATAAAGAAGTGCTGGGTCACACATCCCAGACCATAGCTCACAGCTTACCGCTGTTGTACCTTGTCAGTCTGTAATCATTTAATCCGTTGCAGGTGTGTAGGTACCAAAGCTAGAGCTGCAAGTGAATAAAGGGAACTACAAGCAAGTTAAGGGAACTCATGCATTACAGATGTAATAATGAGGAAAGGTCCTTCACAGAATCTGAAAAATATATTTTCTTTTATTTAACTTGTGGAGCTGGCCAATGCTGTTCACAAAAAAGAAACTTTCTGAATACTTTCTTAAACTGAATGAAACTTTCAAAAACCCAATAATGTAATCTAACAGCCTGAACACACAGAACTCAAAGTGAATGATTCTTGCTCTCCTGCAACACCTGGTCATATCAGACAATTACAGACAGACAGTGACAAACTATTAACCGGTTTGAACTGAATTGATTTAAGGTAGAACAATTATCAACTAATTAGAAAATTGCAGACAAGGATCCTTAGACACATTAGAACACACATCTATTTCTTGCTGCTTATTTTATGTGTAGTGTTGCAATGTGTTATGGATTCTGTGATCTAGTGACTGTGATGTATGATAGTGTGTATACTTGGCTTACCTTAGTTTCTAGCCTGTTTAGTCAGGTTGCATGAGTTAACTTGTGAATAGGCTTGAATAGTGTTATACTCACACTCACTGGTCTGGTGCTGTCGCTTGTTCAGCTTAAATGGATACGCTGTTCTTTTTTGGTGGAACTGCTCTGGATAAGAGCGTCTGCTAAGTGAATGTAATGTAACACAATTAAACAACAATTACTTGTTTGAGGTATAGATGAAGGTTCTCCAAGCTCTCCAGACCAGGAAGTCAGCAGTGTCTAACTTCTGCTGTACTAGCTTGCAGCCCACACTAGTAACCTTCTCCATCAGGCACAATAGCGAGATATATATATGGTACTGGGAGTACATTTCGCGTCTCCCAGATAAACCTTTTGTTATTTTTCAAAAAAAAAATCTTTATTGAATCAGTTTTGAATAATAATACTAATTATATTAAACTTTCACTAATTATAATGCTTGATGTATATTTTATGTGCAATTTATACATAAAATATTAACTAAATGACTCCCACCCCACACATTATTGACTGTCTTTGGCTCCTGATTCATACATTCAACTTGAATTAACATGAAATAATTAAGTCTAATTTTCAGTTTTTTGTGCTTACTCTATTAACAGTTATAAAATCAGTTGCACAGAATATCTATTTTCTGTATAATATGTAATTTCAGTAATAAAAAAATATATATTTTATGTCTGTCCCAATGTTCTGGTCAACTCTGTTACCTCTGTTGTAAAACCGCATAAAAATCTGCAAAGAGTTCTAATAAAAAGCATGTGACCTGCACCCAGTGATGTCTCTTCCCCTGGTGGGAAACATCTGGAAGGCAGTGAGGTATGTCATGCTTCTTCCCTCATTATTTTATACAAAATGTTGAGGATACACCAACAGTAGATTAATTATTTGTCAACTCTGTTATTGTGATATTCCAGTGAATCTCTCATTCAATTTTTAAAAAACGATAATATCATGAAAATCCATGAAATTCTGTTTTTAGACATACCATGTGGTATCTAGTTTGAGGTTAACACATGGAGTTAAGGCACAAAATGGTGGAAAATGTCAACTCTGTTACTGTGAACTCTGTCAATGGTTTAAACAGTTTAACGATAACAGAGTTGACAATTTTTGGTTTTCTTCCTATACTTGAAATGTACCTGCAATTCTGGAATGGGCCATATATATATATATATATATATATATATATATATATATATATATATATATATATATATATACATATACATATACATATGATGGCCACTGCGGTACACAACTTATTCAACGATTTTCCTGCAAAGAAGTGTTGAAAACGGATTTAAGTCCCAAGCCAGAATATGTGTATCTTGGAAAACAATGAGACACACCATCATTTTGAGCAACATGTCCTCATTTTGGGCAAACTCTACTCCTAATGCACATCTACTGCTTCAGAGGGGCAGCCCATGCAGTAGTAACAGGAGCACGTAACTCTCTGGGGAAGCAATTAAGCAGGGTTTACAAACGCTTATCTTAAGTCTGAATTGGCCCCTAAGTGCAAAATGCACCACAGTGACAACAGGAGACAATCAGCTACCAATGGTTTTTGACCAGCCCTCTGGTCTAGTGTGTGTGTGTCCATCTTTAGACAACTAAACTCAAAGTTAGGATATTTGCAATACCTTTCATCTCTGCAGTTTCTTGCATTGAAGGCAGTGCTTTGTAACGCCTCACTTGTAAAAATGCACTATAACAAATGTATTTTGCTTAAGTGAAGGATTTCACTGGTTTCTACTTACAGTCAACAGACTTGTATATAAAATGTAATGGTCCCTAGTAAATATTTGGTTTACTTTCGGGAACAAGCTGTGACGATTTGCAAGACTTTGACGTTATTACAGGGAATAAAGAATGATGTAGACCTCATTAAACTGTTCAGTAAACTTGAGTGGCTGCATCATATCAGTAAATGCTGCTTATTCCAAATAAATGCTTAAGGTTGTTTACAAGGAAGTTTCCCAGGGGTTCTTGTCCTCAGTTCAATAGAGGCCATTTGAGGGTTTATGTTTACCTGAAAAAAGAAATTGAGTGCCGAGATTTAATCTTATAAATAAAATGGAAGGAAAGAAAAGGAAGAAAAATACAACTCTGGAAACATAGTCCAGAAGAAGGTCAGCTTTAAAATAAATATGTGGTAAACTTGCTCATGGTTATTTTGTACCAGTTTTACTCATATGATTTCTCTGACAGTCGATGACATGAGTTCTTAATTATTGGTACACACGTCACTTCATACATTGTCAGAGTCCTTTATAGATGCAGCGCGCTTCATTGTCAGAGCTAAATCAGATACCGTGATGAAGGTTTGGTATTTGAAACATGTTGTGTGTTAGTCAACAGTGTAATTCTGTTGTAATACATGCATGTATGCATTTTTGTAATTATCAAAGAACTCTTTTTGATGCATGTACAGTATGTCTTTTTTTAGGTTCAAGCATTATTATGGTGAAAAACAGTACATCATCTGTCTGTTCCCTGAGAGGCTGGATTAGTGTCATCAAATTGCAGTGGGATTATACAGTATCCAGAGGACAAGTGTTCATCATAATTGTTTCAATAAAAAAAATGAAAAAAGGAACCCTTAACACTGATCCCACGAGTTTCATTAATACAACTCCACCACCTATTGGTAAAAATTTGTGATAATTATGATCTTCTGATGTTTACTGTTCAGTAGATATCAAGCGGAATAAGTGATATGTGTGATCAGTTTCTCAGTTCACAGTAAGTTTAGCATCAGATTGTTTTTCCAAGCACTGAAACACCCCACCAGCATGAAATGATCCTCTTAGTATGTATTTAAATTAATGCAAACAGGCAGTGTGGCTAAAGTTGAATAACACAGAAGGGCTAACGTTTCGATCTGAAGTTAGCTGCATGGCCATTAAAATGACCTCTAGTCACTGCTGGCGGTGAGTCATTTCCTTTCTGCTGTGAACACAGTGGAGTGGAGCAGGAAATGCACTGTAAAGGCTGTGTGTTTATCAGACAGGACACTGCTGTTGAGGATTGATGTTAATATGTATACTTAAAGCAGAGGAAGATTTACTCATTGGTAATAGTATTAATAGTATTACCTCTAGTGACTCCAGAGCTCCACATTGATTATTCCTGTAAGGACATGGGTACAGTATTCTCAAGAGCCAGCTGTTTTAAGGGGTCTATTTATATGGATCATCTGCACCTATTTTTGAAATAAGCAGCATTAAACAAAACAAAAGTGTATTATAATACAATAGAGTGTGCCATTTTTATCAGTGACAGCTTCTCTGTTTTTGCCTGAGTTGTATTTACGCAGGACTAATCTGCCCATGTCTAAGCAAGAGCTCACTATGGGAAGCTATTTTGGCAATGCCTACATTTAAATGAATGTGTCCAATCTGTTTCACTGCTGAAATTCTATGGGTTCATAATGAAAAACAAATAGCAGAACCCTCCCTCTGTACACATGTTGGTGACTGCCAGACTTTTTATATGTAAGCCTTTAAAATGTTAATGACCTGAAAAAAGGAGCACAAACGGTATGCACATTACGTTGTGATCTTGCTGGTCACATTGAGTAAAGGTATAACATAACAAGCAGCTACGTGCTGTGAAGCAGAGGTACAGATGACTATCAGACCAGATGGCGCAGAGTGACTGGCCTCAATGCTTTCATCTGACAGAGTGTGCTCTGGAGGCACAGGTCCTGCAACCAATCAAACCCAACTCAGGCTGCACCTGTTCATTCCAGGCCAAGCAGAGGGCAATATGTTTTACATCACACACCAAAAGTGGTGCTTGTGCCATGAGCCTTTTTTTTTCCTCAGGAAAACTGTTGCCATGGTTAAAGGCCTCCAAGTGAGTCATTGACCTCTTTGCAAGTTCATATCAAACAGCATTAAACTCCCAGAGTTTTGTCCTGGAAGGCATGATTACCTTCAGCAAAACCCATTGTGCTCAGGGTTTAACCATCTAAATTAACTTTTGGATTAAATTTAGAATTCAAACTTGGATTGAAATTCCAGACTGTAAAGCCACTGTTGTTCTCTTAACCTTTTTTAATCACTGTTATTTTAGTCATGATGATGCTATATTTCAAATGTAAATATGACATTGGCAAGCATGAATTAAAATACATTTGAAGTTTATTTGATTAGGTCACTACAAGTAATATTAAGCATAATTGTCCAGTTCCAACAAGTACTTGTTTTTGTTTATTTATACAGTAATATAAAACAACACATATGCTTTGCATGCATTATGATACATTTTAACAATCCATCATGTATAGTTTTTAATATGCAGTTCTACTGTATATTCAACATTTTTTTATTCATTACATTTCCTAAATGGTTATTCTCATATATCTCACGGAATGCAGGCAAGGATCCTGTCAAGGATAATTTCTAAGGTTCCAAAGGGGGTCACCATAATTACTCCATTGTACCTTTTGGAAGTTTTAATCACTAACGTATAATTACTTTAATGGACTTTAGGACCAGGGATTAGCCATGACATCATTAGCGATGCCCTCTGCTACTGAGTGGCACACAGTTCAAGAGCAGGGAGGGCGGAGAGCACTGAAAGGTTCACTGCAGACACAAGATGTCTTATGGAGACTCTTTACTGGACAGAATTTATTGCCAAGTCTTTGACCTCACTTCCAACATCCGCTCCTAAAAGCAACGTAAAAAGGGGGCTTTTTACTGATATCTCCTACGCTCACAGAACAAATGCACTTGATGAAATTATTCATTCACTTGGCAGGTAGCCTTATCAAGGGTAACTTTCATAGCTTACATTTTAACATGTGTCCAGTTATACAGCTGGATGCACACTGAAGAAATCCATGCAAAGTTACCTGCTGTAGAGTACAACAGCAGAGTCAAGATACCCAGCTGGCACTAGAAATGATTTGTGTTTATATCCTTAAAAATATACTGTGCTACTATGACATTCCCAGAGTTCCATGGTTTTGAATTATTCTCTTGGTTTTGTTGTTGTTATATAGAACACCTGTGTGTACATCAAACCCATGACTATGAAGAATATAAGCATATACTAGAATTCCCACCCATTATCTATCACAAACTATCACAGAAAACCCTTTTGTTGTATTGCCCAGCAGGGATATTTAATCACAGAGGGAACAGGATTGTCAAACCACATTTGGGATTGTTTTTTTTAGCTATAAACCAAATGTGCAGGCAGATGGTTTAACATTAGAGCTTGTGTGTTTGAAGCTTGAAATTGATCAATTTTCCCACATTGTACAGATGTGAATTAAAATATAGCCGAGCTTGCAGGAGGCATATTGAGAAGGTACTATATGCATGGTGAAATTAGGCATCAGTCATCCTTGTGCTTGCCATCACTATTGGTTGATAAGGTTATAATTTCAGTTATGCCATTATGAGCAGCAAAGTAGAAAAATTCTATTCTTTTGCCTCACTGAAAGCCACAATATATGTCTATATCACCCCCCCCCCCCCCCTCTCTCTCAAGAATGGAAATGAAATCATTCAGTGTTTTTTTGTTTTTTTTAACTCCTGAGTGTTTCTGTTTCTAAGGAAACAAGCCAATAGCAAGGATGGGATGGGATCTGTTCTGTCGGTACTGCCACTTCTGTGATACATCTTGAGATGACAAGCACAAAAACATAGGGAAAGGTTGACCTTATTAAGTGTTAAAGCCCAATTAGAAAAAAAACACAGGAAATGGTCATATGCCACCAGCTGTGGGTGTAGTGAAAGCTGAAACTCCTAATCTCTACATCTCCACATCAGGTGCTTGTCACTATTCTTTAAATTCTCAGTGATTAAATTGCCCCCCCCCCCCCCCCCGCCCCCCCAGCCCAAATGGACGTAGTATCTTTCTTGCATTGCCAATCTGAAAGGGAAAACAACCCTTTCCTAATCTCTTAGATTGCTTTAGACGCACATGTTCTTTTGAAGAGCAGGAAGAAAACCATGCTCCTTTCAAAGGAGATGCTTTGCAGGACCTTCAAAGCTAGGTTAGGTGGACGAAAACATTCCAAAGTTAGGCAATATTCCTCACCAAGCAAACACTCTTCCACAACATCATAACCTTAATGAATATAGATATGTTTTGATATAGGGATGTCCAATTCTTTTTGGAGTGTCAATTCTCAAATGCAGACATTTTGGATTTCAGAATCATTCTTACATTATACATGGTGGGAGCAACAATGTGTGTCTATATTGCTTGAGGTGAGACTCCTCCATCTGTAAAACACTGTGGTCTAATGACGATTAAATTCATAAACTTTATTATTCCCAAGAGTTTATACTGTATTTCAAGGAAAAGAAGTCAATCGCAAGGATGATCTGGGTTCTTCTAGGTTCCCAATGCTTGCTTTAATTTAAGATAAGTAATTACAAAAAAAATGAACACAAGCAATATCTATATCTATCTCATGCGGTGGTTATACTTAAATCTGAGACCATATTCTACAGTACACAAATCCCCATTAACCGTTTCCAACTCCTTATGTTTTCCTTTTCCTTTCCCTATACTTCCAAGGACATAGAAAGACAGCATCCTTTCCCTGCATTATAACATGGAAGAAAAGAGTTTTTCTAATAAATTCATACCAAAACATACTTTTGAAGACAAAAGGACAGACTGCTTTCTCTTGAATACAATATAGCCCCTCAGACAAACACATTTTAAACCAGGTTAGGTGAAGTTGGTCCATCTTAATAATATTCCCAAAAAAACTCCTTGTCAGCATGTACAGGGCTGCAAGATGCGCAATCTAGCTCTACAGTTTGTAGTTACCCTTAAAACAAGGTGATGTCCTGCCTAAATCATTACACCAATTGATGTATGGGTAAAATGCATCAAATGAGGAATTGTGCTGTCCATCCATGTTACAACAATATTACCATACCCAGGTGTATTTCTTAAAATGGATGAACATTACAAAAGATAACTGTCATTCTGTGTTTTATGTTCTGTGTTTTTATATCTTTATTCTTCGAGGTGGATTTATCATCAATTCTGAATAGGGATATTTGTCACTATACTATATAATACCAATCATTTGACACTTAAATCTCCTAAGTGTCTGAAGCTGCTATATGACCATGTTAATGACAGCATTTCTAATGCCTTTTTAAGTAAAGCTGAAATGGATGACTTCTTCCTTACAGAGGAAGGTAACAAATGATTTGGAAATGCATACTTCATGATCCCACCCCATTTCCCATAACAAATGTGCACTACATTTGTTATCTGTAAAAAACCTGTCATGGGAAACAAACCCTAGTTGATCCTGAAATTACAAGCTTCACAGCAAAGAGGCAGGAATGACAGGCTATATATTTAAGATGTAGATGAAATTCACATCATATTATTTATAGCTCTCTTTGGTTTTATATGTATATCTTATTTTTCATCTTGTCATCGTGATCTGTCATCATGTTTTACCATCTTGTTTGATTAAAAAAAGACATCTTTAGTATAAACATTAAATATAAAGAGGTGTATGATATGAGAAAAGGGCAAGTAATATCTTACGTAAGACCAACGCAAATATGTGTGTAATACATCGTATCTAGTATAAAAATAGTTGAATTAGAGGAATTAGATTTTAATGCAACTTCTCCAGGGAGCAGTGACCTACCCAACTCCTTGACCTTTGGAGTGTGGGGAATAGACATGATGGGAAAGACACTGGAAATGAGAGAATGGAATGAGAGTGATCACTCAGATGCATCACTCAGATGTACAGATGACCCAGGCAGAGCAAGGATATGGACGATGTATTCATGATTCAGGAAATATCGATGGAACAATAGATTGATTTACATTTACACTTACATTTATACATTTGGCAGATGCTTCTATCCAAAGTGACTTACAAGTGAGGCAGAGTACAACACAAGCAAAGAGCCACATAAGGAGTCAACAGTATTAGAAGTGATGGCAGGTTAATACTGTTTACAAAATTACATTTATGCTATATTTTAGAAGCCTTGCTTAAATATGAGTTCTTCATTTGTTTTGTAGTGAAAGAGAGCAGTGTTTTCACTCTGGCAGTAGTGAAAGCCTTGTCTTACAACATGTCTTGAGCTGAGATTTCGTTCTATATAAAATGTACCGAACTCTGGCGACATCTGGTGGTTGGGCGAAAAACATGAACTATGTTTCGAGTCCAGAACGTTGTGTTCCTGTTTACCGCAGTCCTTTTACGACAACTGAGGTGTCGTTCTGTTAAGGGAAATTCCTGAACAGCACGGTACATGGACTTTTCAGTAAAATTTGATTAGCAATTCAGTTTGTTACAGCTATGAAAAGACAGTTTTTGAATAAATTTGTACAAGCTCAAAAACATTAAGATTTAGTTAAGTCTAAACACATTTTACATGTTCACATATAACATACATAACTCAAGACCCCATATACTCTCCTCAAAAATATATTTCTCTTGCTTGCATACAGCATACCATTTTTTATTTTTATTTTTTTTTGCTTGCAATTGTTGTTGACATCATCAATTGTGCACTATTTGAATAGCTTGTGATATTTGTAACAAAAGCGTGAGATGGCAAACAATTCCCTCTTTTAATTAAAAATGTGGTTCAGAAGCATGTGCATGAGGGATTTTCCATGTCTTAGAGGCCTTTACTGCTGAAGGTTACAGCTGTGGCTTTTGGGTGGAAAGGCTTGAATCATGTGCCAGTAGTTCAATGTGTCAAATTGATTTTGCAATTGCATAAAAAACTATTGAATTTTTCTGACTTTATCATAATCTTGTAATGTTGACTTGTTTATTAAATGGTGAATCTGAATGAATTTCATATTTTAGTATTCAAATGTAGTAACTTCCAACAAAAACTCACCCACAACTGTTAGACACAATTACAGTAGAGGTCTTGTTATGAACTGTCATACCCTTCAATTGGAAAACATTCGCAGTTATTCACTTCTACTATTAACTTGCAAACTACCTTTTTCTTCTTTTACTTTTCCCTCTGCACTTTGTAACATTCATGAATTGCCTAGAAATCATGGCCTGGCATTTCAAAATAAGATTTAGACTTGACACTATCTGTGTATCTTGGCTATGTTGTTTCACGTGCAGAGATGTGGTTGTTTTAGAACAAAATCTTAGATCTGAGGTAGTTACTTTGATCGATCCTCTGACTGAGATGATTAAAGATGCAGAGCTGTTTTTCTTGAGGAAGAATAGAAAGAGCTGTGGTTAAAAAGCTCACTTACAGACTCACTCCAGATGAAGTCCAGACTGCAGTCATCAATACTTTCTGTAACAAAAGCATGATGCTGGCCTTTATGTGAGCTCTGACACATTGTGTGGCTTGAAGGCACACAGTGGTCAGTCAAAGGTCCGTGGCTGTGTCTGCCTCTCCCCCGGCCACAAACCGTGGGAGAACATCAATAGACAGTGTGGGCAGCAAAGCACAGTCAACTCAGAATGCTTCCACAACAAGAGCAGGGATTTTTACTCTTTGAATATAGGTCATAGGCTCAAATCACTCACAGACAACATAAGAATAGAAACATTTTCCGTTGCTTCTTTCCAGTAACATTCCACAGCCTTGGTTATTATACCTAGCCTCTTCTTTTAGCAGACACTTACAACACTTGTTTGTCATTTAGCAGATGGTCGTAACCAGAATGACTTAGAAGGTGCAATAATAAATTGACATGGAAAGTTGTGCAGATAGGATACTACTGACTACATTCAAACTAAGTGCTGAGATTACAAGTGCGTACCCAGGTGAACAATATTCCATTAGCTTGCAAAACAGAATTTTTACAGAAGGAAAATATGCCTATGATTAAATATGTACAAAATCTACTGTAAAAAGAAAAACTGAAACAAAATATGCTGTCGTTACCATCTATCATCAGTTTGCTAAGGCAGCAAAACCAATGTTGGAAGGGATGGTTAACTTGGAGTTCCATGTTAGGAAGCTATGTCGGCAGCTTGGGCCAATTACCAGGCATCGGAAGGACACAGATAATAAGAGCACTGTCAGATCTGTTTGAGATGGCATACAGTTTAGGAATCAGTGAAAACCTTTTCACATCAATGGAGGAAATGGAGGTCCAACTAAGTGGAACTAGAGTTCAAATGTCTGTACATGTAGACAACAGCGCTTGGTTGCGACATCACAGATCACAAACTGATCATGATCAACTCTCATTCAAATTCTCACTCACCCACATGATAGGATAACAACTTAGCAATGCTGTTTTGGATCCGTGCCCCATACTTCACCACAAAATCCATTACAAACAATGCAAGGTATGATGATTTGTCTCTGACATAAGGTTGAAGTAGCCCAGTATAATGGTCCAGCATTTCATTTGACCGTGGAGTACCTTAGTTCCCTCCAGCCCAGCTTGCGGCTCATGTAATGCATAAGCCTCCCATTCTCCTCTATGCCTTGTAAAAGATCATCCCTCGGGCTGACTCCAGATACATTAGTCTGCACATTGAATGCTAAGTTTAAATTAGGACCTGGCCCCTGCTTTAGCCTCTGGAGTTTGCCATGTATCAAGTCCTTGAAGGCGGCCTCACAGTCAGCATTACCTTTTGTGAGCTGCACTTCCTGGTCAGGTAAATGAGTAACCCTGCCCTTCTATAAAACATAGACATCAGCTGCTGCTGCCTCCCAACCAATCCATTGAATTATCTTATCATCTTCTTTGTTGGGAGTGGTAATGCCTAAACAGCCTCTGACTTGCTATTGTGTTCACCCAGTCCATAGCCCAGGCGTTGCCCATCGGCCTTTGCTAGATACACTTCGGACATTGACACCCAAATCTATATCATGGATTTAGCAGAAAACATCAGCCAAGTGTTCCAGATGCATCTCACATATGGAGCACATAATAAGGTCATCTATATATACCATAGAGTAGCCTGAAAAACTGCACAATTCCAAGTCCATCATCCCCTATAGTGTAGCTGCAACCCTGTGTATCTTAACTGGCATTTCTTCAAACCCATATAGGCCACTTGACACACAGATTGCTCTCAGCTACTCAGCGGTCTCAGTGTGTGGTGCTTGCTAATATTACACAGGCCTGGACTGCTTAGGAACTTGCCTTTTTCCAGATCTTCAGTTTGTCTTCCCACTGTCTGAAATAAGCAAAAGCAGCAGGACGCTTACCCAAGGGTCTGTTCCTTGATGAATAGTTGTTGCATGCATTCTGTAGTTCCTTTACATGTTTGTTCTGGAAAACAGGGAATCATTGGTAAAATGCAATGTTGCAGATGTCACAATTTTTCATTTATTTTAGAAAAAAAAACTGATTGGTTCTAAATATCTTTTTTAAACAGCGTATGAAAAGGTTATGAATACATTTTATGGATAAGTGGGAATTTGGAACTGTATCAGAATATGAGAAAATGAATACAATTGCCATTACTATTATTCAAAGATTTTGTGAAATCCCATTACAGAGACAGACATGTTGAATAAAGTTGGGATTGATAGTTTGGCTGCCCTTAAAATTGATTGCTTTATTAGATCATTAAATAATGAACTATAAAGTCTTTTCTCTATGTTTCTTATCAACAGATTTCTGATTTTTGCTCAAATGTTTTACTTAGATGATGCTGGCTATCACTGACAACTGTTCTTGTCAATCTGAAATAACTGAGAATTGCTGTCAAATCAGCAATATAGCTACACAGATTGTCTGGAGGTTTTTTCCTTTGAATTACCTAGTACATACAGATGTACATTTTCATAAATACAGAGCTTTTGTTTTGTACTTTTCCCCAGTTAAGAACAAATTATTGTTTCCATTTTGAATTCCTCTGCTTGGTTCCTTTATTCCTGCCTGCATGCCTCTAAATGTTGATGGTCTAGACATGCGTTGCCAGGAAACAAGTTTTCATGCGAAAACTCCCCTCACAAGTACAGAAATTAGTTTTTTTTTCATATAGGACATTAGGGAAGTGATTGTTGCCTGTATGTTTGTGTTTAAAATTGCTCAATGGATGCCTCTTTTTAAAATGGTGTGTCAGAAGTACTTTACAACTGTCAGAACATTTTATTTATCATTTGCCTGGCATTTAACGCAGGAGTCTTTCTTAGTTCACTTAGCTAAAAACTGCACAGAACAGTGGATAGAAATGGTTAGTACCTGCATAAATAGCTTCAGCTTTGATCAAATTGTTTATGATGAGGTTAGAGGTGCATTTATTTAAGGACTTGATTTGATCCAAAAAAAGGTTGAGCATTTGAAAAAAACGGATTTACTGTGTGTTTTACTGTCTGTGTACTGTATCTCTTGTGGGGAATTCTCACCACAAAAAGTGGTTGTGATGTGGACATGTGTTAACATTGCATCACCTTGCTCCTGGTGTGCTCCTTCACTGCAGTGATGACACTACCACCTGCATTAGTGCATCTGCTGGTATGAGCAATCATAGCACTTTTTGCTCTAAGCGGTATTGACCGCAGATGTCAATATATCATTCAGGTCAATAAAGGTCACAGATGCTAATTCACAAAGGAAGGGATTCAGTCTGGTGCTGTCTTCATGTACAAGTTTCACTTCAGTAAAATTAATTGTAAAAGGTGACTGACTCTACAGTAATGATGAAGCGAAGAATCAACCTGTGGGCAGAGCTGTGTTTAGAGCATGTGAGAGTGCAGTAAAAGACTGGAGAACATAATTAATTCCAACTGATTTAAAATGACCTGTTTTGCCCTGAATATTAGTGAATAAATAATGAAAAAGAAGGGCTAATGGTAAATTATATAAAGCCATCACTTTTTTTGGCTAATGCAAGTGTAAAAATATGGCATTATTTTCTAGTGTTTCACACTAAACTCTGAATAGCTAAAGATTCTGCAACTCACTTCTACATTTTTATAGAACCTTGGCACCCTTGGCAACAAGAATTTTCAAACCTTTTAATTTAGAATGTTCACATTCTCATTCAATTTAACTGTTAGGCAGTTTGATTTCAAAGGTTGAAGTAATTAGGAGTGAGGAGAGAGCTGAAAAACCCATTTTCCCAAATCACTCGAAGATCCTGGTTGTTTTCTTCTTTGATGATTTTCACCTTTCTGGGTTGCAACTTGCATGTATTCAACCTACAGATATTGTAGACATACATACAACTGGTCTTTAAATAAAGCACGTTCTGAAATAATACTATGATTATGTACAAGGGTTCTGTTTCTTTATAGTAACCTTTTTAAGATGAAAGTTATATTACAACAGAAAACATGTTTGAGTGTAATGTTTTATATTGTTACTTTTTAATGAAGGTAGTCTAATTACTAGTTTTTCCACTGAGGAAAAGCTTGGCATTTTTGATAAATCAATAGGAACTCCCATACACACATGACACTCAAAGATAGTTTTACATTGCACTCTGGTGTAATGCAACACACAAACCCATACAATTAACAGTGATGAAGGGACCGCCCGCGCATTGCGCAAAGAGGAGCTGCACAGTTTCTTAATTAGGGTTCTAACTAAAGCAGCAGCCTCTATGCTTGACTTGGCTATATCATTGGGGGGGAGGTGTCTCGTTCATCAACACTGGGGTCAAAAGCTTTCTTTATGGGCATTTTTCAGGGAACAGACCCTACAGCACTTTCCAGCCGCAGGGTGACACGCTAGCGTTAAATAGTGTACCCTTACTATACTTGAGTACTACACAGGATCAAACCACAAGATGAAAAGCAGCTGATTCTATTGCTTAATGTCACAATTGAAGAGACTGAAGTGCTGAAAATGGGTGAAAACTGGCCTGGTTTATGAGCTTGTGCTTTTAAGATAGTTTACCTGATGCCACTTTTCAATAACTTGTCAGGGCACAGGCACAGACTCAAACACAGACCAGGCATACTCAGGTTCTAAGGGGTTTATTTAGAATCATAAGGCAAGTTTGTGGTGGCAGAACAGGCAGGGTCAAAAACCAGGAAGGCAGTCAGAGGCAGAACAACAAGGAGCTCAGGGATTTAAAACAGAAACAGGGTGGGTCAAACCAGGTAGGCAAGCAGATCAGGCAACCAAGGCAGGACAACAGGCAGGGACAAGGTAGGCAGTCAGAAGGGAGCCAGCACAGGTTCAGCAACACAAGAAACCAGGCAGATATGCAACAGCGGAAACCACTGAGACAAACTGGCAACAAGAAAGAGACAAGCAGGGTAGATATAGGGCTGGGCTGACGAGGAGATGGGGTGCAGGTGGGCAGGCAAGCAGGTGGAGGCGATCAGGGAATCAAATGGGCGGGGACAGGGTGGAGAGAGGGGCAGGGCCGGAACACATGGGAACTGTAAACAAAAGCACGTGGATGACACTGACAGACAGGGAGAACACAAAAACAACAGCTGGGGGGCCGAAGTACTGACATAAATATCTTCTGTTATCTGACTTCCTTGTGCAGCTGTTTAACATTTAGAAATTTGTGTCGTGAATATATGTATATATGTTTCCACTATGAAATTCAAATTGTATTATTAGGTATTAAACTTATTTAACCCTTACTTAAAACACATTGACCTTTGACAATGTAGTCTGAGGTCAGCTGTTGTCTCCATGTACAAAGAATTGTTTACCATGTAGGACTGAATCTTGAAAAATTTAATCTTGACTGAAATCATGATTGCTGTTGTTGGACAGATTAGACAGAAGTTATATGTGATTTATTTGTGTTTTTTTAATAACATGTGAGCTAAAACCTTAACCAAAAAATGGTCAACATCTACTGTCTAACTTAAAATAAATCCATGGATTTACATTACCCAGGCAAAAATTTTATCTTAATGCACATCTTGCATATTTATTAATAATGTGCAGATTATCACAAATTTCACAGCATATTAATTTAACTGGTGTTGACCTGGTAAATTTGTTCAATTAAGAGTAAATTTAGTCTTTCATTTTTAAAGTAACTTTCAGAATTATTTGTTCAACTGCAATTCAGATTAATAATGTAATAATGAATATTAGATTAGCTACAGTATACTGATATGAAGCCAGAAAAAAAAAAAATGTCCACTTTAATGAAAACACATTTAACTGTTCCGTGACTGTTTTCCATGTAACAGATAAAGGTCCTGTTGACAATGCTGACAAACAAAATATACATTCATAATCATGTAATCAGTGCCCATTGAAATGTGACTCGGGGCAATACAGAAACAAAGCAACACTAAAATCCATTAAAAACTTCAGCTGCAGGGACCATTTTGGGATACAGCCAAGGACAGAATTATCCTGGAAAGCATTTAATGATGGCACTGGTACAGTTTACGTGAAACTACAGGAGTGAGAAAATGTTAGATAACCAGACTTTGCTTTCATACTGCAACTTTAATTGGCAAAAGGATAGCAAACTTGCTTCGGATCTGCAACAGAGAATTTATCAGGAAATTGCTGTGTGTTCTAATGCTTCCTCTGAAAATAAATGTCATGGTTATTTTTATTATTATTATTACTTCTTAAATGACAGTGACATGCCATTTCAGTAACAATAAATCTAGTATGTTCATCATTAAGCTGTTAAAATTACACATTGGTTAAGAAGAAAAGTCCTATGTTGATATACAACTGACTTACAATGTTGTGTGGAATTCAGCAAAAGTCTTTCTCTTGGGAAGACCTCTTCAATATCATTTGCACCTTTACGTAGCTCACATAACAATCTTCAAATGCTCATTAAAAAGCATGTTAGGAATTCTTATCTTGTACAGCCTACACAGGAGACTCTCACTATCGTATGAACCCAGTTTTCTTGGAAAAACAAAAAACTCATGATTAATTTAGATATAATGGTTCTTTCTTGGAAGAGGGGAGTACAGCATGGCTTTTAAGGAGAGCAGCACTGTTGCCATATGGCCCATCCGGCTGTGCTGCTGACCCACTGACCGTGATATAAATGTTCACGGTAAACAAGAAAGGCAAGAAACATTCACTGGCACCAAAATGTGAAAAGCTTCAATCATTTGCAGAGGGTTTTTCTGTAATGCCCTTTTTGCATCCTTTTTGAATTGCTGTAAGGTTTAAGTGAATAATCTGAAAAGCTGCTTAATAACTGGGGCATCTGCTATCAAGTTCAGCACATTTCTGGACATGTTTTTCTTTAGCAGTTCACAGACATGCTCAGCTGAAAAGTGACATTAATATATTAATAAGAATATTGTCAAGCCCCATTGTCATCCAGCAAATATAAAATATTGACTAGCGGGAACTGGAAGGGGGACAGGATTTGGATTTGGTTTGATGCAGGTTTGTGGTCCAACGGGGAAATAGGTACATCAGCTTCTTGCTGTAGGTAGTGTATTTTCCTATTGCTGTTCTTTTGTAACTAGTGAGTTTGTTGGAGAGTGGCATAGAGACTAGGACATTGGCTGCCTCTACCCCTATTGATGTGTTAAGAATGAAAATTATGCTGCTCTACTTCTTTTCCTGAAAGGGTGAAAAAAGGAAGTGCAGTATCTTATATCACTGGTGCTGCAGACTGTGTCTGCACATGCAATTTTATCCAAAATGAAATGTTATTTTCACATTTTCCAGACATAAATCTGTATTTTATGTTGAATCATAAAATACACATGAACATACAAATAAACATAAAAGGCATATTTACAATTTAATATTTTCCTATCCTTTTCAAATCAATGGACAGCTGCCAACCCAAGTGGCTGTTTCATATCAGCATCATGTCATTGTTTAATAACAGCACACATCTTTTATTGTTGTTCAAAACAAGTAAATTAACGCTTGTCATTATCATTATTGTTGTTTGTTAATTAACTAATTATTTTATATTTTGAAGCGGTTTCAGTACAATAAATTCGTACATTTAGTTACTATGTTGTCATCTCAGTATGGAACGTGGCCACTAGCAGGTAGTCTTGCACTTACATAAATACCGAACATGATCTTGGTTATTTATATACCGTGTGCAAATAACCTGTGCACTTGTAAAGTAATCTTTATTCCCCTTTTTCTTTTGTATGTCGAGTGTTGGGTCAAACCCCCATGCTCTGTTCACGGAGGTGGTAAGTTCGAACGTATTTGCAACTGTTTTCAAGACTGCGAACATTCGGGGACGTGAAATTGTGGGTAGCGAATCCTTAATTTATTAAGAAAATAAAAAGATGAATGTTATGTTGACAAAACACAAAGCCAAAGTGCGTGTGTGTGTGTGTGTGTGTGTGTGTGTGTGTGTGTGTGTGTGTGTGGATAGATAATGCCTTTCTGTGAGTGGGTTTGCGTTTCTGTGTGAACGTCTTATGATATTCAGGGGTTTCTGATTTTTTGTGTTTGACTGCGAAGCGTTGTACTCGTTGCATTACCTTAGTATATTCAAACGTACTGATTCCCGTAACTTTGAAAAAGCACTATTTGCCTGCCACGGTGCTTAGCAAAGGCCGCTAGGTGCTGAACACTGCCTCTCCGGGTTGCAGCGTTCAAATGAATGAGGAAAAACGAAGTCTTTCTCCCCTCCTACAAATCTATGATGTAAGTCTGTTCCAATGAAAACAGGTGGAATTCCCAGATTCAACCAATCACGCTTTGTTCCCGAATTATCCAAGTCAGAGAGTGAGTGTAGCCAGTCATGGCGCTGCTGTAAACTAGGAAGGGACAAGCAAGGAAAACAGAAATTTTAATGTTATTCAACCGGGGAAGATACTACAAACTCCGCACTCGTTACGCGTACATGTGCTACGACTGTGATTATTTCTACCAGGAAAGGACCTCGATACTGAATCGCACTACTGCATTAGACTAAGAGAGCGAGTAGATTTGTGTGTATGATTGCTACAAGCTACAAAGTTACTACCCATCCGACTGGATGGAATCGCTGTGACCTTTTGGCGAAAACACATTGCGAAGGACTGCTGGAGTTAAGTTTGAAGTCGTTAGGCTTTTGTGGTATGGTTCAACCGAAGTGAGTTTTATATATAATTTTCGCTTCCATCAGAGACTGATCAACACGGCGAACATGCCGGGGAAAACCAAATACAATTTAGTTGATGATGGGCATGATTTGCGGATTCCTTTGCACAACGAGGAAGCATTCCAGCATGGGATCAATTTCGAAGCTAAGGTGAGTATCGATCGAAATGCTAGGTGGGTGCTTGCTTGTCTGCTGTAGACTAGAAGTTAGGCACACATTTTGTCGCAGACAAGCATTCTGAGACTATCAACTGGATGAATGTTGATGTTAACAAGTGAAATGTTAGCTTCATAAATAACGAAATGGTACCACGGCCAGTTGTAGGCGATTTCTTGGACATGGAAGTTGTTGTTCGGTCACTTTTGTCCAGACTTGAATATAGACGCCTAGGTATATGCATACTTGGAGATTACAACTACTCTTCAAAAGGGCAGTCTTATGTGAAACTGCTCTTTTATAAATGGCAGTCTTACGTGAAAACCTCATATTGTATCTGGTGCCCGTCAGCCCACAGTAGCTAGGTGCTTTGGTAAGTTGACAAACGAATGTTCTGCTTTAACTCGTAGGATATGTTTATATGTAAAATCGTGAGACGCAAATGTTAATTCAGTCTTTTCTTTTTTTAATCGATAGTATATTGGTAGTCTGGACGTGGCGCGACCGAATAGCCGAGTGGAGATAGTTGCTGCGATGAGACGAATACGGGTGAGTGCTGTTCCAAGATTCCCACGCAAAAGCAGACGACACAACTCGTACCAGCCTTTTAACGATTTTGTGTTTTATTTGGAACACATGTACTCTAGTTGTATTCAGACATTTATGTTTTGGAATGCATCTCTAGGAATTTTTGCCCTGCGCTGCGCAATAAGTTCTGGTCTCCATCACACTAAGTGCCAAACTGGGTATCCCTCCACGGGTTCACAAAAGTCACGTATAGAGGTGTGAGAATCAAGAAAGGAATGAGGAGAGTCAACATTTTAAGCATGCAGTTTGAAGCCCGTTTTTCTCAACCATTGAATTTTGTGTAGTTTCCATTAAAACAGGCTGTTTTAAACAGTCAGATTTTGTACTGGAATACTTTTAACCGTTCAAGATGAGCCTGCAATTGTAACCAGCTGTTGCATGTCACCACTCAGTGCACTGACTTTGTTCTCAACTGTTTAATTCATTCAAATATTTATGTATGCATTTATATTTTATCCGAAGCATGGTCATATTATAACTGATGAACGTGTTGGTCATTATACCAAACGTACGGTTTGTGTCATACTGAACAAAGCATGCATTTTTAAGATGTGTAAATTAGGCATTATTTTAGATGCAGACCGTATTTGTACATTATGCAGACGGCTCAGTAGGGTGAGTCTACTGCATTGGGAACATTTAGTGGTTTTGAATCTGTGATTGATTTTGAACACAGTTATTACAGCTTGAGTTCCCTCAGATTAATGCATTTACTAATAAATTACCTCCAACCATCCATAAAACATACTTAAAATATCTACAGTGTTGAGCCACATGCATTCACTAAATGTTAAAACATGTATGGGCTTTGAGCTAGACGGGACATAAATTACTTATATATGTATGTGTATATATATATATATATACACACACACACACACACACACACACACACACACATGCAATATAGTCAGAAATGTGAGTTCACACAAGTATTTGCAAACACAATAATAATAATAATATAATAATAACAATAATAATAAAAAGCCTAAAAGATGCCAAACGTGTTTAATCAAATGTTCAAACATATATTGTTGATGATTTGCGAAGTACTGATGTGCATAAGCTTAATTTGATGCCCTGCTTGCATGAGCTCAGTGCCATTACTGTTTCAGTTTCAATTTATAGAAAACTATGCAACCTCTAGGCTGCACCTTTCCCCTTCAAGTGTATGCTTTACAGATGGTGATCAAATCATGTATTCTTAAAATCACAAATCTGTGGTTGTCTTCCGATTCTTAACACCAAGATGTGAATTACAGCCTGTTCTGTTAAAGACCATTTTATGAATTTTATTCAGCTGCAGTCTGTGTCATGCATGGCACATTATCTTAATATTGACGCCAACACAGGGAACCAATGGGCAACCATTGGCAATTTTATTCCCTGATCATGCAAAAAAAAATTTTTTTTTTAATGTGGTAAAAACAGTTCATTTATATTTTATCATAATGGACACATGTGATTAGAATAATGCATCCAAATGTCTTGAACATTTGTATTTACACACCATCCGCTCTGAGCCCATATCTGGAAATGGTGGACTAGTTCATGGCATGTTCAGTCAGCATTTAATTTTATTTTGTGGTGGTATTGTTCACAGTGCAGTCTGTGTTGCTGCAGACTCATGATTTCTGTCTAGCCACCACACTAGGTGCAAATTATCCTATTAAGTTAAAAGTGGGGACCCCCTGCCTAGATGTGGCAGATGCTCCCACTGGCACAGGGACAGGAATTGGTTCAGTTGTATTCTGTTCAGCCCTTGAATGGATATCCAAAAAGTTCTCTCTGAAATGAGGGTGAAAAAACAATGCATCATCTAATGACTATGCCCTCAGATGATCCCCTGCTTGATCACATAATTGGACCCATAATCCAGTGCCAGTCATTTGCACATCAGATAATTGTTTATATAAAAGCGGGTTTTAGGAAGCCTGTGGATATCAAATGTCTCTTTCCATACTGACTCTGATGATAAGCAGATATACCAACAATAAGATCTACTCGTTGCTACTTACACATAATTGACCCTTATACAACGGTATGCTCTAAGACTTTCTACCCCTGTTGAATACCGTAGTACCATGGTTAGCTCTACATTCTGCAGTAGCTCCAGAGCCTATCCCTACTGAGAGAAGTCACAGTGTTTAGCTTTTTCCACATTAAGACAGTGTCAAAGGAGTAGCCATTTGTGGGCGTGAATTACAGTGTGCTTTTCAATGCTTGCATATGTCTTTCTGTGATGCAAACCGTAGCACTGTGCCTCCAGAGCACATTGGTACCACACACAATGCCAGCCCTACTGCACACCACAGTGCTATCTATTTAAATATGTTGATTTATGTTTATATGGGAATAGTATGCTAATAATTTCCCATATCAGCAATTTAAGTGGTCATTGATGCAACATAACGAAGAAGTGGGCCACAATATTGGAATCCACTTCACAGTTAAAGGTAGTGCTGTGTAAGGTAGTGCTGTGTAATTTGTCAAATGTAACATATTTCACAGTCCCCTAGGTCTAAAATTTAGGCATCTCAGTTCTCATCTCAAATCCTAGGCAAAATTTAGTATATATATATATATAATTACTGAATGTTTTTTTAGTAAAAGTCATACTTTTCTAAATAGCCTATACACATCTGCAGCACAGTCTTGTTTTGAGATCCTGCAGTATTATCGTCATGACTACGTGCAGTAGGTGAGACACACCTTAATCTGGCACTGTGAGACAGACTGATTAATCAGACCGGATACTCAGCGGTAGCTCCTAACCACACTGAATTCCAGTTGAGGGCAGAAATTACATTTGAGTGAACCTTATTGCAGTGGTGCTAAACTTGGTGCCCTCTATCTCTACTGTACTTAAAACAAACCCAGGGCTCAACAGCTTGCCCATAGTGGTGGCTTACAGCTTCAGTAATTAATTTCTATTTTGATGCAAGTGTTACTCAGCATTCCTTTTGATTTATTAAAAAGGAATGTGTTTCTATGGTTTATGCCTGTTGTTTTTATCAGTTGTCTTATCAGATTCTTCACTGATGCCCATCTGAGTCTGTGGACTAAGTGGGTGGGCCAACATACTATTTTTGAGCATGTAGATTGTAAAAGCATCTCTCATGTGCCAGGTCATTTGCCTGTGTGTGTTAAACATGATGTGTAATTAAATTCCACAGATTAAAGTAGTAGCCTATGTATTTAAACATTTCCTTAAGGACACAGAACATTTGTTTTTTATTTACTTATGTGAAATGATATTATTATATTTAATGAACAGCACTGCAAGCTAGATTTTACACTGTAAAGGGTACAAAAAGCTCCAAGGTTTCAATTTCTTGCTTTTATGGCAAAGGATCAACTGTGCTTCAAAGGTGAATCCTGACATCCATTCTGACATTATTTGTAACCCACACCACACAGACATCAAATCTCACATATCTCAGAATGCTGGGTGAATACATAGTGATATCATGTAATCTTTATCTCATGGATTTGTATCAGTTAAATTGTTTTTTGCTTGTTTACTTTGTTTAGTTGAGTGGAAGCACATTTATGATATAGTGCATGAAGTATTATTCAATTAAAGTGAGTCTCTGGTGATTTCATTCTGAAGAACCTGTGTATTGAATATATTGAAAGTGCAATGTTTGCATTTGTTATTAATGTAATAGGGAAAAGACCAAATTCATTACCATATGAAGAACACCCTTGAGTTCAGTTCAAATCTATTGTTGAGACAAACGGTTGCTTAGCAACTTTATTCTGACATTACTGTAATCTCTGCTCAAGAGCACTCTTCAGAAGTCCTAACTGCAGCTGAATATGAAGGTGATCAAGTAGATGCACTGCGTTTTACAATAGATTTCATGGAATTGAGGTTTTTTTGTATCATTCTTATTTATATTTCATAAGATATAAAATGTGTCATAACCAGGGTAGATTCATTTGTATTGCATAGCAAAATTTGGTATGTTGGCACCAGAAATTCGATCAAGAATTGTTTGTGAAAAGAGGAACACTTGAGAATGGATCTTGTAGAGTTGTATGTCTTCATATGAAGATCAATAAAATCACATCAATACTAACTCCTTACATAGGCAAAAATAATAATCAGGGCAATAATTGCTAGTAGAATCTATTATGATTGAAATGCAGAAGAGACCACTGTAGTGATTTAATGGATTATTTTGTCATTAATCTACCATTGCCTTGTAAATTGGATGAGCTTTGACAGAATTTGATAAGATTAGACTGAGCCAGTTTTGTAGGGAATAGGAGTATACTTTTTTTTAGTTGTTGGAGGTTGGATGTCTTTGTTGCTTATAAATAGATTGGACCAGATGGTACCGTGATGTCGACAATGGTGATATTGATGGTGGTGATTTTCAGTCATGTGCAATACTGTGTAACCGCTGAATGAGGCCCAGAAGTGTTTTGCTTGTTATTATTAGGCTACTAATAGGAGCCTCTGATCAGCTGTAAAGCAACCTCTGCAGAATCTCCTCCCAGTTTGCACTTGAGGTGTTTGACTGTTCAGCCGCATATTGGATGTGGAATTTACCCAGCCCTTGCTCTTAATTGCTCTTATGAGAGTTTTGTCAATCCTTCCAAGTAATCCTTTTGTCTGGAATTAACAATGGCAGATCCATTGAAGTAGCATTAGGCCCATGTTAATCTTGAATATGAGAGGCAGTGGCAGCAGTGCTGTGTGCCTACAATTTATTTTATCTCCAGGTTTAATTAAATGTGGCTTGTGTTTGCCTGCCACACATTGATTGACACCAACAAGATATCCACCAGACACCAGTCAATTTAAACAAGCTGTGAATCATTAATGGTCATCCTTGCTGGGGTGTCCGGCGTTTGTCTGCTCATACTGTGTGAATCAGCCCTGTACGGCACATTCATCCTGATGTGCAAGACAAAATGAAATATCAAGGTCATTAATGACTGGATGCCCAATCAAAACAGGGGTCTTATGGCTTCCTCTGGAAGGAGCATTGTAGGCATTCTGAGTCATGTTAAATCCATGTAAGATTTTATTGATATATGTCCTTGACCACAGCATCTGGTGTCTTTAGCAGTTACAATTGCCAAAAACGAAGTTGTCAGTTGAGGAGCTACCATTTAAAATCTATGCGGAGAAACATTGACGTTTGAATCTAGTATTAGAACAGAGCTTCATTGCCTAAAAGTTTTACAAGCTCTCACTGGAAATGATGTTAACAACATTCCCCTTCAGTCATGTTAGCGATACAAAGTAGAAAGGTCAAGTGACTGAGCTAATAACTTCTGCTGGCTCACGCTGTGCCCCCTGATTCAACCTGAACCATTAGGAGAGGAGTAAAACCTGCTGTCTGCTTGTCATTGGTTCCAGGTTAATGTTTAACCGAATCTCATGCATTGGCAAAGAATACAGCTACTATGGATACAGCTTATAGCGCCTTAATGCATGTTAAGACCAGTGATGTAGTAATTTACAGAATGTGTATCGGCTTTTGGTAAGTCAAGGCATGAATTCCCCTTACCATATTGGTTATCATTAATAATGATAAGTTGTAAAAATAAGCAACTGGTATTTTTTCCTCTGAAACGGGATTGGTGGATATTACTGTACTTTATAATTGGTTCTTGCATTGCTGTGCCACGGCATAGAAATATCTGTCCACATCCCTCGCTGAACCCAGCTAACAAATCAGTTTGCCCTCAACAATGGTCTCCCTGTGCCCTAGTGTTTTCCTGTGGAATTCTCCAGCCCCTCTGTGAAACGTGTTGGGTTACTCCTTCCTGTGTGTACAGCGAGGGGGCAAAGCCATTCGCTGAGCAGACTGGCTGATGACTCTTGGAAGCCAGCCTGCGTGCTAGAGTGTCCCGTCTTTTCTCTGCGAAAGAGCTCCTTTTGACTCTCAATGAGAATATGTGCTTCTCTCCAGCACCAGCTGCCCTGCTGCTGCATTGACCAAGAGTGAAGCAATGGAGCCGACACATAGCCAGCCCTGTTCTGTGGTTTGCCATAGTAACTGAGATCTCTAAATCAACCTCCTCGCTTTTCTCTCTCCACCCCCACTTCTCCCAGTGTCTTTTTTGCTAAGCAGTCAGTAAAGCCAGTCACCTTCCTCCTTTCATCAGAGTTGGTGTGAAGCTATGGCTGATTCATGGTTTCTGCGTTCAGAAACGTCCCCTTTTTCAGGTTGGCTATAACGGATGAAGTTATTGCCCTAATTCACGTCTCCTTTTTAATCATGTCCTCCGCATCAGAGATTTAACTCACTGCAGGTGTTTTTTTCTCAAGAAAAATTCAGTAACAGCAGATGAATATGCTGAATGTGGGCCTTAGTTTGATTTTGTGTGTGTGTGTGTGTGTGTGTGTGTGTGTGTGTGAGAGAGAGTGAGAGAAAAAGACTCATGTTGCCAAGAAATCACTTAATAAATTAAAGGAAAAACACAGAAGTGTTCTCCTTTGAGCCATTGCTAATATATAGTAACTAAATGAAAATAAATCTTCAACCAGACCTCATGGTTTTCTTGATAATGCTCCCCCCTTCTGCCTCACTGTAGGCTGATATGATATACACTGCCTTAAGGCTGCATTTTGTCTGTATCAGCAAACGTGTTGGGAGGTCGGTAGATGGTCCATGGGGAAATTGATTTGAAGGAAGAAGAGTGCATCAATAATAACTTAATGAGACGCTACATATGAACCAAGACAAGAAAATTAAGACCTCGGTGTGCCGGCTACCAGGAGTCTGAAATTGTGTGGTTTCTTTCCAGTCTTGTAGAGGGATTGAACAAAGCAGTGGTTAAAGCCAAATGTTACCCTTAATCTTATTATGTACATTTGTGATCTGAAGCAGAGACTTCATTTCTCACACAGAATGTCAGGGGTGTTTTCAATTTAGAGCCCACAGACAGTTGAAACAAGAAAAAAGTTGGATGCTGTTTTGCAAAAGCAATAACTTTCCCTGCAAAAAATCCCATCTGAAAAATCTCTCCGGCCCTATTTTGTATCCACCTTGTGTTACTCTTTGATTCTTTCATTCCACAACGAATTTAAGTAAATTCCCTTTAATGACATTCAACCCCAAGAGCAGGTTTCAAGGCCATAATCCACAGAGCTACATAATACACTTTGTATTCTTTCCCATGAATTTTTTGTACTGTATAAATAGAGTCCCTGCCATCATAGCTATCCATATCACTGCAAAATAATTATGCACTTGTGTTTAAGGTGAGGTCATTGTATATTAAAAGTAAAGGCATTTGTTTCTCTTTACCTGAGCATGAATTACAGTGGGGGTCGTAGAGTCGAAAAGGGTAGACCTATGAGTGCTGACAGACTTGCGCTTGGTGTATTTGCTGTATTGTATTGTATGTCAGAGTAACCCTGAGTTGATATTTCCTTGGCGCATCACAAAAGGCAGTAGGCTGTAGACTCTAGTCAAGCACTGTGTGCTCTGATTTAAGCTGTGGTGCGGTGTAGCAGGCTTATTCCATACCCATAGTCTGTTATTGCCCCAGCATCCCGAAAAGCCCCTCTCTTTGTGTGAAGAATCTATAACTGGCTTGTGTTTACAGTGAAACTGTGATATTTGACAGAAAGGAATTGATGGTTGGTGGGGGTCGACCGATTATTGGCCTGGCCGAATATCAGATCCGATATTCATTTTTACAATTATCGGAATCGTTATTTTTTTAAAATCTGATTGCCGATAAAATAAATTAATTTACAAATGCGCTACTTTGACTCAGATGCAGCTGCCTCTCTTCAGTCTGTAGTCACCACTCTGTTGTCTCAAGCAATGTCCCGCCCACAGCACTATCTGATCAGTTACGTCACGAATAATAGCCTATCAACACTGAATTTGCAGACTGGAGCAGCTGCGGTGAGTGAGTGGAGCTGTGTTTCGAAGGTAAGGCAGCAGGTGTTGCCGAAGTTGCAATAAACATCACAATCCTCTACGCTGAAGTTGCAAAAACACCACAATCTTATGATCTATCTCTATGATGACAACCATGCCCAGTTTCCCAGTTACACTGAAAATGCCTGAATAATGCACTTTGTTGCAGTGATATACAGTTAACTATAATGAGATTATACATTTTATTTATGTAGCGATAGCTATATCTTTGAGTGACATTGGTGCCAGTGAAGCTGGAACTTATTTTAGCTACCATATTGCAAACATAACATTACTCGCCCGTATGAGTTGGTGTTGTAATGATAATGTAATAATCAACACTAGCTTACATGCAATAATGTAAGCTAATGTTGAGTCTCGTAGAGCTAACTTGAATGCGGTAGTGAACGTCAGCAATTTTACCTGGGAGCTCCTTGCACTTTTTGTTATAAGATAATGTTGAAAAGTTCTCTTTTAATTAAACATATGCTTAAAGGCATTTCAACAAAGTTTTGTGTTGGAGTTTGTGTTATTCTAAATTTTGACACCAAGATTTTCATTTTTAATGCAAATGTATATCAGTTCCAAATATCGATTATCGGTCTCCTTGATTACTTATAATCAGTACTGGCCCTGAAAAAACCATATCGGTGGACCCCTAGTTGTTGGTACTTACACTACTTTACAGAACTTCTACAAGTGATACATCCTGAAAAAAGAAACTGACTCAGTTATGCAAAAAATGGACAATACCTGAAAGATGTGGATGAGACTTTATACTGGCCTAACATTGTTATTCTATAGAGAGGGATTCCTCTTTTGTGGACATTTGTGAAATTGCTGCCATTGAGATGTTTTCTGGTAGATATTTGGAGATGTGCAACAGTAATGTTAAGATCTTACAACAGAAACATGCCTACACGTACAGCTGGGCAATAGGAGAACCACCCTCAGTTTGAGTGTTTGACCTGTTCTCGTGTTTGAACATGGCACATTTGCTCTTGAGCTAACAAGTGCATCCGTGAAAGACTGAAAGGCAAACAACACACACCCAGCAGTCACTGGGAACCCTTTGCGGTTCATAAATAATGCACAGAGGGAACTAGATGAAGGGCTCTCTATTTCATCATTTCACCACCCCAATAAAAAGGAGCGTGCAAAATCACGGAAGTGTACAGACGAGGTCTCAACACGGTGAAGCTTCTTCATCAAAACACTGTGAAGTAGACCAAGTTTTGATAGTTTGTTTATTCCCAATATATGAATGTAAATGGAACATCTAAATACAAGGGGACTTTAAGTTACATTTGCAGTTAAAGGAAGACTGTCCTCTGCTTACATGGGATATTGTATTAATTTAAATGGCATCAGTATTGGCTGAACACAGCTGATTCATGGCATGGCATGCATGATTACATACACATACACATACGCACGCACACATGTACACACACACACAAGAAGTAATATATATGTGTATATATTTCATGTATACTATTTTTACATATATATATATGAAATGTAATGTAACACATGTTTAATAAGTTCTGTCATAGAGTTGTCTGAATTGTTGTAATTAAGATATTAAAACTAGAAATGTAGTATTAGTCCTTCAAAATGAGAGAATGATTTTGATATGGTGGGATTTCTCTTATATCAAAATGATCTTGAAAAGCAAAATTAGCAGTGCACAAGTGTGACACATTCTGTCAGTTCTGTGGAGCTGAGTGCCTAATCTAATCATGGAATCTCTCCCCATGACCTTGGCTTGCATCTTATTGCGAGGAAATTAATGCAGGATGTTGAAATTCAGCTGGCTCTGGGTGGCAGGTTCAAACAAGGCAGTAATGAAACCTTCGAAAACTTCCATCCCCGGTCCAGACACAATCATTATTGAGTCGATCAGGTTCTGTCAGGGACAGTTTGAAGTCTGCCACAATCGGATGGGCTGGTCAAGGTGCACTGCCTGAAAAAGGTGTGCAAAATGGAGGCTTCCCTCTTTTCAGTAAATAGGCAGGGCTTTCTTTCCTTACACAACCTGATATGACATCTCTCATTTCGACACTGTCAGAAAGGAAATGATTTATGCTGGTGGCTGTCTACTTTGCATAGAGGGCAGAGGCTTTCAAGTTGATGTACACTACATTAGCTGAGTATATTAGCATGATAGAACTTCATACTGAGAAAAATGTAAATTTTTACATGTATTTTCACAATTAAGGGCAAAACAGAGAGGGCAGATCTGACGTGTCAACATTTTGGAAAAAATCCATTTCAATTTGTCATCGTTATTAGTATTGAAAGCTACCAACATGGATGAAGAAAATGCCTACATATGTATTTTACATTGAATTCATGTCTTCATTGCTATTTTTACTTGATATATACTTAAAATAGTCCCTGTTCTCGAAGCAGAGATACAGAAGTGTTGGATGTCTGTATATTATCTTGTTTGAACATTGTGACACTTCAATGAACACATTGGCTGGTCGCCAGTAGCAGATACACACTGCCTCACAAACATTGCTGCTTATTGCCTGAATTTTAGACAAAAATGAAAACAGTGGAATATTTTAATGTAGTAATTTAACAGATGCAATTAAGCAGTCCTGGTCTCTTTATTTTTTCTCTCTCTAAAAAGCCTTTTATTCACTGCATTCATGTTCATAATGGGAATAAACATTTTTGGTGATTCAAATTAAATAAAAGCAGACTGTCCTAGGAGGAAAAAACGATAGTGGTCACACTAATTTTAAAGAAGCACATAACATTTCAAAGCTGGTTGCCAAATGTCACCTTCATTTTAATAATGGGCTGCATTTATCTGAAACAATATGTGTGGATTAGCAAACCTTCATGATTGAAAGCAACATGCTTTCATCCCTCCCACACTGGAACATACACATGTTCACATGCATACATTTTTATGCATTCAGTACTGAGCAGTGTTTGGTGAAGTACTGGTACAAAAACTGCTCAGTGATTTTTTCCAAATTATGCTTAATGCTGCTGGGATCGTTTTAATGCTGGTCTTCTACATTTCATACTTTACTTGCATAAGTCTCTATTAATGTGTGTAACTTAAAATATGTTAAAATATATTAATAAATGAGTAATTAAAATAAAGAACCAAAAAAGGAACATCTTTTATCTTTAGTCAATGTAATGAAAAACACCTTGGACACAATAAGCAACATGCCACTCAAAGGCTTAACATCTCAGAGTAATCCACTCATACATTTGACAGGAACAAGCTTGGCTACCTGCTGTTTGGTAAATGTTATTAATCGCTAATTAATATTTTGTTGGAAGAAGAATTAGCTAGCTTGCTTGGTGTTTGCTATTTATGTTTGGTGGCGCTTTATCGATAAGTGCCAAACAGACATTCTCTCTCTGTGTGCTCATACCTGTACTATAATATCTGTGGTGTTTTACTAACTGGAAGTAGTCCAAATGTTCCAGAATGCCTGTGACATGACATTGAAACATGACAAATGAGTTAATTGCTGGCACAAAGACATACTTTAGAGAAAATGTGTCCCTCCAGTCATTAGAGTTATAAGTCATTGATGTTTTTGAAAGATTGATGCAGCATATCAAAGTAAGTATCACAGGCGGTCATGTTTAGCCCATTCTAAGCTTATTATTGAGCAGTGAAGAGGAAAGTTAAGTTGTCCTGTTTTGATTAATTATTACATTAGGGGATCACCAAATATGAGTATGTGTTTTTGAAACACTTTCTTCACATTTTTCTCAAAGTTTAGTAGGTAATAGGGAGAAATTAGATACATTCAATGACAGATGTTACAGAGCCAAACAGGTTGCAAGGTTGATATTTTTAAGTGCAAGTTGGGTCATTAAAACATAGCCATGATAGTGCATGCATGGGCCCGCATCAGAAAGCAAACTTAAAAAAAAAAACAGTTGAGACTGATTAAAGGGACACTTAGTGTAAATTAATTTGCTGAATGCACACAAATGCACTTGTTTGCCTATCAGAAGCAAACAGTTCTACCACAGGCTGTGTAATAATATATTGTTTTTGCCTTGATCTGTTGGAGAAATTAACTGCCCCCATCTGTGTCTGTGTGCTGTTAGAGCCAGCGCGTGGTAACAACATTGTGTCAGTGGCAGTCCTATATAAACCAAAATGTGTTTTGTGATGTTAAAAGATGCAACTGCAGATATCATATCAAAATGAAGAATTCAGCCGCAAAGACAAGCTATTGTTTGGGTGAAGTACGTTGTTGAATTTTGTTCAGATGTGCGCTGTGGCCATTATCGGTCCCTTGTCAACCTGAGGTGGTGTTTATCATAAACTCCCTGACACAGAAATGTCCCTGTTATTCAGCAGTATGTGATTAGATGCTGAGACACAGTCAGTTTAAAAATTATTTATTCAGCACAGTTGTTGGTAAGGCTAAGACAAAGTACTCTGAAGCCAAGACACAGCCAACGATCATACATCATGCAAATACATTGTCATGTGGTGTAGAATGATCTGCATTTATGTGTAGTTTTTTCTACATGAAAAGGCATTTTTACAATAAAGTCCAGTGTTAATCTTCCATCCGTATTTTTTGTTTTTCAGTTTCTTACAGATTGTTGAAAAGCAAAAAATCAATCAGCAGCAGCCAGACAGGGCAGGATTTTATCAGAGAGTAAAATCAGACAACATAATGACCAGTGTCCTGCCAGGTTTACAAAACTTTGGCCCTGGTGCTGAAAACCAACATGGCTTGGTCTGTAATCACAGATGAATTGATGCAGGTGGAATTCTGTTTGGGATCTGTGTCACCGTAAATCTCAGCGTGAAGATCAGGAAGTGCACTGTTTCCTGGTTAGTTTTGCAGGGATTAGTGCGTTCAGAGTCATTGCTCGTTTCCCCCAGCACACCACTCTTCATGGGAAAACAATTCTTGAGCGTGTGGAAAAGCCCTGAAATAAATATTACATTCAAATGACACTTTTTAGAAGCCGAATTCTGCATTCATAATGGGATTTGTAATTTTCATCATGCTGCTTCTCTTATTTTTATTTGCTTATCTGGTAGAGCTTTCCTTATTAATACAGACTTTCTTAACTTACATTATGAGTCCATACAGCTGGATATGAGTGGATACAGCTGGATATTCACTGAAGCTATTCAGGTTAAGCACCATGCCCAAGGCTACAACAGCAATACAGCGCTCTGATTTCAAGTCCACTTCCATAACCATCACTCTGCCGTACTGCAGGGCTCATTTGAAACGTGGGAGAGTGTGTCCGTCTGCACAGCCTGTCCACAGACATGAAAGATATTATGAAAGTCCCACGACACACTGTAGTTTATCACAATCATAAGTCGCCTCCGGTTGGGAATCATGTTCATATTTTCTGTGTTGTCAGACCAATTTCAGGCCTTACCTTATTTTCCATTGCCACAGTCAAACCTGATGCACACCAGGCCAATTTCCTGTAAACCAACTGCATTTTTTCCTCTGTTCAGTTTTGATGTGAATGATGGTCCAAATACCACATTGTCACCCACAGAAACTGTCTGTTTTCATTGAAGCAGTAAACTGTGATGTGCAAAAACAAAATGGGACACCATAACATAGCTGACATGATAACTTTGCATATGCCTGGTGGATGTGTAAGGGTTCCAACCAGCAATGTGGTGTAATTCAGCCGGCATTGGTCAGTAGTGTGAATGGGGAGTCAGTGAGCAGTGGCATTATTGCATTGCATTTCTGATTTTTTTTTTTTTTCAACATTGTTGCTATGAACATGGCTTTAGTACGGTTTACAAATGACCTCATCACAGATGCCTCAGTGCTGTGGCTGCCTCAGAATGAGTCTGACCACAGCATGGTGTTACTCAAGCAGAGAAAATCACTTTCTTATGCAATGGGTCGGTAATGAAATGTGCTGTGGGTATTATTATTAACTTGGAAGGGTTACGGTGGAAGGAGGCCCGTTCATCCCGCATTGTTATGTTATGTCCTCCTTTCAGAAGAAGCGCACAAACATGCCCAGTGCTAAAAGACCTTGAACGCTCAGGATGTGAAACGTAAGCAGCCAGCCTGTATCCGCCCGCGTGGCATTTCGGGATGAGGATTTTTTTGCAAGTGTGTACACTGGTCTCAGGAAGCGCTGCATCAAGAGAGGAAACCAGAGAACAATGAAGCAGGGAAGAGGAAGAAGGTGAAGCTTGCGTGCACTGCTGCCGATTCATGGAAACTTCACAGTGTTTCACCATATAAGTGCATCGCAGACCAGAAGATGAAGTACAAAATGGAACGCAAACTGTAGTTGGGTTACAGTCTCACCACAGGCTTTAATTCCCTTTATTTTTATTCATTCCATCAGCAGACACAGCCAAGTGACTTACATTTCACCTGCTGTTTGATTTTTGACGTTTGTATCAGTGTAAACACAGCCTGATGCAGGTGACACTGAATTAAACTTTGTGATGCTATGTGTCTGTCCAGCCATCAGAGTACAAAATCAATAGTTATTAAAGGTGAGAGTATATATTCATCTCTATTTGGTGGAGGAAAACACCAGGTGTGTTGCATAAAGTAAAATGTTTGTTAATTGCCCTGTGGCTGTGCACAAAACATCATTCTCATTTTTCTCTGTGACAAAGATACAACCCTTGGAAGGCATGTTAATCAATCTTTCGCACATCTGAATGAATGGAAAGCAATGTCAGCCACTCAAAGACAAATGACAGGGAAGAATAATACTTTGTTTACAGAAGAGAACAAATAGTACATAAATTTAAGGGACCCTCAAGATGCAATCTCTCAGTAGTTCCCTTAATATTTGCGTCATCCCCTGTGTACCACATAAAACAGTGATTCTAGGTGGAGCTTCAGTAGACTGGTTAAAATGAGTGATTGGCTGACAGTAGACGAGTCACCGGGGTGAAATGTTCATGTGTCTGACACTGGTGGCCCAGTCTGTGGTCCTTCCTGCCTGACTTCTGTGTCCTAAAATACAAGTATGAGAAGAGGGTCATTCTTCCCCACATCCGTAACTGGGAGAGACTAATGAGGTCTTTCAAACAATGGAACAAAACTGCCACTGTGTCAGAAACTTGTGAACCATGTCTTTTTTTAAATTACTTTAAAGTCAGAGCCTGCCCTCGTACAATATCATAATGATTGCTCAAGCGTTTAATGGATCAGATGCATCAATGAATAGAACCTCATCGGAAGCAATGGGCTTAATGCAGTTAGGCTGAATGCAAAACTATCTCAGGAATTAATCCTGTAATACGAGATTCATATTACACTTATAGCTTATGACCTCCACATGATTAATGCCTTAATCTGCTCTTTCTGCAATATGCTTTCTGCTTCAATAGCCCCATTTATGTATGTAATTATTCACCATTTTCAAAAGCAGGGACAGAGACACTAATGAGTTTTATATAGTGTACCTCAGAGTACACCCTGCAGGCATCTACATGCCATGATATACTCATCCCACTCTTGTCCTCGGAAGGGTAGAGCTCAGTGCCTAATGCAGAGTGATTATTGCTTCATCATTAGTCTCAAAGGGAAGATATGAGACACTTTTAAAGGTAACGCAACAGTAGATTGATACGCTTCATAAGCTTAGTGAAAAGCTAGGTCCAAAATGGAAAATGGTCTGGTACAAGTATGTGCAGGCGGTGTCGGGTGTAATATTTTATCACAGCAGAGAATGAAGTACACCATTGATCATCAAGGCTGATTTAGCTCCTTTGGCAGGTTAGAATTTCATCATTTTGAAGTGACTCAGGAAAGACAAGGTAGAAAAGGGGACTTTCAGGTACTAGCTAGCTGTCCTGTGCAAATGTCAGATGTCAAGGTGTTGAGCTGTCCACTCATTTTATGACAGTACAGTCTGCCTTAAAGTGCCGGCATTAATTGTCTGTCAAAAAACCTGATTTGCAGCAAACATATATACAGTTTTGGGGTAAGTTGACCTCTTCATTGCCATCTTTTGACTAATTCTCAAATGTGTTATTTGTTTTTTTGCCAAACAGAGTGACAGATAAAAGGAAGGCCACATTTATTAGCTGTCATTGTTCTTTTTTTTTTTTGAGTGACTCCATGAGGGGGGTTGAAGAGAGGTGTGAGTGTGTGTGTGTGAGTTTTTCTGCTTTTCTGCTTGAAATATTACTAAATGACGACCTGAAAGCTTGCTAATTGTGGTGTACTCCCATGTTGTGCCATTCCCGAGTCACACAGTACGCAGTACTGAATATTTTTGCCCAGTAGTTTTTAGTTTTGCAGAGTTCCTGTGTTATGAATGTTTCACTGAATCCCATACCAGTGTAGCCTCTTAGTAGAAAAAATCGGTTTTGTGCAAAAGTTGAGAAAGTTTTTTTCATTTAGGAAGTGATATATTCATAGATCATACACAAGTGTCCCTCATAGATACTCTGGTGCTCTCATAGGTTAATTGGTTTTCAGAGTGGCCAGTGGAGTCTTACATTTCCGTTTCTTAACTGACACCATAGGGACGTGAGATCTTGTGCTTGGAGATGGGAGAACAACATGGCCGAATGTCTGGACCTGTGACCAGCTGCTCATTAGACCTTGTTAATATGAGGACTTTTTTCTTGTTCAGATATCTTTGAACTTTTCTTTTCCGTGGATTAAGCTTGGTAATTATTTCAGTACCAGTGGAATTATATGATAAAGTCAAAAGCTCAGCGGGATAATCTTGTCTCTTACAATTTGTGATGAAGAACAGGCATTTGTCCTCTTAACTAAATCAATGTATGGAGATATTTTTGTTTTATTTTTACTTGTACTTTGGATCCTGGCTGTCCTGGCTATAGTAACTAGTCCAATGCAATCCACATCTAAATTAAATGCTCATGTTTTGACTTTATCCAGAAGCTCTGTTGCGGTGTGCATTTCTGCATTATGACAAAACTGGCTGTTTTGCTTCATACAATTTTAAGTTGTTTTGTTCTTGCTGGGTTTTTTGAAATGTAATCATCTCATCAAAGATGTAGAACCTAAATGTAGGATTTTAGATAAAACGTGAAAAGCATGAGCCAGTCTCTTAAACAAAGGATTATCTTACATTTTAAACAACTTGTCAAATTCACCTCTTTACTTACCCAATATTGGAGTATAATAGTCTATAATACTCTGTGTTACTTGTACAGGGAATGTAGAAATGTTTCATTATGTGTTTAAATTGGTTTTTGTGGATGTGACTCTGTTGTTGTTTGTGCAGCTTGTCAGAGAAATAAGATAAGTTTTTTTTTTTTTTTTTTTTTGTTTTGTTTTTTTTTTTTTTTTAACCTGAAAATTTTACATTATATCCTAATGATATGTTCACATAAGGAATGTTAAACATAACCAGATCAGTCTGATACAGATGCAAAAGCTTGAAAAATGTGATCAGGATTAAGATGCATTTTGTTGTGATTCATTCAAACCAGGAAAGAACAAAGGTGAATCATCTAAAATTCACGAAGATGTATCTAGAATTTGAAGCATAATATGGGTATATATTTGCTAACAACAATGATACCAAATAAAGAAAATGGCCTATATTTTACTTAAATGTTTACAAATCTAATAACATAGACTCATAATTTACAGCTGGTTAAAGTTGCATTTAAAGATTTGATTACCTGAGTCAATTAAAATGGCATTCTTTTACAACCACTAGCAAGCTAATACTCTGCGTAGGTTTGTGTCGTTAAGAGTTTTTGCTTCTTTTCAGTTTAAAAAAAGCTCATAACTGACACTTGCACTGTAGGAGTATAGCGTTAACTTCTTCTTGGTTCTTGGTCATGACACATTTTGAACAAGTAAACCTAGAACTTAAATACACAAGCAAACAAATACTAATTAAATGAACCAAATGAATGGTGCTATAATGTGAACACTTGGATTTTGGTTGTGAGTTAAATCCTATCTGAATTTTATTTCTTGGGCTGGCTCACTCACTGCTAATTGGAAAGACAGCTTTTTTGGCCTAGGGATGTACCAGTCTCAAGAATGTAGCTGTCATTTTATGCTTCATTTTATATAACTGAAAAACAAATCCAAGCTACAGTATTCATAAAATCCTCAATAATGGTCAGTGAACCACTGACTGAATGCTCTGTCCATTTTAACAAAATAAACCACAATTCTTTCATGACTAATAAGGGGAATGGATATGCCATGTCAATCACATAAAGTAATTCTGGACATCCAGACCTGCCACCAATTAGTATATATCAGTGTCACCCGAGGGGATAGCCTTGGACTTTGAACACAAACAAACCTTCTTAGCCCTCTAGGCATGCATGCATACGAAATATTCACCCTGTGCCAAAAATCCATCAGTGATCCAAAAAGACAGGAGAAATGAATGCCCCTGTGCAGTAATGAGGAAGTCCGTGTTTCTGTAGCTTGGCTTCAGCCACGCTGTCAGAGCCCAGCTACGCTATGTGAGCACATCCTAGTGTTTAATCAAGACATTTCACCTGCAATTCATGTCACGTTGTTTGCCAGTTTTTGTGGGGGATTGCAGGCATTTGTCACTTTGCTGTGTGTGTCAATGTTGTAAGTCACGGAAGTAATATTTTTTCCTTAAATCTCATTTTTAGTGTAGATGATTTGATAACAGACTAGAATCGCTACGGACACAGGCAGGCAGTCAATAGCATAGGAGCCCCTTTTTTTTGCCAGAGGCAGGTCAACGCTCATGTGAACTCCTCAAAAGAGGGAGGTGAGCTGAAGGTCAAGGTGGTAGGGACACCAGTAATTTTCCGAGAAGTGATTTTTCTCATGGTAGATTCTTGTAAAAAAAGACTTGCCTTTTTCCCCAGGTTTGGAGATGTCTACATAAAGATAACTGATGCAGAGCCTTTATCGACATATTGTTGTCCTAAATTTGACAGGACAAGCGTGTTGGATGGTGTATGATGTATTAACAAATTTGGCAGCTGTTTGATTTGACTTGTGTGATGTTGTATGGTATGCATAACAGATCAGGGGCTTTTCTTTGAGGAATTGCATTCATTTCTAGAAGCCCGCAGTAGGAAAGGCTGTCAAAGACTGTCAAATAAGAAATAAGACTGACACTATAACAGACACTAAACAATCATACCTCTGAAAATTGAAAAGACCTCACTAGTGCTAAAAAATATAAAGGATTTGTTACCAAGGATTGAGGTTGCCTTTTTCTGCGCATACAGAATACAGCAGTCTGTGTTGGCACGGAATAATTGGAACAAACATTGAATCACTGGAGAAAACCATTCAATGTCCATCCGTCCTTCAGTAAGTGATATGCAGGAATGCAGGTTTAAACAACTCATTTACCTGCAGACGATCTTTTAGAGAAATATCTGGGCTGAATTTGCACAAGGTCATGGTCCATAAAATGATGTCTACAATATCATTTTAAGGCACATGAAGACCAGTAACAAACACTAAAACAAGAAGTTGTTATTGTTCAAATTCAGGCACATTGTGACCCACCACAAGTTGTACAATGAAAAAAGTACTTTTTTCTTCAAATAAGACAGTTTCCAATGCCTTGTCTATCAGTATGCATGTCAACGCAGATTCATTTTCAGTTTTTTGAGTGGTTGCATCCTCAAAGTGCATGTTGTATATTATCCTCTACAAGCTCATGCTTTGTATTTTAGTTTTTAATTGGAAAATCCCTGCAACTTCAGCCCCTGATAACTCATTAATTCATGCACGGGGATAAAAAAAATCTCCCTGATGACATTTTAGAAAATGCATAAAATGCTCTTTTACCATCAAGTAGCTGGAACCTTTCCCGTTCTTGAAATTATGTAAATAGATATTTAAAATTTTGGGAAGATGACAACAGACATAGGGTGAGTTGTTATGGCAACCTCGTGTGAACAAGTGTGCAGTTAGAGCTGAAGAGACGTGAATTTAAATGAATTAATTGAAAAACTACTCTGAAAAAGTACTGCAGGTATATGCTACCGTCAGAGTTATAGCTCTGAAAAGAGAAAATAATTTGCATGGCCTGTTGGAAGCACTCTGTGTAAAGGTGTTAAGAGAATTTTTAATGTTACGATGTTATGCTTAGCAGACTTCTTTGTCCAGGGTAACTTGATTCTAGATTCTGCTTGTACATATAATCCAACCAAGCATTTACTTAAGCAATTCAGGTTAAGTACAATGCTCTGGGGTGCAGCAGCAGTGCTCCAATGAAAATTTGGTCACACAACCATTCAGTTAGAAGCTTATTGGCACTACTTCATAAAGCTGACCGTGAATGTAGGCGTAGGCCTTGGCGGTAGTGTGATGTTGAGAGGGTTGCCTGTTTTTATAAATTTCTGAAACGAAGCAATTCAGCTTTGAAAAGCACTCCCAATTTTGTGAATGTTGTCGAAGGCTGCAGCAGTTTTGTGATCTGAGTTTAGGCTCAGAGAGTCAGGAATGCACCAGAGCTGAGGCTTTATTAGGAAGTTTGGAATTCCACTGTCAGCTGTGAGGCTTGAAGGCTACACACACGCCTCTGGGTATTCTCCTGTCAGTATGGGAAGCCTGCACATCACTGTGGAAGAAAGGAGGAAGGAAGGAATCCTGGGGGAGGATGAAATGTGGAGCTACACTTTGCAACAACCACAAAATCAGCCAAAACTTCAACAATCGAGTGCTGAATCATTTACTGGACTCGTGGATGTGTTAGCTTAGTGAAGCCACTAGCCTGTACTGTATGTGTCTCCACTGCATGGTGCTATTACTTTAGCTACCAGCTTGACTTAAATGCTGTTCAAAAATAGTGTAAGAAAGCAGAGGTTAGCAAATGCTGTGGACCACAGTGAAGACTAAAATATGTTTTACTTTCTTCTTTCCAGTCATTATGCCATCAGCATGCGTGTGTTGTTTAAATGATTATGGCCTTTTATTTGTCCATCTCCACCTTGTTGGCGCTGCCCATCTGTGTCCTTACATGGTGTTTTTGTTTGACTGATATTGGCTGATTCATGAAGCCAGCACCTAATGTAGCCCTGTGCACAGGTCTTATATTGACATTTTCAGATGTGTAGTTTTAAACTCCAGTAGCCCCATTTTCTCACCATTTGATGACCACAAATAATCTATTGATCTTTTTAAAACTTGCTGTTGGTATCTGCCGAGCAAACATTGTGTGGTTATTACAATTTTCTTGCTTGTTTGACAAACAGTAGAGTCATAAGAAACACTGCTAGGATTCAGTCCACATTCAACCTGTATGTTGTGCTTTTGGCTGCACCTGCAATTGCTCCTGGGTCTCGCAGAAGCAAAAGTGACACGAAAATGTATTAAACACTGGATAATTCTCAAGTTTATCAGCTTTGAGTAGCTTGAGAATTAATTCAAAGGCTTATGCTGGTTGAGGCAATAGGAGAACAGAGGTTTTAAATCCTGATAGTCATAAGAATGCCTAGAAGTTAAATTAGTTTCCACATTTTGTAGAGATTTGCAAATCCGGTTAGCTTGTTTTAAAGAGCTCTATTCACACAGAGACACGGGAAATACATTTTGAGGAGCTGCAGCTGAGACAGCCAGGCAGCTCCAATGCAAATTCTTATTAAGGAAGAGTACAGGAAATGACACATGGAGCTGATGTTAAGCTCATCCACGGATATTGCAAGGTGCAAGCCCAAAGGTTTTTTACTCTTTTTCATCTCTAATATTCAGTAAAACCTGATCTCATTTTGAATGGTGAGGTACAGTTTTACAAGGGTGTCTGGAATATTTACTTTAATGTCAGCTTCACGTCAAGATTTGTTGTAATTGTGATCACTGCTGACTCGTGCGTAACCGTGACTTGTCGTGGTTGTTCATGGGAATTGGTTCAGTGAGTAAAGTGGTGGTCAGAACAACTAAGTCTGTCAAATAGAATGTCTTTGGAAGTGTATGGGGTATACAGCAGTGCAAGAGTAGCTGGGTAGAATCACAGTTTATTTGAACAATATTAACTGATACATTCTGAAGGCCTGTGGAGTAGGAAATCGGCCCAGCGTATTATTTGTGAGGCATGGCAATTTGTTTGTAGCATCATTGTTTTATTTTTCCAAATAATCCATAAACCCTCCCGTGAATGCTTATGGTAGTTTAACTGTTTGCGTATATTCCACTAAATTGTCTTTAGTGAAAACTAAAATGTGATTCTTTGATGCAATTTTAAAAGTTACACAATATGTCAGTTGTACGCAGTGTACTTGCATGAAGAATCACCAATATAAACTAAGAAATGGTTCTGCAGCATTCACTGTATGTAATCTCAAATGGTTACTGAACCCAAAAGCTTTCTACCATGTCTACAGTATTCATGCCAGAGAATACAAACAAAAAATATTTAAACTTGCACTCAGTGTTCATCTCTCATGAAATGAATACTCATAACTAATCTGTAATAGTATATTTGTCTTAAGCTTTTCTCCCTTTTCTGAGATCTGTCAAGTGGAGCATTCCATTACTGTAGTGAGGGAGACAAATGAGAGATGTTCATTCAACCATTTTAGCAAAGTTTGAAGTAGGCCTGGAAATAATCAGCACTAGATGAAATCTGCTCTTGGCTGGTCAGCACACAGGGCTGAGTTTGGAACAGTTTCCTGCAGTGACACTCCAGGAGGCTTCACAGCAAAGTTCAGGAGCAGATAATTGAAATGGAAGAGTTTGAGAAATGGTGGGACATCGCCAAGGAACAGAGTCCACAGCAATAACTGAAAGAAGTGTGTGACATGTGGGGTAAGGCTGAACTTTTATCCACTTGCTGTGCTAAATTTTTAATGATATGAGCTCTGTGCGAGCCATGTGGAAGACCGTTCATCTGGTCCTTTCAATTATAATGCCATCTCTGTTATCTGCTTTGATGTATTGGCTAGTACAACACCCCAGAGTCATCTCTGATCATTTGAACATTTTGAAAGCTGCTGTATACATGTCACCTCACATTTCTCAAAATAAATTGGACCATTTGCTCTTTTTTGGGAAGTGAAATATGCACATGTAAAATATCCTTCTGATAGTGAGATAGTAGTACTTTTTTAAGGATAAATGAGACAAAGTTTTGTTGAGAGTTCCCTTGATTGCTCTCATCCATGGATGCCCAAAGATCATAGAGGAGTAAATCAAAGTGCACAGTTAAGCAACTGACTCAACTTCTGAAATGAGAAGCAAATGTTTTTGTGTGCACAAAAGTCCCAGGCAATGCATTTCATAACCCCAGGTTTACATAATGAAAAAAATAGGCCTGTTGGTGAGGCTGACAGCCTCAACAACTGCTGGATGAGAACACGTGGCATGGCTTCATCAGTGTTGCAGAGTAGAGAGGAGCGGAGTGTGTGAGCGCAGTGTGGAACAGTGCAGATACATGATGTTAGGGGCACGCCGCATAGAAGATGCAGTATTCGATCGGCACACGACCACACAATGATAATGCATCCGTAATAATGCCTTCAACTACTTCTGTGAGAGCTGTCTCAGCACACTGCCCGTACACAGTCTGGAAAAGTATTTCTCCCATCCGGTGCTCCAAAGTTTTCAATCACAGAGAGGCATGTATTGCAGCTCCAGATCCAAATCTTTCAACAGGAGAGGCAGAGGAAGAGAAGGAAATGGCTGTTGTAGTATTGTAGCAATTTCATTGTGCTTCTGAGTAGACCATGCTGTAGCAGCCAAAACACAGAAATATGAAGCATATCTCTGGATAGTTTATAAGAGTTTGGCTTTATTATCACAAGAGGAGAAGGTGGATAGGATAGAGCTGTATACAGGTAAGGATGTCATTGGCATAGTAAACATTGTGCACAATTTCTGCCTTGATGTACTTTACTGTACTATGTGTAGTGTTTTGAAAGTTCAAGCAGAGTTGACAAAAAAAATACCACAGGTCTATTTCTTTAGCAAGTTTCAGAGGAAGGATGGCCATTGAGCAAGAGTGCAAATGGAGTGTAACGGTGACTGATTCTTTGCAGTAGCTGTGCCTCCAGAATGAAGTAAAGTAGTTGAAACAGAACACAGAGCAGAGTGGCTATGGAAGTTATTGAGCCAGGCGTGTTATTAATGATCGATCCACTCTGCTCACATGGTTGGCTGCTGAGGCATCTGGGAAAATGACTCAGGCGAACGCTGTGTGTGATGCAAGGTGCTTCTTCTTTATACTCCCTCCTCTCCTGTTCTTTTCTAATCCTGTCTTCTTCTTTTTCCTTTCCTTTAACACCCCACATGATCACTGTTGTCATCATGCTATTACTGTTGTGGTGTGTATGGAGCTTGCATCCATTATTTTCTGGGTTATTGTCAGATTACTAAGCAGTATCACTGGCCGGCCAGCACATGTCAGTCCTGTCCTGGGAAAAGGCCCTCTGTTCTCACCATCTGGTACAAAACTCTGAAAAGATGACCTTAGGCTAAGGACATGTTTTGATTGGGTCTGTGCACACAATTTACTGAGAAGGGGGAACTGGCACATTCAATACAGCAGATGAAGTTAGTGGTAGATGTTGATAATGGAGTTTGGAATAAAATGGTTTGAGGTACAATAGAAACCCTTTTGTAAACACATGATATGCAGACTCCTTCAAACAACAACCTTTAACTAGTAAATAATAATACAGAGTTGTTGATGAGGTTTTCCCTGCACATGACTTTGAAATGAACAATTCTCAGAGGTATGCTTCTTGTCCACCCCCTCAGAATGCTGATTATAAAGAACTATTTGACAGGTTAGTGTTGGCAGGAGGAATTGGACAGGATGATATGTGTTATTTTAAAAGGACCTGTCACTGCTAATTTGATGACACTGACTGTACTGTAATAGTCTGTAACAGTTTTAGGTTTAATCAGTTGAGTATACTTTGGTTAATGGAATACAGTGACAAAACGTGTTTGTCTTTGGACAGAAGTCGGCCTAAGATACATTAATTCATGGAAAGTTAGATTATGTTTAAATACTTTGTACTTCTATAAAAAGTGTGAGACTGATTCATTTTCACTGGAATGTCTGATGAGGACTAAATCCATTTACTGTCTCTGTGCTTTGGTCAGACAGCTCAGAGTTCCTGTGCTCCTGCCTATGAGACTGTGTAAATTGGAGTTGGTCTGTTGGAAATGGAGTGGTTCAAATTTTTTGAAAGATTCCGGTCCAATCTAAAGTACTTCTCAGCTTTCATTACCTCCATTTTCATTATCTTCTGGCGTGGAGGTTGAGGCTGCGAACTGTCCAGCTACTGACCTTTCAAAAACCCTTTGCACTCAAAGTCTGGCACATCTCGACTGACAGCATGTCTCTGGAATGTTGGTCTTTCCTCAGCTGCCTGCACCCCTGCTGAGAAACTACAGAATAGATAAGGTGCTGGGTGTTTATGCCACTGGCAGTGTCCTATAATGCAATAACTGCATTATAATGACGTGAAAGTGAAGAGCTCATTCAGATTCCATATGCTTTATGGCAGCAATAGAGCTACAGAGTGTATTTCCAAGCTTTGTTTTTTGTACTTTCAGGCTTTATTCATATTTCGGGGTTGGAGGGGGGAGGCATTCAATGCCTGTTGTTTTGTTGGAGCCACTGTTCCCAACATCAGCGTTTCCCTGTGAAAATATTACAGAAAAACCTGGTGATGGCCCAGCGTAATAAAAAAGCCATTCTCATCATTTCAGTGGGAATATGAATGCTTTGGTCATCATTTTACTCCCCAAAATATGTTCCTCTGCTTTGGCTTTTGGCTTTAGTAGAGGACAGAAATATATTTTCACCGTAGTATCCTGCTGGTTTTACTAACCGCAGTAAGAGCACACAGTCGGTGTTCCCCACACTCCGCCTTACTTGTGAATGCTCAGCGCTATGTGAAGGAGCGCGGATAATGTTATCACGTCTCTGAGCTCACAGGCATTTTAAGTATAATGTGATGGAAGGAGTGAATGAGGGTTCTTGAAGGGCACAGGAGCATTACTTTATTGATTGGTACCTTGCTGAATGTAACTTCCAACAGCTTAACTTCTGGTTTGTTTCTCAGATTGAGAAGCAGTTGTCTGTGGACTTCATGGGGCAAAAAAATTTGGATTCTGAGCTTCATGTGTTAGTCAGATTCAGATTGGTGTCAGTGCTGTCTGCACCTTCTGAAATTTATTTCAGAACATGTTTACTTGAGGCAGAGACTTAGCTTTATGGCTTTATTTTGGTTTCTTTTTTAATTTACACACTCTTCTGTCTTTTCACACATTGGCAAACCCAGCCCAAATGCAAAATGGTGAGATTCTGTGATAGAATCGATATTGTGTGGCATGTCCAAAAGCACTTAGAAATGTTATAAAGATCCATCAGTACTTATTGGAGTTGTCTTGTTTGCTGAATAACGTTGCCATCTGAAAACCATGGGTCATGTGACAGCGTTATAGCCAGTCCCTCAGCTGTGGTATTACTCAGAATGGGATGCAGTCTGAAGTGTGATGACACATTCTGGTGGAGGAGCCAGCCAGCACACGACTCTCACCCCCCAGGTCCCCGAGTCAAAACCTTACCCAAATTTAGCACCGCCTGGAAGTCTGTTACTAGTCTTTCTGTTGTGAATATCAACTACAGTGTGAATTTTGGACTTTAAAATCTTTTTTTATTTTCATTTTAAATTGCTTTTGTTTCCACATTTGACTTCTCATTGGCTCAGTTTCCATTTGAGGTGTTGAATAACATCAAGTTGAAAAAGCAATCACATGTAGTTCCATCTGCAAGAACGTAGAACATGATTTTTAATCAACAAATATGACAATGGGACGTCACATACGCTCAGCCATCCAGATAAAATTTCATTTATATGAGAAGGGAGGAGAACAGTCATCTTTCTTTGTATGCTGAAATGAAAGCTTAATATGAGGTCAGAACCATGAATGATAAAGAGAAGAGGAATATTAAATTGCTTGACAACAGAATGATTTTTCTGACTGCTAGTGATCCATTTTGACTGAGAGGACAAGACAGACTGAGGTCAGTTTCGTGGATTTGGCAGAAGCATTGTGTCACATGGAAAGAGATAGTAGATTTGGATCAAGGGGACTTCATATCAGTGTAGCCTCTGTGCTTGCCCCCAGAGCTGCATCTGGTATGCAGTTTTGCTTCCCCTTAGCAGGAGTGAGTGCCTGGATCAATACAAGGTATACAAAAGGTATTTCACAGTGTGAATAATTTGTGATATTCTCATGATAATGACTTTCAAATTCCAAAGATGTCAAAGCGTTTTACAGAGTGGGAGTAACATACTTCACCCATCTCGTATAGCACACGAAACTGTAGCTTTACAGATTGCATAGCAAATGTAGGACTTAATCTTTTTTCTGACAAAGGAACCTATGCCATTATTATAACATCATCTACTATAATGACAAAATATGTTATACGTTTAATGTGTGTTGATGGTAATAGAGATGCATAGTTATCCATTTATAATTAGTCACCCAAAGTCCTTCCTTGAGTGCTACAGTACAATCATTATACCAGCTGTTTTGATGTGGTAATCCCGTTTGGAATGCTGCTGGAGACATGAGGTCTTGTAAGGTGAGGTGTCAATAGAAGGCTTTGTTCTTTCTAACCCGCTGCAATCTTTCTTGTCTCCTGTCTTTTGGCTTGCCATGGCTCCAGAGGGGAAGGTTTGAATTACAGACACAAAGTGGATAGAGGAGAGAGTAAGGTAACATGGAAATAATGTAGTCACAACTCTCGCTAACATCTACAATGTACTGTTGCTGTTAGCATGCAGTGTTCTAAGGCACATCTTTGTCAATATTGCTGGTCAGTTAGCAGACACAACTACCTGTGGCAAATTGCAGAGTTCTCTTAGAAGAATTCCATACATGCATATAACAGGAAAGACAAGAGCAATACAGTCACAGAACAGCCAGTGAATGACTGTCACACTTCAAAACAGTGACGCAGTATCAGAGTGTAAGCACACAACAGTAACTGTTTTAAGACACCTAATAATTATCCCTAAAAGTAACATACCTACGTCATGCTACATCAGGGTGCACATAGAGCCTCATAATGACCTGCAAGAGCAGCCTTACATTTTATTATTTTGAAATATCAGTATTTATAGGGCTCCAACTAAGGATCCATAAGAGAAAAATCACCTCACATCAGAGTGACCATTAGCAATGTCGGTGTAGCACGATCAAGGTTAACAGGAATCTTATACTATCAAGAGAAGGAATAAAAAACTCTTCCACAGTATAAAACTCATTTTCTGCTCACTCCTCCTACATCCATTCCTCTGAGGAGCCTAATTGCTCCTATATGCTGCTATATTTTCAATTCATGGTGCTGATAAAGTAACGTATCCCTCCATGCTCTAAGACAAGATAGTGTGAATTATATTTTAAATTACGTTTGAGGTTTCATCGTTAAATATTAATCGAATGATCCTTTCAATTTTAAATGGGTTTGCCAAATATCTTTCTGTCCATTATTTACATCCCTGTGATGATCCCATTTCTTCTCAAATATTAAAGCACTGAAGGTAGCATTTTCTTTCGGGTTTCTTAAGTAAAGGGGAGTCTATGCCTGTCCTTGAGAAAGGAGTTACATTTTGAGCTCTTTACGTCTTTGTTTTAGCCATGTTTTTAATATTGTTTAAAAGTGCATTATTGCATTAAAAGTGTGCTTTCAGAGCTGCTGGAGTGTCGACAGAGCACCTGTATGAACACAAATCATGGCAGGACAAATCAGACATGTTGAAATTTCTTCTTATAGATGGATTTTTCCCAAATACCCTCTTTGTTCTGTAACAACAGAAGTCACTCTTAAAAAGACCAAAATAATATGTCTTATAGTCAATGGAGAAACAACATTGTTTTTGCATACTTAAGATCATGAGTATTAGATGTGTATGCCTCTGCATTTAATTACAGTAATATTTATAAATTGAGCCGTAGAAAACCACCACTGTCTGGAGGGCACTGTTAATTAAAAGTGGTCTTTTTGTGTCTTTGGTAGGGATTCTTATGTCTTTATGAAGGGCCGCAATGTGTGGACCACTGTTTGGCTGCAGGCGTGAGGAGGCTGGGATTGGACACATCAGTGATATCATTTTGGGGTGCTATTTCATGACTGTGCACTGATCAGCTGTGAAATTGAAATGTGAAAATTCCTTTGAAGGAGTGCTCCACCAAAAAAGGGTATATGTTGTTTCTTACCTATGAAATAGTTCTCTTGTGTTCAGTCTTTGCCAGGACCCTTGAAATGAACAATTTCATGAAGTTTTGGGGCCTTTTTGAGTTGTAAAGCTAGACTGTGACTACAGTAATGAAGTTCTGAGGATTGCATAATTTTTGGTGCACATCTAAATATTCATTGCATTCAGTGCATGCTCGCTGAACATAACTCCTCTGGGTCCAAGCCTTTGGTCTGTTTTTGCTAAAGTCAAGTTAAAGTAAACAGCCGGAATAACTTCAAATATGTTGATCATGCTGATAAGCATTTGGAATAATCACCTGCTAACTGTATCTTAAATCTTCCAGGTGTATTTACAGAGGTTAAAGTGTTTACATAAAGTGTTTCTGTTAGTCATTTATATCATTAGCCAAATTGAACATAGGCCCATTAGGCTATCTTAATAAAACAGAAAGCATCAGACAGATATGGTCTGAAATATGATTAATGAAATTTATTGTTAGGTCAACCGAGCGCAGTATTATAGTCTTCCTTCTGCAACAAGTGGCCTTAAAGCCACACACAACCTCAAAGGTTCTCCCATTTATCATGATAATTGCTCATGTCTTGCTATGAATCTCTGGCAGCCTTTGAGGTGCAAATGAAAAATGATGCAAAAGGTATCCCCCACTGTGAAGTGTCAGTCCCACCTGGTCATTTTTTCCTCTCTCCTTTTTGAACTGTAAATACAGGAGCAGTTGTCTTTGAACAGATGATTTTTTTTCAAAATCCAACGGAAACCAGTAAAACGTGAAGTTAAAGATTAATTTAACAGTTCTCCATGTTGAAACTACTAAACTACTGTGGCTGGCATGCCTAGGTTATGTTAGCTAACCAGGAGTGAGATACAGACAGCTTGCTGTATGAATAGGAAAAAACAAAGCTGATGGCAAAAAGATTCCACAAAGGTTCAATGAGTGTTGGCATGACATGCCGGCTGCAAGTGTACCTTGTGTACGGCTTTGCTCACTCGTGGGTGACAGTATAGAGAATAAGAGGGTGGCATTGTTCCCTGAAGACCTAAACAGAAAATTCATTTTCACACTCAGCTGGTTTTAATTATTTACACTGCATTTCTCCAGAATTCTTAGCTGTTAAACTGTATTTTCTTTCTATTAGGAAAAATTTGATTTGATATTTGTATGCTGACACCGTCATTGTTTTCACAAATAAAATGTGGCATTCATCACAAGCTTCACCAAAGGCATGTGATTAAGAAGAATAACACAATTTCTATTCATGCAAGCAATTAAAGTGTATGTTATGTGTGCCGCTAGCTAGAACTGGAACCATGAGTTTTCCCTTCAGTGCTTCTCAGCATTGCTGATTGCCTGGTCTACTTCTATGCCATACAATTTTATGCAAATGCTTATATGAATATGAGCAGCTAATTGGTGGACTGCCATGATGTAAAGCATTGATAGCTTGACATTGGTGCATCTTTGCTGCCGTTTATTTTGTTGAACAAGAACAGGAATGTAAAGCCAACACCTTTCCATTACAATGACTATTTTCATGGTTTTAGTGTTAAAGTTACTTTCTGTAAGCATATAAAGTTAGGAATAAAAAAATATATTTATTTTTTATAGTGTACACCTCAAGAATATTTTGTTAAACAACAGTAAGCAAACAACAGTAATTTGCCCCTGAACATGATGATGACAGCTTACCATTATTATCTGGGGAGGATTTGATCAAGGAAAATTAAATCAGTTTAATCATATCGTGGCAGTATATGGCTGTACTTAAATTAGTGATATGGTGGACATCTGTATGATACCCCAGATTACCTTATTCTGCTGTGTCTTTGGCAACCGTGGACATGCATGAAAACATCTGAATGTTTTAAAACGTCAGAGAGCTCCCCTGTCTGTACCTGTCTGCCTCTGTATTATGTCCATATGGTCTTTGTTTTTGACCTATGATTTACATCCAGCAGCTGTAACATAGGTGGGGTTTGGCAGCTTCCGTGAGTCATAAATACATGAGACATCATGCCTATAGACCAGGCGTCAGGCAAGTGTTATACACAGGCTGTAGTCATCCTCCATACTGGGGTACAGACAGGGAAATGCACAAACAGGAGGTTTCTTGTTTCCTCATTTACTGTCTCATCCTGAGCAGTTAGCTGTCAATTGATCACTTCACTTTTATCCCTCAAATCAAAGTCAGTTCAGTCTTCACCTCTAAGCAAGATTCAGGGTAACAAGGCAGCAAGCATGTCCCTGCTTAACATGGAGTCACATAACTTTAAACACTGATGCTGTGTAACTTGACATAATATTAAAGTCAAATATTGGCTAGAGCAGCAATGAAATTTCTGCAGGAGAATAATATTATCCTGCAGGATCTTGCAGCTGGCAAACTACATCTATCACAGAGGCAAACTAGCCTTTGACAGAGCATACATCAGCTGTAAACATGAAATGCGTCTTTTTATTCGATTGGTATTCAGACATCACCCTTATCAAGTCTGTCTCCACTGTATTCATTTTGAATGTCTTACAACCACTCAAAGCTACAATTTAGAATGAAATGAATACTTGTTTATTCTACATTTCCCTACTTTTCTGGCTCAGAGACCAGGTGTGAAGATGTGTAATACATCTGCGCTGCAGCAAGGACTGAGAATGCATTCCAGCATACTGAAGTGGGTCTAAATTAGGGGCACCTCTTGCAGTCAAATTAGCAATATCGCTACTGAGATTTTACTCTTAAAGCAGATACTGTCTGTGCCGAAATGGATTGTCACATTCCTCAGTGGAGTCTCTGCATGCTGAAAAATGGGGGCACTCTGCTGTTTTTGCAGCACTCCTCACTAAGCGTTGCATATTAATAAGGAGCGGATGTCAGCTGAATCCATCCCATTTTGTGATTGATTCTGGCAGAGTGTGTGTTATAAGATTATTATGTGCAGGTCAGGGAGGGTGATCTGAAGCAGAGAACATCCCTGGTTTTCTTATAAATATGTCCAGAAAGTTAAGAAATAAAACCCATTTGATAATTAAATAGAAAAAAAGTGATTGGCACAGTTACAGTGGTATTACAGGATTCAACATAATTATGATGGTATGAAATCCATGACAGCAAACACAGTCCACCTTTTTATTCTGCATGGTCATTTTTAGATGGCCCCTGAACTCAAACGGCTATGAGAGCAGAGAACCCAGTCAGCAGAGAGCGAAAGTCTGTATGCACTTACTTGAAGTGATTTAAATCGAGGCCCTGCAACAGGAGGTTTCTTGCTCACTGGTAGGGCTGTTGCGGTGAATGCAGAATTTCCCCTGTGGTGATTTAGGGTGGCGCAACACCGCGATATGCGGTATTACCACCTTACCCACCAGCACAGTCTGTAAGAATAGCAGTATCACTGTGAATTTAGGCTCCCATGATCCGAAACAGAGCTTGTTTGTTTGTTTATGTCTAATCTAATTCGTGAACAGATGAACACACATAAGGCAAATTGAATTCACTAAAACAACCTCATTTAGTCTAATGTAAAAAATTATTTGTTTGTTATTTCGTTTTTTAGCCACAAAAAATAAATAGGACTACTGTAAGCATTTTAACCCACTGCTCTCTCTTTTTATTGTCACAAAAAATAAATATATATATATATATATTTTCCCCTGCGTTTATTTGAGGCAGGCGTTTATTTCAGTGAAAGGGTCGTGCCTACCGGCGATTATAAGAAGCCTGCGTTTATTGGAGACTGGGCTGTTATTGGAAGCTTTACGGTACTTGTTTACTGTTAAATGCAGAACACAGAAGGGCAATGAGGCGCAATAAGAACGCAAAGTAGGCTACAGGGCTTTTCACCTTTATGGAAAAAAAGGATTAAGCCTAGCCTATAAATAAAGCAAATTGTTTAGGCTAAATCTTTTAAGTGCAAATCTACGGAGCCCCTAATGGGACATGAGCAAAAAAATTAGGGGACATGAGAAAAAAAATTATTGTGTGCACGAGAAACTATTTTATTATTATTTTTTTTTTTGCTCAACCGAAATAGTTTCTCGTGTGCTTGTGTGCATCCCCTGCAGTTGGCTTGTCAGTACCGCGGTATTGCAATATTGCGGTTGTCGCGACGGCCCTACTCACTGGGACACACACACAGATCTCAGAGAAGTCCTCCTGGTAGCAGTGGAGTAATGAGGATTGTAGCGAGATATTACAAGTGTAACATAGCTCTATGGCCATACCACCTGTCTCCTTCTCCAGGGGAAGCAGGAACTGCCAAAGTACAAAGCATCTACCGGCGGCCGTTTGTTATGTTCCAAGGCAGGGCCTATTCCCGGGAATGGAATATGAATGTGTATACCACTGTTCATCTCTCCAATGGCAGCTGACAGAGCCTTAGAAATCCCAGTGACATGGCTTCCTTTCTCACTGGATCAAGCACAGTTCTCTCTCTGCCTCCCACTGTTATAGAGAATGCAGCAATGTGATTGATTAGCCTTCCTGACAGCACAGGTCAGTAATGTGGCCTTAATTTAACTTGTTAGGATTCAATTATCTGAGCCTTGTATCAATTTGGCCGAGCTCTGTAATTATGGCCGTTGGACAGAGTAGATTTGATTTTTTAGACCTGGTCATTTTGAAGGCAGGTTGTGTGTGTTTTACCTCAGGGCTGACTGGTACCGCTCTGCAGTGTGACAGAGCCAGTATGTATTTGATTACTTTTTCAAGGGCCTTTATTTTAAACCCAGCCATGGTGTCAGTTAAACGTCACATTTTTAGCTATTTGAAGACTTTCTTACATCATATGATTAAAATGTGGTTCTGTATGACAGTGTAAAATTTTATATTGTTTTGTATCATAATGGCATCTTGATTGAGATATTGGTTTTATATTGGTATGCAGGGTTGTTGCCTAACATAAAGCATGGTTGTGACTCATATTTGCCTGAAAACAAGTCTTATGCTTTATTTAAAAGTATGTTATGTTAAAAAGAAGAATGCTACATTAAAAAAATCGCAGCCAATTTTATTTGTTCTCTGATTTACAATTATCACTGCGCGTAAATGAATGACATTCAAAAATTTAGGACACATTGGATGATGGTAGTTCATCAGTTTTACCAAATAAGGCTCATTAAAGTATGCAGAGAATTTTTATTGTTTTCAACATCCTAGATCTTCTTTGTTCTATCATTTAGTAGTGTTGTGTATAATTGGTTTAAAGCAGCTGTTGTGTGCTAATTAAACCACTATAGACAATACTAGCAAACAGAATATGGCAGCCATCCCTTAAGCGGTTAACCACTGTCTGTCTGTCTGTCTGTCTGTCTGTCTGTGCATGCGTGTGTGTTTGCATGCATGCAGACTTGCCTCTGAGAATCCACGGTCATTGTTTCTCAGTCCTGGAATCTGAATCAGAGAGGAAGCCAATGCTTACGTTTGTATCACATTGGCTTTCCTTTCTGACCAACTTCTGCACGTGCTGTCCACAGGGCTAGTCAGCTCTGATCCAGATTCCCCAAACACACCTAGCAGACCTTGCATTGTCCTAATCCCCCAAATGCTGAGGCGGGCACACAGCTCTTGAGAAAAGAATGTGACAGGGCACGTTCCATATTTTGAGCTCAAGTGTCACATCCGATAGGCGGGTGTCCTGAAAGAGTGAAGTCATCGGATGAAAACACCTCAGGAGTCTTAGGCTTTAACCACGTACAGATTTTCCCTTTCCTGTCACTGACAGTTACTTAAAGAGATGAGGGGGCCTCTGAAAATGGAGCCATGAAAAATGTAATCTGCCTCCGCTCCAGGCGCATGGAAAGAGGTGGGGGAAAAGGGAAATTACACCACCAGGTAACAGGAGAAAGGAAATCGGACATACTCATGAATCCTAACTTCCTCTGCCTTCAGGTCATCAGTCTCAAAAATCATTTGTCTCTGTGCATTTCACTGCATATTCTTTACAAGAAATGACCCTGAAAATAACCATTCTACCTCTCACTTCTTGTCTCGTGGCAACAGGTGTTGGTCAGCATCTTATTTTTGTCCTTGAAAATTGAGCTCTGCATGAGACTAGGAAGTATTGTTCACTTTAATTTTCTCTTGTTGGAGTCCAGTGTTTCTCTTTGCAGAGACTTGAGCAGTGCCCGTTAGCTCAGTGGGCTCTGTGCCTGAAATGAGAGGTAATTTGCCTCAGTTTGACGCATTCCTTCACTCTGCATGCCATGGAAAACTTGGATGTTTACAGGTTTTTACAAAGGGCCCAGAAATTAGAATACCTCCTAAGTAACTGCATTCTCATTTTGTGCTGGCAGAGTGATAAGGCACTTCATTAAGCCCTCAGGACAATGGCTAATTATAGTTACCCAGCTAAGGTTTCTCTGTCTCCTATCTCTGTTCATTAAATATCCCTGTCTGAGGAGTGTATTAAGAACAGTTTTTTGTCCTGTGCAGACTAATTCTTGGGAAAATTGTTTTAAAGGTCCCCAGTCAGTTCTGAAGGCAGCTGTTTGCAGAGAAGGCAGTAGCTCGATTGCCTGAGAGCTCTGTCCATCTCAGTGGGTCTTGATTCTTGCTGCATTGAAGCAGAGTGCAGATAACCACAAAAGCCCAGCAGGAACCAAGAAAAACAGGAAATCATTATCACAGAGAGTGAGGAAGGGAAGAGCATGTACCAAACATTGTCATCTTGAAGTTTCTCATCTGGTTCAGTATAGTGTTTGGCCTCACAAACAAATGTGCTTTAGGAACTACACTGTGTTATGGCAGCCATGTAATAACACACAAAGAAATGAAATGGGTTGTTCATCCTTTGGTCATAAAAGTGATTTTCTGCCACCAACGTGGCCAGGGATTACTTTTTTTTGAAACTTTACGTAAATCTTTCCCTCATTTGTCACTAGAACTGCCTTGATTTTAATGTTACAAATGGTGAGGGTCACATAGGAGTGTGGTTGGTTTAGTTGGTGAATAGTGCATAATTTTTTAAACTCTCTGTTTATGAAATTGTGTACAAATGTTCCCCAGAGGTCTATTAATCCTCAAGATAAAAGGTTAACCATCAAGTTCAAAAAGGTTCCTGATAAACTAATAAACAAGTTTCTTATCACTGGGCCATTTAAAATTGTCACTCAACTAATTCACATGCCATTGAGCATTTTTCTGACTTCATATATATGTGGACATACAGTGACAAACACCAATAAGAATAACACACAGTAAGACAATAATAATAGATTCAAAATAAAAAATCAGAATATAGTCAATGGATGAATAGGGAAAAAGAAGAAAAGAGTAAAATTAACATTAGAAAATAATGAGTAGAGGAGAAAGAGAAAGCCAGAGAAGGGGAGAGGAAGGACAAGGAGGGTGTGGCTGAGGAACAGCCAGTCTTGATTCTCTGCAAGGAATTCATTTTCAGAGTATATCAAAAAGGGATGCCAAACTGCTGTGATGAACCCCAGACTGTACACCTTACCTTTTAAAGTTAGAGATGTAACATGACCTCTTTAACACAGTATGAATAAAATTCACATTATTAGTTCCTGGTTTGTACTTTTCATGCAAGTGGGTACCTACCCAGCTATGAAGGAGTGCTCGAAGTCAGATATCTTCAGTCTCACAGTGTGTCATGATTTGCATCACATCTTGGTATACCATATTTCTAAGAGATTTGTTGGTTACTCTAGATGACAGATTGCTTTATGCAGATGGTGGGTATGTGTTTTTTTTTTGTACCCAGCTTGCCTGTGATGCATTTAAAGTGTGAAACTGTAGAAGCTTTGGTGTATTTGACCATGATTGATCCTGCGCTTGGGGGGAGTCGGGGTGGGGGCAGTGTTAATCAAATGAATGGATGAAAGGAAAGGGGGCTAGCAAATCCCGCTAAGTCTCTCCAGCGCTGGGCTGGGGAGCAGGTCACTTTGTTGTTGGAGACATTTCTTGCTGGAGCACACAGCGTCCCCAGTGGATTCTTGTTTACTTGTGCTTTGGTTTTGCCTCCCAGCTGCCTGTGGCTGGCAGTCATTTCACAGCAGCAGCCCCTCTGATACGCTTTTTCATGTCAATCTCCCCTTTGAGGCATCCCGGCAATTACTCTCAGAACAGTCTAATTCTGACCGAAATGAGCCATATTGATGACTGGCATGGAGGCTCTTTTTGTACTTATCCCACTGGCCTCTGCACAGTCTAACAGTGCTGTTTGTCTGTAACTTTGACTCACAAATTTGTAAAGTCATACTTTCTTCCACATTTCCATATTTTCATATTTCTTGCATTACATTTTGGTAGCCATTGGTGATGGCAGTCTCGTTTGCTTTTGTAAAAAATTAAAAATGAAACACTTGCACAAATTTGTCTCTGTGTTAACAGCAAATTGGTTAGATTGAATCAATGCCTCATTTCCATTAAAAAAAAACCCAGTGTACTTGGTGATTGGTTTCTTTAAAACCATTTACTGATGAAATGATTTTTTCTTTTCCAGTATGAATTCAAAGTGAAGAACATCAAGAAGAAAAAAGTGAACATTATTGTGTCAGTGGACGGGGTCAAGGTGGTTCTGAGGAAGAAGAAAAAGGTGAGCCTTATTTACATGTCATTTGTTTATAACCTGAGCACTGCTGGCGGATGAGGTCATGTGTGGTCAGGCGCGTTATCCGCCAGAGAGTTGGGGATAGCACCGCCAGGCTGATTAACGCATGCTAGGCCCTGGGGAGGCTGTCCCAGACTGAGAGAGATCGGGGGAGACGGTCTGTCTTTGTTTGCCAAGCGTGGGAGGCCATCAGCTCAAATTAAGAGACGCAGGGGGTCTTGCAGATGTCAGCATTTTCTCGGCCCTTTATTCCATGCTTGTTTTTTTTGCATATCAGACATTAAATAGCTCAATTCTTTTATGATGTGCCCTAGTCACACCAGTTAACCATAGGAGCAGCTAAAATTCCCATTTTAAAATGATGCACTTCTAATAATGCATTTCCTTTTTGTTCCCAAAATCTAGAAACTAAAAAGATAGTGTTCAAAATGATACTTTTAAGTTCAGTCATGTTAATTTGGCAAAGAAACAAACAAGTTCATCCAGCTGACGTAAAACATATCCATGGTCGGAAGTGACTGGATTTATGTCCGTTTAAAATAGTTACCCTCTTGAATTGACTGAATAAGGCAGGCAGACCTTATGTAACCCTCTTTGTTTGGTTTAATATAGCCTGGTCTGCTAAAATGCCGCTCTTAAGCAAAATTAAAATCACAGTAATTACAAAAAGGCAAATCAGCGCAAAGATCCAGAAGTCAGGCACTGAAGACATCTCTCCTCCTTTTGTAATGATGTCATGTGGTCTCTGGTCTTCTGTTGTCTCCAGTCTGGTATGTAGCACTAATGGATTTTTCCCCTTTTACTCATCAAAGAGGAAGATAAGCACCACACAAGGACTCTACCAATAGAAGGTGGCTGTAATTAACTGGGGCTGAAAATATTGAACAACTGCAGTGGAAGACGCTGCATAAGGAATGGGAATTCAGAATACATAGGAGTATGAGAATCCAAAGTTGTTAAGGGAACACTTTCTTATTCTTTATTCAGATTAATTCCAGGGTCTGCTGAATTGATTTAAATGCAGTCTTTAATCTTCGGGGCACTGCATTTCATTAGGACCTGCTTGTAGGCTTCATGCAGATGGGGCCAGTTTGGCTGTATAGAAGTTATTCCGTAGAGGTTGATAAAGTATAATGGGAAGAGGAAGTTGCCTTTTGTCCATAAAAGACATTTGCTGTCCTCTCGCCTGGGAAACTTAACAATATCAGCATGGGTGAATTAAAGTATTTTACAATGAACAGACTTTATTTGCTTTGTTTGTGCTGCCGACTTGCTTTACACTCCAGCAATGAAATGTCAGCGAAACAAATGGCTTTGCATTAACATTTCAAAGTATCCATGTTTGTAAAAATGTAGCCAAAAGGAGTCAAAATGAATAGTACAAACACTGTAAGTGCTCTTCCGTTGACATTTAAATTGTGTCAGTGGCCAGGATGCAGGGTAGCGCCCAGAGAGTCATAAGTCATCTTTGCCAGTTTATAATTTACGCAGGTATTTAATTCAGGCTGGGGATCAATATCTACTGACCTACTGGAATGAAATGAAGTTGAATCAGGTACAGAGGGCAGTACCAGAGAGAGACAGAGCAGGCCCTTACCCAAGCTTGGCTAGCTGGTGACAGCCTGTCATCTTAGGTGTTGCATTGAGGGTGACCCTACCATAGTTTGTTTAACACCTTTTAAACAAGCTGACACAGTCCTATTGATCTTATGAGCAAAACATTTTAACACCATCTCTCAGATGGTGATGTTCCTCTCGGTCCAACTTTTGAGACGTGGAAAAAAAAATCAGTACTTTAATATGGATGAGAGATGCTACTTAGAACATACAGCATGGGTTGATTTCGGTGCTTTTGTATTTTAATGAGGGTAGGTGAACAGAATCATGACAATCTACTGAAGTTTTAATGGGCAGAAAAGCAGTATGCGGCTTAATTTGTCCCTCAAGAAGGAACATGTCAATGTTGTTCACTTGGCAGTAAATGTATAGAAAAGTAGTCATCAGATCTTTTTTATTCACAACATTGTCTGCTTTCATGATGGTTGTGGCTATTTATTAAGGTATACAAGTTTTATCATTGATTGTCTCCACAGAAAAAGGAGTGGACATGGGATGAGAGCAAAATGATGGTGATGCAAGATCCTATTTACAGGTAAGAGCAGCAGTTTGAAGGAGCTCCCCTTGGACTTGACCGATCATATCATGAAAGTAGTTTTGTAAACGTACTGTAGTATCGCATAATAGTTGGGGATGTTATTAAATTTTATCTGTCAACCTGCATGGGTAGCATTTTTACATTAGCCACTATGTACAGTTGAATATTTTATTGAGGTAATGCAGGTGAATTGCTCAGAGGACAAGAGCATTTTCAACCCTGCATCTTTCCATTCATAGACTCATCTTACCCATGACCCCACATTGCTGACTCAAAAGTACCAGAATCAAAAGTACTCTTTAAATTTAATGATAGCAGATATGTGTATTGAGTAATGAATAGAGAGTTTGCAGAGGCAATTGTATCCCCATGGAAGGTAGAGCTGTCAAGGTTGCCATGGGCAGCTGCTACATGAGCACATCAGTAAGTCCGATTTCACCTCCTGAACGACCAGCTTCCTGGATCATCCTTGCATAGGTTACACCACCTTCAGACAAGGTGTGAATGTTATTTTAATTTTACATATGACCAAATACATTTAAATCCCTCTTGGGTTGTTAAATGGGTAGGGAAAATGTAGAAATGTGCTGCGGTAATGAAGTACTACACGTCCCTTTACAGGCTGACCAGAGAGAAGGACAACAATCCTTCAGATTTAGCGGTTGATGATATTTTTGTGGCTGCTAATACTGAATTCACTGATTACATTCCTGTATTTCAAAATGAAATCATGCTACTGATCACAGTGCGGAGCACTGAATAATAATTCCACCACCACCACTACCCACCCCCAGGGTGAACTTAACCTTGTCAGACCCCTTTGTTGTGCTCAATAAACTGTTGGCAGAGCCGTGGTGTGCCTACGAGATCAGGTGATGAGAAGCTAGGGTTTGGATACAGATTTCAGGATTAGAGGCGGGGATGACCTTTCCAGCAGCTTGATGTGGCTGCTCGAATGCAGAGGGCAGGAGAAGGGCCAGAGGACTAACAGGGCTTCGGTTGCCAGGCAGCGGTTTCATATCTACCTGTGCCTCCAGCCAGCCGCTGGTGGATTTTGAGGCTCAATCAGATTTGATGAAATATGAGACAAATGCTCTGGTATGACTAAGACATTAATCACTATACGCAGAGGCTCAGAAACAGCCAGGTGCACACATGAAAACCAAAGCTTTGACGCTTGCATTATTGAGAAATCTTATTGAGGTGGCGAATATGGCCCTGTATTTACTCCTAAGACCACAGTGTGTAAGGGATAGTATCTAGCAGTGTTAAAGAAGGCAGTAGTACTCAGTGAAATGGGTGGTAGAGGGCGAGTCTACCACGCACCAGTCAAATCTGGTTTTGGCTTTGGATGTAATCACTTGTCAAAGTTCTCAATGAAGTGGCTGGACGGAATCTGAGACCCTTTTAGTTGGCAACAAAAGGCCCATCCTCTTGTTACATACATATCTTTCCTGGCAGGTAACAAAGGATAGGGGAAGCATATGTCTGGACTCATATTAGAAGGGCTTTTTGAAATCATATTGAATGACATTGCATCCTAAAAGATAATCTGAATAATAATAATGCTGACAGATGCCTCGTAGATGAACAATGATACAGGCCGACAATCAAAAGGGACTGAAGGTAGACTTTCACAATGCAAAGTCTTGGCAACATCAAGTGAGCTGATAATGAAAGAATCTTGGAAGAATTTTGGAAGAATGGAAGAATTTTGCTGAGAAGTGCCAATGATGGGCATGATTTGCTCAATGTGTCTTAAACTTGTATGCTTGGGATTGTGTGATAGGAGTGAAGACTGAATGTCTTTTGTGCATTCTTAATCAAGCTACAAATTATTCCTCCATGTTCATTGGATGTTCATTGGATGTTGTTGCATAAATGTATGCAAGTAATTGTAGTTTATTCAGAAACCGTTTGTGCTTTAAATGGATAACATATGACACTGTTGGTGTAAAACAGTGATTTGTGTAAAATTAATGAACATCAACAAAGATCCCAACATTTACATCTCATGATTATGTTTGGCACATTATGAATTAGCACATTATGAATTCACCATACTAGAATTTGCTGGTCATCAAGGTCGTGCAGACTCTTCCTATACAATATCAGAAGAATCTCCCCTTTATCACCAACTACTCAGCCCATCTCCTGGTCCAGACCGTGGTCCTTGACAGCCTAAATTACTCCGGCCCCCTCTGTAGCGGCATCTCTGCAGGTGCAATCAGACCCTTGCAGCTCATCCAGAATTCTGCTGCTCGGCGGATCTTCATCCTCCCCGAATTCTCTCACGTCTCACGGCTCTCGATCTCCCTCCACTGGCTCCCAGGATTGGCTTGAATCAGTTTAAAAATGCTAGTGTTATCCTATGGCTCCCTCCTTATTTTCAGTCCACTTTTAGACCCTACACACCGCAACTTCAGAACAACTTGCTTTCCCTCCTCTTCATAGCCACACATCCTGGTAGCATCCTGTCTGTTTTGGCCCCAATATAATGGAACAATCTTCCCATAATGGTCAGGTCAATGGAGTCACTGGCTTTCGTCTGTTTGTAGACTGAACTGCATTTGTGTCCTTTATGCATTGCAGTTGTGTCCGTGTTGCACTTCCTGCTTGCTTTTGTGTACGTCGCTCTGGATAAGAGTGTCCATTATATGAGAAAATGTAAATGTAAATTTAATATGCCAGTCCAGTTGTGTTTATAATGTAAATAAACATAGACGTTTGTAGATGTTATTGTGACTTCAGTTGTTCACAATAAGTTGTACAGTTACATATAATTCATTCATACGGACAGTCAAACTCCACGTACAGTGTGAAGGCATCTAAAATAGTAATATTAGAAAATATGAGCTGCATTATCAAAACCAAGTTATATTTTACACTACAAGAACAGTACAAGAAACCATTCTTGTTTGTTCAGAGATGTCCCTGTGTATCACTGACCTTTAAAAGGCTGTGTTTAAAGATAAAATGTTTCAGTTTGGTGTTTCCTTGCCCAGCTAAGCTGCACTAATGTTGAAATTGGAACTGTGGCTCTGGCACCAGCACTGTTCTCACCCCGAATACTCAGTTTCTTACATTCAGTGTGCAGCATTCCACCCAATGAAAATATGAAAAGATGACCTTGTGCAATGGTTTATTCTTGCAGAAAATCTTATTGTCAACTATATCTTAGTTACATTGCCTTTGATCATTAAATTGATTAAATCTTAGAATGTCACTTCTTGATGATTTCTTGTGAAGTCAAATTGCTGATAATACTTATATATCATATATAAGTATCATAAATATCATATGTTTGAAAACATTAGTTTTGATCAGCACACTAAAATTGGAGGGCATGACATCTTTTATTTAGAAATTGTATGGAATTATCATGTAATGCCAGTCTAATGAAGACTTGTTTTACAAGTACTGGTTGTTAAGATATGACAAACACTTGAATGGCAAGCTTGAAGACCTCATACTGGTTTCCTCATGAGCTTCATGCTAGGGAATGCTCCGCAAACCTTCCATTTTACGAATTAAGAGTAATGTTGTACTGTATGCTACTGCTTGTTAAAGATTGCAGTCCCAAGGTAATAAATTACAGGTGTCTGCTTTTGCACCCCGAAGCTCTGATCATTGGTGTTTGTAGATAATTGCACGGCAGTTCAAATATATTCCATGTCACAATAATCTTTGTGGTTGTTTACTCAGAAAAATACCTGCTGAGCATATAAAATAGATCTCCCGTGAGCCATGACTGTGAACGTTGCGGATTTGATTTTGATCAGTCAGTGTCTCTGCCTTCAGAATGCAGGGATTGAGTGACATGACGTCATTGTATGTGTGGATCCTGGCCTGGCAGGTGGCAGTTTCGTTCTGTTTCATTTGCTGCATTATCGCCTCAGCGTTTCTGTATTCCCCAGACGATCTTCCTGGGGCTCCTGAGCTGCACCCAGCTTCAACTTTTTGAATCATGAATTCCCATCTCAGTGCAGTCAGATTTGATTATGCGTTTTCACCTGTTCCCCTGACCACTTCCCTTCCTGGAATAACACCAGAGTGCACAACCCCAGAAAGTGCTGGTGCTCAGCAGAGGCATAAACTGTCTCTTCTCCTGGTTTGAGATTATGAGGCTAAAATACTGAAGCAGCTCCAATCCTATCAGGAGCTTTGGGAGTTGATTCATGCGTTTGGCTCATATTTCTGAGGTAGAATGTCCTCTCAAGCTCTGGAGCACCTCCCATGTATCTCACTGTTTTGACTTTCAGGTCTGTATTTGCTTGCAATAGTTGGTAGATTTCTCTGTGGTCTTTTTCAAGACACAGACAAAACGTCAAATATTGTAAATGCAGTGACTTTTTTTAAAAGCCAGAAAGGAAGCATGTTGTTATTTTAAAACAACAAATTTTATAACATTGTTGAACCAATTTTCAGGCTGCTGTTCTGGAAGAGAATGGAGCCATGCCATTGTTTTTCTTGGCATTTGCAATGCCTCAATTACATGCACTATTGTTTGTCTTAATCTATAAAAGTAATACGAACAGCTTTTGTCTCCTCTGCTGCCCTCCAATAAATAGTATTTTTTGCTCTGCATTTTTTCCCCTCTGAGGTGACTCATGCCAGTCTCTATGAAACAGGTGCTAAATTGAGACCACCTACGTAGTCTGCAATGCTGCTTCTTCCTATGCTGTGTTTACTTAAGGCTGCACAGAAAAAAATGCGAAAGCCTGATTCAAATGTCATCATATCTGTTGATAATACCATCTTTATTAGCTCCAACCCTTCTCTTTGAGCCTCTGAAATTGAAGTTATTAAATTTTATCAAGGATCAGGGGAACAAGGGTTGGGGGGAGGGGGGCTGCATTTCGTCATTTATTTACATAGCTGACGGCTTTGTCCAGGGTGACCTATAAAGCAGATTTTTACACGTTATTCCCTTTTGTTATCCATGGAGCTGGATATTTACTGAAACAGTTAAGTACCTTAGTATCTGTGTGCCCAGATAGAATACAGAGTGTTCCACCCTCAATCCCAACTGGCACTGGCAGACTGCTGTGCCACACTGCCACCCAAAGGGCTTGACTTTGGGTCTCCCATGCCTTAAAGAAATACCCACGTATACACCCCCCAAACCACACACACACACACACACACACACACACACACACACACACACACACACACACACACACACACATACATCGTACATACGTCTTTCTTTATATAATTTCCCTGTAACTCTATATGTTTCTCTATATATTTTTATCTTTCATGTCTTGATAGGTTATTGTTACAGTGCCCTATTTATTATTCATGATTCCAAACACAAACAACCAGACTTGATTAAGATACGTTAATTACATGTGTGAGGGTTATGGTGTGTAGTGGATTTATTTGGTAGATGAATGATTACAAGTTTTAATTTGAAATTAATTTGTTTCATTTTCAATAGAATTAAGTATAATAGAATTTTTTACTTTTATCTCTTATTACAGAATTTTCTAATGAAGTACAATTCTTCTTAATCTTGATGTCTTTGATCAGCCTTGTTAATATAACAGTTTTGGGCAGGCATACACATATTTATAAACCCAACTCCATTCAGCTGGGTCACAAAACATGATTTTTGCTTAACCTTTAACCTTGAAACTTTTGCTTGAACAGGCTCGGGTTTCACACAATTATTATTAGTAGTGTTTAGATGTGTGTGAAATATGGTGAGTTGTGTCGCCTTAATGACCTCAAAATTCATTTTTCACACATCAGTAACATTTGAGAGTATCCCCCCGTCATGTTTAGCACATTCTCAGGCATGGGCATCATTGGATGATGTGTGAACTGTCGGTCATGACTGTAGGTCCCAAGCCACATCCAGTGTGGTAAACTACTGTTGCCACTACTTAAACCTTGTCCCATGGCATTATTTCCCATTAATTCCCATTCTTGAGAGAAACTTTGTGGTTCTCTACAACCTCTGTAGCATAACTTATTTATAAAAATGAAAAAGGTTCATTCGTAGGTAATCTAACTCCAGCACTGTGTGAAATGTATAGTTTCCACGTTATCAGACCTTTGAAGTGAAGGAAATCGTGCATAATAAGTAATGTAGAGTAACCACAGTGTGTCTAAACAGATATTTAAGAATGGTTTTTAGGGGCAAAAGTTTACTGGACTTAAACTTTACAAATAGGCTGACATTCACTACAATAAACTATGAGCATTCCCTTATTAAATGAAACAGCTATTTACAAAACACAGCCATATCCAGCATATACTCAAATGCTTAGGGCTCCCTGGGTTTTTTGCGTGTTTCGGTGACTTACTGAAAAGGTAAGTGGTACCTGAAATGAATGATTCATTATTCAGCAGTGTATTCCACTTTCCAGTTATTATTTTGGTCTTTGTGCTCGCCATATTATTTCTTTTTTTTTTTTTTGGCTCATTTAGTACTATTAGGTTGTGAGTCACGAGTAAAGAATCTGCAGGCATGAGAATTTTGAACATTATTATTTCACATAATCTCAGTGTACCCAATTATATTAGCACACCAGGTAATCAGTCATAGTTTTAATCTGACTACTACCAGGTAGTAGTAGTTCATCTTGAGCTGTGCAGGAATGATTGTTGGGTTCATATTTGCAGTTGCGTGACAGAATATGATTTTCAGGATGCGTTACTGTGCAGCTGTTGTTGTTGCTGTGTGTATTTCACTTTAGGCTCCCTTGAGTACCACTATGTTCAGCGTGACTGAACTTCTTAAATCATTCAATTGTGCATATTTTCTCTTAATTTGTAGCACTTTGTCAACAGGAAAAAAATATGCTGTAGTGTCCAAACTGGGCATGCTCCCTGCTCTGTGTTGATAAACACAGAAAACGTTGTCAGCAATAGAGCAGTATCTGTGAGTTTTAGTTATGGAAGCCAGACTAACCATGTTGTACTCTGACTGACAGAATGAACCACATGCAAAGTCAGCATGACATCTCTGTGGCCATTTGGCCCAGGGTTAATGTTAACGTTAATGTCTGGGTCTGTAAAGTGAGCAAATGCCATAACAGGGAGGTGACTGCTTTGATCTGTGTGTAAGCGCTGTAATTACAGGGAGATTAGCGGAGGAGGTCGGCAGGGGTTAATTCCCGCCGCTCGCTGCCAAAGTCTCCGTCATGCCGTAGCTAAACACACAGCATTCCTCTGGGCTCTGGCGCACTGTCTGTGACCTGAGGGAGAGGGAGCTCAGCGGTGCTCAACGACAGGCTGCTTCACCGGCAAATGAGAACGTTCCCGGTTTAGGTGTGAGAGAAAGTGTCACATCCACATATGCAGCACCATCAGAAACCAGACCTGAGGACACAGCCTGAAAACACTGCTACATTGTGCTTTCAGGAGTTTTGTCTGTCACATTCAGGACACAGATACCCTTAAGAACTGAAAGGCTCTCAAAAAAAGTATGCCACCACTAGACAGTGTCTGGTGCCATGTTCTATATTCACATCTCTTGTTTTTGTTAATCTTTTCAGAGGATGACAAAGTAGATGTCTTCCACCAAATAGAGTGTCACATATTAAAGAAATTATACTTAACTTTTGGTTTCCCCTACCCTCATAGTAATTTGAAGCTCAGATGTTAATTATACTTCTTGCAACTGCTGGATTAGTCTGAGATGTCAGAAGTAGCGTGTCAAAATAAAAAAGCAATACATAAAAGGGATTGGCAGGGAGTGATGCATACTTGTGAAGAAATGTGTTCATCATTCAGAACGGATGCATTTCTGTAACACTTTCTGGGAAATCTTAAGCAGTTGGCATGACTCATTGGCAGCACAGATATAGCATCATTTCTGTTTTGAATGTGTCGCTGCTAAGAGCATCATTTGAATGAGAATCGGTGAGTGAAAATCGCCCACCTTGAATAAGAATCAGCACTGGATGGTACTTAGATTCACATTTGTGAAATTTACATAGTTAAGTTAGGTGTGGAGTGCTTCTCAGTGGCATATAACTCCACCCCAAGGGATGAGAGACAGTGCTGCAGGAAATGCAGACCATTTACTCTTGGTGTAAGGAGGAAGTGAGGAGCTTTTTTATGCCCGTCGGGGGAGGCGAGACGAAAGATTGGCATGGTCTTCAAGGAAATTCTTCACACTTAAGTGCCACAAGAACTCTATAACAACACTTCCTTATTAAAGCTGTGGATGGAATCCTGTTTAATATGAACAGGGAAAAAAGTTTCTTTAGTCCTCTTTATAGCTGATTTTCAAGGGGATAGACTGAATGTAATAAGCCGTTATGTTTTTTTGTTGTTGTTTTATGAAAAGAAAACTTGTAAAGCTCATACAAATTCCATTTCTGCTTTGAATGTAGTGGGCATTGGTTGTGAACTGTGACAGAATAAGACAAATGCATATATCTCAGCCATATATATTTTTTTTAATTACATTTTAGTTTATAAAGGCAATCATTACATGGGTGCTGAAAATCAAGAATAGCTCTGGATTCTAGTCTAGGGATACAGTGGGGGTCAATGATTTTATCAGTAATCTTAGTCTTGCTGCAAATTCATTGTAGTTTTTTTTAAAAAATCTTTTGTGGGGGGAGTTATGTCAGATTCTCTGAAGTGCAAGGCTACTGAGCAGAAGTTCATTTTTTTCTCTGAACACACCCAACTGTGGCTCTTTTTCCGTAGAGCTCTGTTGAAAGAAGCTGGTGGACGTGACCTTGGCGCCTCTCTAAAAACACTGATCACATTCTACCGGCATTTTCATCAACAGAGTGGGCCCACGTAGCTCAACAGGGAAACCGCTGACACAATGCCTGTTTGAAATAGATAGCAGATAACATGCATAAGCACAATAGGTCACATACCATGAGAGCAAGCATCCAAGTACTTCTTCAGCATTTTTGTTATTCTGCAACATGTTGAAGAAATTCTGCTCCCTTGTTTCTCTGGAAGTGTGTTGAAGCGTGCCAGTTTAAAGCCGTAGTTTTTTTCTGGCATGTTTGGCTCATTTATGTGATCTGTCACTGTATACTATACAGAACTGCTTTTCACGAGGCGTCCAAAATGCATAATATTCAAAATCACTTGAATGCTGACGACCCTGAAAACTGCATATATATGTTGTTATGAAAAACAAGCTCTTGACCTTGAATGGTTCCAGCCCTATGCCCATCACTGTACTTATATAAGGCAGCTCTGCAGGAGCAACATTTAAAACATGCACATCCACTTCAAATACAAGGCCTGTTCTTAAAGCTACTTGAAGCTGTGCATGCACTTTACGCTTAATTGTAAAGTCTGTCTGATAGTTACGTTTCATGCACTTGCTATTACAAATGTATAAATAAATTCTGTATTTAAATGTCACATTTCGGTTTGAACATGTGTGCTCTCTCTGTGTTTACTGTAGATAATTTATCCATGCATTTTGTATTAATACTAGTGTAACCCAAAAACAAAACATCCATTTTTTGTCTTTTTATTATTACTCTCCCAGGTTGTTGAATAGAAATTTTCCCTGTTCCAGCGTTCACAGAAAGCTCAAGCTCTATCTATAAATTAGCCATGGGAGACTCCGCTTCCAGTGTGGTATAGCTAATGAATTGTGGGTTTCAGACTCTGCTGTCTGTGTGTGATTTCCAGAGGAGAGCTCTGAAGGGCTCCTGATAACAGAACTGCAACGCCGCTCCGAGGGAGGATTTTTGCATTTGGGCTGGGAGAGGTGGGGGCGGCAGGGAGGTTTGGGGTTGGGGGTGTGCGTCCGCCAACAGCTGCTGTTGCCGTGAAACACTCTTAGAAAAACATCAGCCATCAGCACAGAGAAGTTTGTTTTCACTTCTTCCAGTAACTCCCCATATATGTCTGAACATCCCCCCTCCCCCCAGGTCAGGTCTGTCTGACCTGATAAGTGTTGGCTCAGCTAGAGGTGCAGTTTGAATACAGCAACTTCAAAGGCAGCCTGGCATTTAGCTGGAAAATACCATATAGCACAGCAAATGGATGATATACGAGAGGGCTGCTCTTGCAATCAAAAGAGCCATGAGTTTGAAAAGAGAACATCCAATAGAAGGAATAGCCTCCTGTGTCCACTGTGGCAAAAAATGCAAACTGTTGTAACTTCTTTTAACAGCTATAAAAAGACTGTTCCCTGCATGAAGCTGTCATGAAATCATTCTCCAAATGTTTTCATCTCCTGTCTTGCCTGGCTCTCTGACAAATTTAACCAAGCTGCAGTCTCTGCATGTCTGTATGTGAGGCAATGTCCTCTGTCTTCTGACTCCAGCAGTGCCCCTCCGACAGGGGACTCCCTCATTTGGGGCTTGTTTTGCGGGATTGTACATTCTGTGCGATGACTCAGGGATTCCCTGTAATAACCTTCTCTTCTGACCTCTGACCCCATCAAATCTGGGAGAGGAAACATGCCTCTGAGGCAGGAGCAGAAAAAGAAAGGGTAAAACAAGGTCTCATTAGATCTGGGAGGGAGTGGGGAGAGGCGGGTGGACGACAGTTAATTAGAGGCCTCCTCAGAAACTAACAACATTGAAATCGGAGAGTCTGGCCCTCCCACTTTCCCATACTGTAGTCCCACACAATCAGACAGACACATTCAATTAAAGAGACTGCCTTGTGGGGAAATCTGGAGACTACAGTTTAGACCTAACATTTCACGGGGTAATTACAGGGATGATGCAATTTTTAATCAAACACTTCATTCTCCTCGCGGTAAAGGGAGTGTGGTGAAAGGAGCCGCAGTACACGGCTGTTTATTTCTCATGCTCCTGCTTGCACTCTGCTTATGAAAAGCCCAAAATGGTGGTGTCAGCTGAGGGACTCCCATCTCAGGGTCAATGAGAAAACCCTGCAGATTCTGTAGAGGAACGCAGGGCAGTCCCTGGACTGTGACAATCAAAACATTTATCTTCACGGTATGATATAGTTACTGCCTGTTTTTGTCTGAACACTGTGCAGCCATTGTTCATGAGAGATGGTAGGAAAACAGTCACAATTAATATTTAGTAAATCCAGTTCTGGACTGTTAAATTGTGTTCCTTTTTTGTTCCTATTGAATAGAATGGCACAGTTGCATATTTTTTGACATGTGCCAAATTTGCAAATCTATATATAGGAGTTTTTATTTTTGGAGGAATAAATAGAAATGAAAACATGCTGTGAACTGGAAATACCCCGCTTTCTGGGCTGAGCATCATAGTTGTAGGAACTCTGTAATCTCTCCCTCTGCTGTCAAACTCTTCTCAAAGACATAATTGGGAGACATTATTAGCTCTGTGTTTCTAATGTTTACCAAGCTTAAAATGCCAGCTTCCTCCTCTGAGAGGAGAGTGTGCTAATAAAGGTTACTGCATTGTTATTGTTGTCTTTAAAAGTACATTAAATATGCTCCCATGAAGAATGTGTATGTATTGCTCAAGCAGTCGAAGCAAATGGAAACGTTCCCACATTGTGCAGGTGAGTCCGGATTACATCTGGATTGTTGAAACTTGTCTGGTTTCAACTGTTTTGTCAGCCTGTGACAGTAATTGGAAGGGTTTTTTGTTTGTATTGTTTTGCCAACAGTGTATCTCTGACATTGTGTGGAAAGGAGAGAGGGGAAGCTGGTATAGTATGGAGGACTGCCATGGTGGTGTATTTCTCCCAGGTACACTGTGCTTCTCCCTTTCAGCACTGTGTTGGGCTTCTCTGCAAAAACAGATGGACTTGTCTGTGGTTTCCCTGCTCTGAAGCAGTTACCACCACAATTATCACTGTACTCCAGCTTCCACTGTTGTGTTATGACAACATGGCTGGGTCACAGGATGTTGGTGCTGAAATGTCCAGACCTTTAAAGGATGCTGGTTATTAAGGAAATGGCATTTATACTCTTGTTTGAATAGTTTATTTTGAAAATGGGAGGAAACCTGAATGGGAGTTTTTGTTATTTATGGATATTTGAATGGTCCGTTCAGCTCTTGTCATACAGAATGGCAGGCTGGGATTGTGAGTGTTGAAAAAAATCCTCTTTATTTATGTGTCACAATACTTGCAATGATAGTAGCTCTGTAACTAGACCCTTTGTAAATGTGAAACTGCAGACATACCAAAATGCTAACAATAACAGCATGCTGCTGCTCACTGACATTTTTCACACCTTTATGTTTTTAAAATGAGCCGTTTATCACTGTAATTGTCATCTGAGGTCCTTTTTGCATGGCATAAATTAGTAAGAAATGAAAACAATGGCCACATTACACAAAAAGCTTGGTGTCCAAGGAAAATCGTTCATTCTTGGGCAGTGTATCTGATTGTATGGTCCCTCTAAAGTCAAGTGACAGGCTTGAAATCATAACAAGGAGACAAGGTGCCACTATCATGTCTCCAAGAATCATTTGAAGGTCCTATTCACTGATATTTCTTCCAAGAAGATGCTCAGTAAGTTTTTTTGTGGACTTTTCAATGTATATATTCATGTTTCTGCAAAACCATTTCAGATCTAAATGTTTAGGACTAGTTGCACCTTTTGTAAAACTGGTGTTACAAGTGGTGTCTAAGTAAATCCCCACATCATTTTTGTTCTGACCAAACCCTTGTATTTTGATCCATGCACGGTTTGTGACATCAGAGTTTTCATTCACCCAAAAAAGGAGGATGGCTTTTTGTGCTGATGAAGTAACAGGAAGCTCTTAAACTTGTGCCATCCTCCAGCTGCTCTTTACTGCATCAGAAAAGCGCTGATTCAGCAGAGCAGACGTCAACAGCACAGGGAGGAATTAAATATGAGTGTCGTTCCGCTGAAGGTATACACCACTCATTCACAACTGAGCACACCTTTTGCCCCGAGAGTTTGTTTCACATTCTGTAAACCACTTCCTGGAGCCCCGCATCTTGTTTCCTCTTGATGTGGCTTTGGACAAGTATCATGTATTGTAGACAGCCCCCAGCCTCACCTGTCGGCCTTTGGGCTTGTCCCAAAAGGGGACATGGAGCTTTCAGGAGTATGTGGATTTACATTTTCTGGGTATGTACAGCTGCAGACTTTCTTCAAATTAAGAGTTTCTGGGAAAACTTTAGTCTGCCAACAATTAATCTAGTGACAGGCCATTAGTCTTTTTTTCTTTTTTACTTAAAAGGAAAGGAAGATAGCATTGAGAAGGGCACCCTCTGTGTCAGTGCTTTGTCAGGGAAGGTCGGCCAAATTTTAGCGTTTTAGATGTGTGACCAAGGGATGAGAAGGGCAGCAGGCCAAATGCCTGTGATTTTTACAGCATCTGTCCCTCACACCTGGCTATTGCCAAAGGCTGGGACACTATTTTAGAAGCACTAGCAGTAATTGGATGTTTATAACTACAGTTGGACATCAAAGTCACTCCATCCACACAAGGTTGAATAGGTACTGCTGCATGTAAGACATTTTCCTTTGAACCATGAAATGTGGAAAATTTGAAAACTAAGAATCTAGTAATGCAAAGAGTCTTCTTTTAAAAGCGTAGCTGTTTGTGTAATTGCATTTATATATATACTTGAAAGAAAGGTTGTGCCCCTTGGTCACAGTGGCTTTTGTGAAGAACTCCTCCTCATAATCAGCTGTGCTTTCTCAAATATAAACATTCTTTTAAAAATTATATTTGTTTTCTGAGTATATTTATACACACCATATATATATATATATATATATATATATATATATATATATATATATATATATATATATATATATATATATATATATATGTAGAATATTAATATTAATATCAAGGATGTATATATACACATCCTATCCATTCTTTGAACACTATAGTTCCCTCCCTGTGCTGCTACAACCCATAGCTCCTTGATTCCTCCTTGGTCTGTGTGCTTTCCTACAATTTTTCATCTTGTGACACAAAACCCATTGGGATCTTCTGAAGTTTTAATTTGCTTGTCAAGCTTCGGTGCTTTAGAAAAATGCACAGTCACTTCCATTTTCAGATGGATTTGTGCCGCGGCATAGTCTGGTGTTTGTTTTATTTATTTTTTTTTGTTGTGCTTTTACACTAAATAGTCTGTTTCCTTTCTCAACTTTTGGCGGCACACACTGATATAGATGTATTTTGGCTGTTGTTTTTGGCGGCACTGGAGGATATTCAGCAGGGTGAGTTCTTTGATAACCTTGAGCCATTTGTCAGCCAGGAAGGCTTTGAGGAAAGCATTATTTTCCCACATTAAAGAGAATTTTCACAGAGGAGTTGATATCAGTTCGATTAAAGGAGAGAGCAGATGACACTCTATCTGATCTCCAGACGAATATGATTGCTCTCCATACCTTCACAGAGTAGATGAGGCACCCTGATTGGCAAACTCATTTTCTTCCCTGCCTTTGTGTCTGTCTGTGAGCTTTGCATGATAAATGCTCTGTTCTCTGTCATTCACCCACACAGGAAGACCCTGTTTGTCTGTTACTGAATGACTCTTTGCCCCTTGTATAGGGTCTCCGAACTAAACCACCCACAAGCAGGCACTACAAAAAAATGGAAAAAAGAATGTTCGGTAATGGTCATAGAAATTGCTTTTAACAGGATAGAAGCAGCACATCATGATGTGATTTACATAGCGGTGCTGACTTCAGTGTGAACTCAAATGTGCATTGTGTAAGCAGCAAAGAAATATTTCTTTACTTTTCAAAGACATCATATGTCAACAAAGTGCATTGATATAAGCATTTTTTATATAGATGAGTATAATTTCAGCATTGCAGTGTCAAGACAAACTGTACTAAAAATAAACATGCCACTGGAACAAGAGATGGTTGCTAGGCCACAACAGTACCTTATTCGTTATCTGTTTCTGTTATATTAATGCAACACAGCACAAAAGCAAAGTTAGCATGTCACATGATACTTGGCTGCCTAATAAGGGCCTCTAGGACTTTTTCCTATCTCAACATATGTATAAATCAAGCAGTTCCAACAATGCATTGTGACATGAACATCACACATATTTAAAGATTTAGGCACATGTCTGTCAAGTTAGCTCAGCATTTAATTCATTCATTCATTCAGTCGGGGTACACTGATGATGAGCAGGTGCAGACTCAGGAATGCCAAGTTCCAACAATTGTCCATAATGAATTGGAATTCTGGAAGGTTCTGGACATTTATGCCATTATTTACAATGGAATGCAAGCAAATCACAATGAATGAAATATCTGCAGTGACCAGCATGTTGATATCTCACCAGCTTGAAGAGATATCAGAGTATTTCCTACGGTTCTAATATAAAATATGCCATCAACAAATGACAAAATAAGAAAATAAACTTTTCGTTATTTTTATTTCCAGAATTTTCTACGTGTCTCATGACTCCCAGGACCTGAAAATCTTCAGTTATATAGCACGAGATGGGCAAAGCAATGTGTTCCGCTGTAATGTCTTCAAATCAAAGAAGAAGGTAAGCCCTCTGTACTGTCAGATTCTACTGAAAGCTTTAATTAAATATGACGTCAAGGAAGGAATACAGTCACCCCTCTTTGATCATTAGCTTGAGCTTTGAATGGCAAACACATTTACTATTTTTTTTCTCACTTACACAGCACTTTCATTAGTTTCAGCTTAGAATAAAAGCTTAAATGTTGTTTAATGAATTATGCAACGTTAATGTTAAACCACAAAGCCGTAGGATTGAATTCCACCCTAAATGAAGAAAGTCACGCGTGTGAGATAGACAAACATTGTTACTGTGCTGTAATAATAATAACAAGAACAGTAAATGCATGTATAGAGTATGCTACATTTTGTGGGTCTCAGAGCACCACCACCAATGTGTAGCACACACTAGACCACTCATCCAGAACATTGGAGAACATCCTAATTTTTGTCATAAGTGATACAGAACTTCTTATCCAAATGATGGCGTTCCCTAAAGTACAGTGTTCCCATGACTGCCCACAGTATTAGTTTTTTTCTGCTTGGGTGAGGGAAAACTTCCTCCCCTCTGGTACACCAGTACCACTTCCAGGAGAAACCTGCTTTTCTCACCAAAATGCTCTCCAAACCTAACCCTACTTAATGTCAGCTAGCCATCAGGCAGTAGAGTTATTCACCAGAGGTGCCTAGTAATGTTGCCCTTGACCGAGGTACTTTTGTAAATGTGTCTCACTGCTGTTCAACTATTCTCTGCTCCTTTTGCCTGTGGCTTACAATTTCTGCAAGTTGTGGCATGGGTATAGGTTAAGAACCCCTTTCCTCTCTATTCCCCAACTCAGTACAGTACTGTACCCCAATACAACACACACACACACACACACACACACACACACACACACACACATACACAGACACAGACAGCCGTGAGTGCCCTACACACTCTGTTCCAAAGTGTCTTCCAGTAGGCTGAAATACACTTTGACAGCTCAAGCACTCAGGCTAGTATCTTTTTTTTCAAATTACTCATGCAAGAAAAAAAATCCATTGTGGGACATGGAAATGATATCAAAGCTGGGTTTTGTGATTTTATTTGAATTTTCCATTAACTTTGGATTGACCAGGATTGGCCAGAAGAATGTTGAACATGTGCAGTTTGGAATGGAAGGAAGAAAAGAATGTAAGGTGGTGAATGTCCTATTTCTGCTCATGGTCATCTCCTTTTGCACCTTTGGTCTTCTCCGCTAGATAGTGATGTGGAATACAGGTTGTAATGAGCATAACCTGAAAGAGTTCCTTTACACGTCCTGAGAGAGTTCACTCCCAGCTAAGCGAGGTTTAGGGAATAGTTTTAATTGCTCTGTCTTTATCGAGGGCATTAAATGACGGTGGCACCTTAGGGAATCAATTATAATGTGAACGCGGGTGTGGAGGAGAGCATCCTTGAATTTTAATGAGTGACACACAGAGCCCTGTAGGGTGAGAGTGGGATGGTACGTCCGGCCCCTACCAAATTTAAAACGCATATAAGTTCAACCTCCCCTGCAATTTACGTCATGAAGCCACTGGCAGCAGCAGAACAGTCTCTTGTTAGCGATCTTTCAGTCACAGTTTAGGCTAACACGTTATCCGCTGTACTGAAGCCGGGCTGTGACTCCTTTTTATCCTCCTGCAAAGACAATGTAGAAATGAGGTCAAATGGACACAGATTAATACAGGACCTGTATTTAAAACCTCTTAATTAGACTGGTAACTTCAATCAAGGCTGTGTCCGACCAGGACATTTGCAAGGAAGATTTACGAATCCTTCTGAAATATCTCATTGCTCTGCCTGACTGGCCTGACATTTGTATGCCTGACTGTTAAATTTTGGTCAGTGAAAAAAATAAATTCAGAGTTCCCACCCATGATGTGGTGCACCTCACTTCTCTTGACCTGGTTTGTTATTAATGTTTTAACAAAACATTCTGGACATAAAAGTACCTGGGCTTTTTTTCCTTATGTTATAGCCTGCATACAGTAGGAGAAAAGGAACTGAGACCTACTTTTAATGCTCCTTTCAAGTCATCCTTTTTGTCACAGATGAATCCATTCTACAAAGGCGCATCATTCATGAGCATCACTACTTTTGGCGGCCGGTTTATATTTCAGTTCCCTACTAGCACAGTTTAATTTGTGAGTGATTAAACCTGGAGGGGGATGAGCGTGACTAGGGAACAGGTGTTTTAATTTTGCTTTCAATTCCAGTTAACCAGTAATGTCCTCAGCTACAAAGTGAAAAACGGAACTCCAGGACTCTCAACTCTAGCACTCCAGGGCAACACAGGCCACAAAACTCTCATCCCTACTTTAAACATTGAATGCTGGTCCTAAAATATGCTACGCATGGCTCTGGCAGTCCTTTGCGGGGCACATTAATTGCATTATGACTTTACTTTACATCTCCGTTTGTTCCACCTCACTAGCTTGTCATCTTGCCACCTTGTCATTCCGCTCACTGTTTATTTTGGATGTTGACTGAAAACACATTTTTACATCTGTCTGGAAATGCAGAGCCACATAATGGCTCATAAATGACAGAGGGAATGAAGACACTTAACTTGGCACACCTTCCAGTTTGGCACATTGGAGCAGATGACTAAAAGATAAAAAGTAATTAGAACAACATAATGCAGATTTGCGATTCTGCCCGCGTTCTCTCCTGAGCCAACAAGGGATTTCTGTGTAGGGAACGGATCTCCCGGACAAGGCCGTCTGGATGGAAGCATCCTTTTTTTTTTTTTTTTTTTTAAACTAGGACTCTGCAGAGGTAATTGCTCTCCCGAGTTTCCAGCACTCCTCCGGCTCATTTAGCACGTCAGCATCAGTGTTCATTACAGCTGAGTGTTTCAGCACTGTTCACAGTAATTACAGATTGACTGTGCTAATTTTCCTCTGATAAGTTGTGCATTAAAAAAGTATTGATAACCCTCCATCTTGGCCTATTCATCTTCGACCAATTCAGAAGCATTTATGGAATAAGAGTGGTTTTATTGATTTTTGCCTTTCAACACTGAAGTGTATTCTATTAGAGGAGAAGGCCTGTGTCTGTTGTCCCTGAAAAAGACACTTAATCAATGTACATTTGCTCAAGTTCTGTATATCATACTTAATCTATAAATAGACAAAGAAAAGGGAGAGCAAAAAAGGAAAAAATAATGAAGGCATAAAATACTGTACTGACTTTCAGGGTTCTATAGACTTGGACTCAGACTTGGATACAGAATTCATTGTGACATTTCAGAGTATGTAAGCACTGAGGGAGGTTTGACAGAGAAGACTCCTTTCCTTGCATTATTGTGTTTCTTAACCTATCATTTCATGTAACACACATGGCTGCACCTGACACATATAATGAAAATAAGAGTATCAGCTCAGGGCCATGGTAGTGCCCTTACGGCTTTACAGCAGTGCAGTTCTCTCACATTCCCTAGTCTTGCTTTAGACTGAAGATCAGAGAAGAGTATTACCTTCATTAAAATTGATTAACAGCCATATAGAGGATGTGTTTTAAAATGGTGATTAATTGACAGCTCTTGTATAATCGATTCGGCGCCCCAGTGTTGTTTTTTCTTACCTGTCTTGTACTGTATCGTTTTAAGGATTGACGATAATTCAGACAAGTGCACAAAGAAAGACAAGGCTATAATGCAGAAGTGTGGACTTCATATCCTGTAGATATTCCAATAATAAAAAGCCAGTCATTCAAGAAAAGGGTGTTTGCACAACCGGAATATTCTTGTCATCATAACCCATACCCCAAGGTCGATGGCAACAAAGGAGAAGTTGATAAGAGTTACAGCACTGCAAAACAGAGGCCATTGAAATCCATCTGGCGAAGCATATGGTTTTGTAGAGGACTTGGCTCCTTCATCGGGAAAGGACCAGGCCCGGCTCTTCAGCTGCTTTCCCTGGTGTGCGGATGTATGAAATTGATGGTGCACACCTGGCTGATGCAGGCTTTTACAGCCTGTGTCCTCTGTGCCAGGATGGGCTAAAACACCCCTCCTCTTCCTGCCCACTTTCAGAGCCAGGCCATGCGAATTGTGCGGACTGTGGGCCAGGCCTTCGAGGTATGCCACAAGCTGAGCCTGCAGCACACCCAGCAGAACGCCGACGGCCAGGAGGACGGCGAAAGCGAGAAGACCAGTAACGACTCAGGGGTGCCAGGTATGGAACTGTGACGAGTTGCGCCCGGCACATCTGTGCCCCCTTCCGCTCATCTGCCGAAGCCTCACTCCCCCTCCCTCCCATCTGCCACCGCGTTTACTCAGACCAGTTCCTTTGTCTCAAAAAGTTAAAAGTAAACCACCTGTTTACTCGCTGCATACAATGGTAAACATTCATACGGTAGCATTTTTTTCTCCTGGAAAGAAAACTCCGTCGGGCCAGGTCCGCTGCGAAAGGGGAAGCGTGCAATCTGGCAGCCAGGCCTTTAAAGTAGTGCTGTGTGTTTTAACGCCCGTGGAGCAGGGGCTGCTCTTTCATCGCACTCCCCCGGCTGCGGGCTCAGGCTTATCAACATCACAGCTTCCTCATTCGGTTTGATTCCAAAGCAGGCCACTGCAATGTAGCACAGCTCTCTCTTTCAAATGCAAATCAGCCCTAACACCCAAGCGCTACGACAGAGGAACACAACGGTCCCTTGTCACCTCAGTAAATGTACCGCTGCTTGTCAGGGAGAAAGCTCACTGCTGCTGGTTCTAATATATAGACACAGTTGCAGTAAAAGCAGGTATTTGATTGGGTAATTGTTATTTTATCTGGAAAAGCAGTGGTTTGAAGAGAAGTTCTTGAAAGCCCTGTACCTGTGCTTTTTGCATATGGATGGAAATGGGGCAGTTTTTTTTCCCCACATGTGGATGATTTAGGTGCCAATCGGGCCGTGTTAATTAAGCCCTTATCTCTTAGTTCTCTCTGCTTTAGTCTCCTTGTCTCTGATTCGCACTGTATTAAATTCCTGTTTAATTATGTGAAGGGCCCCTGGTGGTGGGTATTTAGCATGAAAATGCGTTTTCTCCCTCAGCTCGGCAGTTGACTGGCGCGGAGAAGACCGTTGCTGAGGAGACGGACATCGACGCCGAGGAGGTGCCGCTGCCGGACAGCACAGTGGACGAGTTCAACCGCGGGGTCACTGACCTGGACGCAGCCAAGAAGGAGGAGGACATCAGCAAAGACAAGAAGGTACAGTGTTACTTTACTCGCCCCATTTCAGATGGAAAGGACTTGTTAATGAACAGGCAGACATATTCAATTCCTGTCCTCTTTTCAAAATAAATGGGGATTAGACACATTACCAACCATGCAGCTCCGGTTGGGATTACATAAGAAAGAATCTGCTTTTCTTGGTAAATTGCTTCTGCTAAAATGTGACTGGAATAAAGCTAATTAAGCAGTAGAACTGAGTAGGTGTTGGGGAGTTAGATAATGTTTAAATTTTTGCAGTGTAAGTGAACCTTGAAGGACTACTTTTACAGCAGCTACATAATTCTGTTTAGACAAGAGTGAATAATGATTTACCTTGGAGAGTATATTGAAGCAAAGTTGCTAATATATGTTCATTCTAAATGGTTGGTGAAGATGATTGTTTTCTACTTTTTGGGGTGATTTAATTTGTTTTTAGTTTATTAGTAATCAGGCAATGATCTACACAGGGCTTAAACTCTGATTGGAATGTAAGGCTCTTAGCCTTAGACAACAGAGAGTCCATCAAGCTGATCCGGAAAAGGGAATGGATCTTTGAACATAATTTAACCTGAAGTTCACAAAAAAGGCTGGTGGTTCAAAACAACAAAGGGAAAGAGGTGTTAACCCCCTAGTGCATATTGAATGGCAATTAAAACTCTTGCAACATCATTATAACAGAAATCCCTGTTCCTCTCACTCTGTGCTCTTCAGCCAGTGAAGTGAGAGGGTAGACAAGACTTCAATGGATGCCTCTATTTACACCAGCACTTTTCAAGTCAGTTAGCAGTTGTTATATGGAGAATGCATATGCATTTTAATGTAAAGCCATTTGTACATCACATTTTGACTTCCATTCCTAAACTACCTTCAGAGGTTATGTACTAGACATCTATGCTACAATTATGAGAGATTTGTGTAAGAGTGAGGAGGGATTTCTCATTGGTGGGTTTTAATTGTTGAGTCACATATTAATATCACTGTTTTCAAACCTACACTTTTCAGTAGGCTGCGAGCTGAAAACGTCTCTTTGGGCACTCTGGTATGATTGTTTTCAGTCGGCATTGTTAATGCTATTCAGGCTATATCATGTCAGTCGTGTATCTCGGGTTATGTTTCCTTCCGTGCCATTCTAGATAACCAGAGGACAGGGAATGTGGGTTCCTTATGATGGGACAGGCTCTGGCGGAATATACATAGTCCAGATATAGGAAGAAGAATATGAATACACTATTGCATATTGTGTATGTGAAGAGAGGTTGGATTGTGGTATTTTTTGTGTTTGGCACGTACAGCTCTGGTAGCTGCTTTCAATTCCTGAAGCATTGTGTGTATCCAGTTCATTACAATACAATACAGCATGTCGATGCCAGAGGCAAGTCAAAGTCTGTTCAGTGTGCTGTAATTGGAAAGAGTCTGCAATTTACCCTGTTTCAATGTGTCACCTTTTGTAAATAGAAAGCAATCATTTTCCCTGAAGAAATGGCTAGCCAACAATTTTAGATTCCAGTGCTTAAATACAGATATCTTACCTGAGGGCCCATAGTTTTTCTGTCGTAGTTCGGGTTGTTTCAATTCAGACCTGTCAGAACTTTTTGATAAACATGTTTTGAAAGTTTTTGTCCAACAGAGTTGAAGCTTGGAAGTTTACAATTCTCTTCATTCATACATACTGATTTAAGGAAACATTAACCAGTATTTCTTGAAGAAAAAAGTCAGGAATCTTATTACATATTACATTTTGATGAAACATTCATATTACACTGTGTAGCCTGAGCTTGTCATTAGTGTTGTATCAGAGTAGGGCTGAATCATTCCAACAACAACCCAGGAATACAATAACAAGAGTAGCAGTAGTAGGATAACAGTATTTTAATGGTAATATTTACTTTTCAAATGCCCCGCCTAACAGATGTCAAGAGTAAGACAGAAACAAATTCAATGCATGTGAAGGTTTTATCTTTGTGATTTATTGTATATTCTCTCTTTTGGACTTTCCTTTTTGTGGGAGCATCACCATTTGAGTTGTAGTATTAGTTTGTTATATTTTATGTATGCTAATCCATGTCTTGTGGCAATGAATGCTGTGCCAGTCATGGGTTTACAGTGCTGGTAGACGAGTGGGTAATTATGATTTTAAAAATTATTGTTTTTAAAATTTGTTATGGTAAATGAGATACACACCATGTCCTGTCACTTAGTGTAGCTCAGTCATTGACGCCTTTCTTATGTCATGGGGATGTCCTGCTCCTTCCTGCCTAACATCAGTGAAGTTTGAGCACTCCATGTAACAAAAGACTTATACTGTATCTGTACTGTTGTACTGATTAGTATGCTTCAGCTGTACTCTGTATGGAATCAGAGTCACTGTCTGTGTTAAGACCACATAACAATCATGGCTGTGGTAGTTTCATCCTATTGCGTGTACCTGATTAGGGGTATGCAGAAGATGTGATTGAAACCAACAAGGCATGAAATCACATAAAACATCACTGAAGTAGGAATAATTGTGTTCAGATTTGCTTTGCACCAGTCATTGTATATAGTGTGATAGATTACACAGCAATTGATTTGGACAGTGTCATTGCATTGTTGAAGTAGGCCTTGGCTGTAGTGCTTGTGTTTTCTCTGCACAACCTGAATGGTGCCTTAATGCCTTATGATTGAAGGTGCAGTGTAATTCATAATATAATACTGGGCATCCTTGATAATGCCTCTCAAAACCTGGGCTGGGAGTAGATGGAGCAAAGCCAGACACATTTCCATTGGCGGATGTGTGGAGAGTGCATAACGTGTCCTGTTATGTCCCGGCCACAAAGAACAAGGTTACTTGACTGTCGCTGCACTGTCTACTGTCGGATGGAGGACAGCCCCACTCATAGCCTGCAGGAGGTCACCATGTCATCCCCTGTCCAACTTGCTTGCTATAGAGTGGACTAGTTGTGATTAAGTGAATGCCTTTTATGTGTTATGCCTTATGCATTTCCACTATTTTCCAGGAAATTGTCTTTTCCTGAGGTCAGGGAATAGTTTTCCAGTTTTTCTCAATTGTTCTGCATTTTTTTCTGTGTTTTTATTTCTTCTGCAAAATCCACTCTGCTATTTATGCAGCACTTTGGGACAATCTGAATGTGACAATGCGCTATAAAAATTTTTTTATTTGATTTGATTATGGTAGGAGAGCAAGAGCAAGCTCTCTTGCTTACTGTTATGCAGCAGGCACTAGTGTGCATTTCATTCAGAAAATCGTTAATCATTATGCCTATTTTTATACTCTTGAAGAAAAGAAAAACCTGTAAATCAATTCACTGTGTTCCAAGTACTACAGAAAATCTGCCATTTCATACTGAAGTTAAGGCCCTGCAGTTCCTCCTCAGTGTTTGAAGAGTGGAACAGTTAAACAAATTGTGTAAACAAGATGTGCCTCTGGCTTCTGTTCTGTTGCCTCCAATTATTTGTAAAAGCAAATGCGTGTTTTCTCTTCACCATATTGCTAACATTTGGGTCCAAAGACAAATTTTCACAAAATCACAGAGTATAAATTCTTGCTGACTATTTGAACAAGGACTGGTTTCAGTGCCAGAAAATGTATTTCAGATGAGGATTTTTGAAGCCATACCTGTTTTTTTTTTTTTTTTGTTCTACTTTAAGCGGGTTTGGAGTGTTCTGCATTTCACACAAAGCTGCTAAATAAGTTATGAGCTACTTCAGCCTGCAGTACTGAAGGCATTGGTCTTACCACTAACACAGCACAAATGCCTGGAGCACTGTTTCACCATCAGATGCTACAGTGTGGTTTTAAATCTTGGAATCTATGTTTTAACAGAGATCCTTTGGCCATTGGAGGTTTAGTTAACTGAGGGCTGTAGTTGCTGTTGCCTCGTTTCTGTCAGTTTCAAACATGGTGTTGTGAGAGTAATGAGCATGTTAAAAACTTGAAGAGTGAAGGTAGCTCAGCGGGCACTTTTACTCTGAATGTCAATATCTCACTCAAAATCAAAACCATATCAGACTTCCTGATATGTCAAATGACGCTGAAATTACAGAATGCCATCCAGAGGAAGTTTGTGAAAATGATGGAGGAGATCGTAATCATACTGTACTTTTTACTCATTTTTTACAGCAGAAGGACTTGAACAGCCAAGGTAGATCATTTTAAGAGTACAATTTCTGAAAACAATATTAAATCATATTAGAATCCAGACACAGCAGAATGCAGAGGCCTGTCAGCCCAAAGGCCTCCACATCATCAATGCCACTTCACTTTCACTGGCAATACACAGTACACACCCAAAGCTTTGATCGAGTCACTGACCTGGCCTTGCAGAGCAAAATTTGATGGAGTCATCCAATAGTAATGCCACACATGCTATTTTATTTATGAGATTCACAATTCTGCTTTCACTTGCTGTTCATATCGCTGTGTATATGATCATTCCCCACCTTAGCTAACATGCACAATTTCTCATTCTCTACCTTGTGCATGTATTGTAGTCATTGGGTGGAAGATTCCAAGGTTTCCCTTGGCACATTCATAACTTAGAGTTGTACAACATTGTAGATGCACACTTGACAGAAAGACTGTGTTTTAGAAGATGGAAACAGCAAGCACCATGGTTAGATTACACTGATAATGGCATTAACTTCAGCTAGTTATGTATGGGACCTCTACTTAGAAAGGTAAATCAATTTATGTTAGCAGAAGACAGAAATACCATGAGAGCTTGCTGTTCAATACAGCCCCCATATTCAGTTTAGTTCTGTGGCAGTTATGGACATACAGTATGAGTGAAGCTCCATACAATGGAGTATTAATTAGGAGATCCCACAAGCTGTTGGTCACTGCTCTGATGAACCAAAGGTTTTGCTTTCCATAGCGTATATAATTGGTTCAACTCAGTCACAAAGTTCACAAAGTCAAGAAGTTCACAAAGCCTCACTCTTTCTGTAATATACTAATCTACCATACAAAGTATGTCTAAGCATATCCTCTTCTGTGTTATGTAACTATGGAACACCTTACCATAGCACATCAGGGTTACATAGAGAGTCATTACTGTGTTTTTTTAAGTCATTTGTGACTTAAAGGCACATTCTTTTAAGACACATTCTGAAACATACTTCATAAGTCTTTGTAGATTTTTCTAATTCCAGTTTATTTATGCTTTGTCTTCTCTTTTATTCAGTTACATCCGTGTTTTACTGACCGTAATACCATCATTCTGTTCCATGACATGGGCTTTCATTTTTGCATGTAGAAGTTCATTCAACTTGATGTAGGCCTCTTAAACAGGTGGGAAGGAATTCTTTTTTTTTTTTTTTTTTTTTTTTTTGAATAAAAAACTTATCTCTTGCAAGGTTGTGCAGACTATCAATGCCTTTCAAACAGTCACATAAAAGTTAGAGATTTATTTCACTTGCTGTGGCAGAAGCTTTGTGAGGTCTGTGGAGCTGAAATGTCCTGAAGGCTCAATATTATTGTTATTAAAGATGTAGCAGAGATTGTGAAACCTTTTATGCATGATCTGTCTCTTCCTTTAATCTTGCCCTGCTCTTATTGGACAAGGACATCTGTAGTAATATTTTGCTGTAAACCTGCAGTGGTAATGAGTCTAATTTTTAATTAAAGCCTTCAGAGCTTTCCCCAGAGACCAGAAACCAAATACAGTAAGACACAAACAGATGCTATTGAATTTCTTGTTCAATTAGTCTGGCTTTGTTGCTCGCTAAGTAAATAGTTTCAGATAAGCAATCTGACATTTTGCTCCCTAGAATCTATTCAAAAACTATGAAGAATGGAGCTTTTGTTTCCGAGCACCGATTGCCATTTCAAGTGGAGGCTTTAATTCCAGGCATGAAACCGTTTGCAATATCTCATCCGTGCTGTTTTGTTACGGTGACATTTAACATTAACCTGAAAGAAGCTGTTTGAAATGTGCTTACATTTAGTTTTTTTTTTTTTTTTAATCTTGCTTTATTCTGTTAGTTGTTGCTGGCCAATTATTTCTGGAGCTTTTGTGTTGAGTCTACTTTTATTCCACGATGACATTTAAATGTATTGGTGAACAACCAGTCTTTTTTTTTTCCTTAAGTGCAACAATTTGTCTGTCTGAATACATTATTTGGATTCCTGCAAATTCTCACATAATTCTACTTGAAAGTGTAGTTACTAAGTTACTGACTGATTATAAAACATGCCAGTAAACAAATCTATACTATGACTGTGTTGTTAGAAGAGATCACCTTTATTTGATTGGTGTTCCATTATGGCACTGGGTAAATTGAGTCAGTAACATGTAAATTGTTAAGCACTGCCTTCCGAACTTGTCTTGTGGTATGGTATACTAGATATTGCAGTTTTGCCTTGGGGCTATCCCTTGCTGACTTAATTGAGGTATCTATAGTTCTGAGTTAAACATGGTGTAAAACACGATGTCTATGAATTATGAAATATTCAAAACTTTCTAGGTACCAAATGTACCTTTTGCAGGTTTACAAACTTGGCAAGAATTCATAATTCTATGTTTCATGTCTGGGGTTGATTCTGAGAAAGTAACGAGGTGGTGCTCACGCACCGATTGCAGTGCTTCTGTCTCTCCAAGCAACAGCCAAGGTCAAGAGATTCTGCAGAGCTAATGCTGCCCTCGGTAAATCTTGTTCAGTGGTGGACCACTGTGGCAGAGTGCTTTTCCAAATGTCAAATGTTACAGGAGCGCAGCTGTGATGTCACAGTAGGGGGCAGGGCATGCTAGCAGTACACTGTGTGTCCTTCACTCCGTTGCATGTTTCCTGCAGATAAAGAGGTGCCTGAGCAGTGTTTTGCTAATCCCTCCTGAACTTAATAGGGGCCACACCCATGACATTTGGGATGGTCAGACTAAATTGAAGCCTTTGGAGTTCTGTCTTTTTTGCACAAGTAGTGCTTGTACCAGTCCCGCCTCCTTTTTTTTTTTTTTTGTTTTTAGCTTTTTTTTTTTTTGATTGGCAGCTAGGTGAGTCCTGGCAGGTCAGCGGTGAAAGAAGGCCTGGTGTGGAGTAATCACATCTGAAGGCAGAGCAAGATCGGCCCTCTGTTGGATGAGCCAATCTCTTTTTCATCGTGGATGGTCGCTGCTTGGAAATCTTGGCAGAGAGATGAATTGCCCCGATTGCTGCCAAGGACATTTAAATGATACTGAATAAATAAACAAGCCAGATAGACTCCAAGAGGCCCTTTGAAGCTGGCCAAGATCATATTTCTAAGTTGCAGAGGGCTGCAGATCCACCCTTATTGGAAGGGGGGGATTCAGAGGCACTTTGAAGCTAATTTCCGAACTTGTCATTAACACAGGAGGGTGTCACTTTGTCCAAATTAGCAGACCTCTGATCTTTTTGTGTGGATGGAGATTACTGACGTGTCAAAGCAGTGATTCATCAGGACTTAAACGCTGCCGTTCTGAGAGCTGTCCCATCCCAAAACATCCTCATTGTTCCGAGCTCTATTCCTCTCGCAGGGTTGATCATTCCTGCTTTAATGTTTACAGCAAGCCCTCACATTCATCATCCTGTAGGTTGTGTCAGGAGCTGCGTACATCTGACGGTTGCTCCAGCACGAGGGACCCAAGGAGGATAAATGCATTCACTATTGTAATGCCTGCAGTGATATTTCTGAAAACTGTCAAAACAGCGTGATGAAAAGACCAGTTTGGGGAGCCATGATAGATTGTTCCACAGGCTAGCTGTCGCAGACATGTTGATGACATGCATCTTTTTGTCCCAAGTAGCTTCTGAATATCCCTTTGTAAGAACAACAAAGCGACACAGAAATCTAAAAAAAAGTCTCCCTGCTTTGCCTTGTTTTCTTATTTGAACACAGCTTCCCCCCAGTGAAAACCCATTGTAGATTTCATTCTCAGAGTGCAGGTCAGCAGTAAAGGAAACTGCATATTTGATAACATTGATATCAGAAAAACACTGCCTTGATCATGACTGACAGGTGAGCTTCTCACTGTATATTGTGGCTTCTGGACATGGTGGGGTGAGGTGCGGTTTAAAGTGTGATGCAATATTTTTTATTCTCCTAACTGGACTAATATGGCCATGACTTTAATCCACAGAGAGGCCCAAGGGGAATTCAGTGATTGAATCAGCCTTTGGAATCTGGCTCAAAATCTGGCTGCAACTGTTCATAGAATGCTTACCTGCATTTTCAGATGATAAAGGCAACCTTGACAGTCGTACACTGTGCATTCAATCTAAGTGCTGTTGTGATACCATTCCTCATAGCTCCGAGCACACTTTAAAGTTGATATAAAAAGTAAAAATGACAGTGTTTTCCTTTCCTATTACTACCAGCTATAGATTTTCATCCGCTCCACTCTTCTTTATTTTGTTGACGAGACAAGGATTCCTCCTTTCCCGCCAGTTTTAGTCTGGAAACTGTTTCACAGCACAGCATCACTGTCTCTCCCTCACTATGAACTATTGGGCCAAATAGTGGGCAATTGAAACAAAGAGAAGTGTTTGTGAAAGAGGGGCAAAGTTCCCCTTACAGCATGGAGGAATGGCTGATGTCCTCCCCGGCTGGTGAGGAGACTAAATGGCCTGTCACACCTCGCCATATTACACCTCATTAGCTGATAGCTGCAATGGAGAAGGCCATCCCTCACCCACTCTGTCCCCCTCTGAACACCCCACCACCACACGCACACACACGCACACACACACACACACACACACACACACACACACACACACACACACACACACACACACACACACACACACAAACACACAATCATACGCATTCATACACGTACTCATATACGTACTCATATACGTAGATGCACATGCACACACACACAATCATACACACACACACACACACAAACACAAACACACAATCATACGCATTCATACACGTACTCATATACGTAGATGCACATGCGCACACACACACAATCATACACACACACACACACACACATGTACTCACACACACCCTGATCCTTTCTGTGGTGGCTTAACATTCCTGACACCTCACAGCAAAATAAAGGTTTTTCTGTGAACTGCAATTGTTAAAAATGACATATAATTACTGGGCAAATGGCAAGACCATCCATTAGTTCCAACATCTAATTTTGGTCACGTACAGTAATCTGAAACTAGGTGACAACTGCATTTAGGATGAGGTCACTTCACATTAATTTTGTTCTCCACGGAGAGTGCCACCTTTTTTGGTTTCAGCCCCTGTGTTATGAAAATATGAGAACAGCGTGGATCGAGGCAGTCATTGGATGCTGGATACTCAGCAGTTGTGCACTAAGGTCATGTGACAGCAAAGAGGCCCGTATCCTGAATTCTTCATAGAATCTGAAGTCTGGAGTTAGAGTCTGGAAAACTGAGTGCTAAGAAGGCTTTCGTTTTGGTTCTGCTAGCGTCGAAATGCAGTCTTTCAGACATCAGAGTTTGACTGACATGAGGTCTGATTGCGCTGGAGGACGCATGAAGTGTTGGGTCTGCTGTCACTCTGCAGACGGATTAGCGGCGGCACTTATCTCTCTCTGCTGCACACATCAGACACATGGTACAGAGGGCAAGCGTTACTGAGCGTGGCGGTGCAGGCACTTTGTCACACATCTTTCAAGCAGCTACTTGGTGACAAACACGTCAATGCAGTCATAGATTTGATCCATGATACCTCCCCGCAAATTGATATAACAATAATAACAAGCCAGGAAAACATATCAATCACACATAGTCTCAACACCTTAGTACTTACATTAACTGCATATGGAGGCTTTCAGACCAATAAACCTCTGCCACTGATAGGTGGAGGGAAGGTCATGTGAATGTCACTGTGCTTTATCTGTGAACAGAAGTGAAAACTGTTGGTGTTGGCTTTGGGAGAATGAAGAAAAGGCAACTGTGTTGTATATGAGGTATTTACAACAGGCTTTCTATGTGATGTTAGAAAGTCCTTTCATTTGAGTTGGGCATTTTACAAGACAGCCATTAAGGATGGCATTCTACCAAATGCCACTCCAGTCTCTGTCTTCTGTTTTCTATTCTAGACTCAGGCCTTAATTGTTGAGGTGCATTTCAGACTGTTTTTTTTTCTTTTCTTTCTTTTTTCTCTTTTCCTTTTTCTTTCTTTCTTACTTTTTTCTGTCCTCCATTTTTATTTTACGCATGACTCTTGGGCAGTGCCTAATTTCACTCAAATTTGACTCATTTATTGGTCCATTAATTTCAGTAACATGATTTTTGTTGCACTGGGCCTCAAGTCATGCACAATTTGGTTGTCAGACATGTTAAGATATAAATAGCCTTTCACTAACAAAGATGTCCCTGTTCCTGATTTTGAATTGCCATTGAATTGATGCATAAATGGGCATCACCATGACATTTGTGTTTAAATTCAACACCTGGCTATTTTTATGGTATTTTATGGTCTTAAGCAGGTAGAGAGTGAACACCAATGGATTGTCTGGTGCGCATTGATATGACTCCGGTGTTACTGATTTCCAAGCTAATTGGTAATCTGAAATATTATTTAAGCAAATATGAATTAAACAATGGTTGTATTGGTGTGAATACTCTAAATAATTGTATGCATAAATATTGTAGTAGACAAAGCACAGATTCTTCAAAGAGCTCTAGGCACTGTTACAGATATTATATCAGTAATATGCAGTTTCATTGGGTATTTAAGAAAGCTCTGGTTCTCACGTCAGTGTTGCCTTGATCAACAGCAAGCCCAGGGATACATTATAATAATTAATAAGGTGATGGAAGATAATGGTGTACATAGTTAGGTACCATGTAGTTTTATACATATTCTCCATGGTTGCTAGGTGCAAAGTACTCTTGACCAAAGCTCAAAATCACCTGCCGTTTTGCTTGAAGGCCGTCATTGACTGAAACATGTAATCTTTTCATCCTATGATTTCATCCTCACATAAAATATTAATGTAGGATTGGTGAGAAAAGGACACAGAAGACTTATGACACACAGTTATTTATTTGTTGTTCTGTATTAAAGCACATTTTGCCCTATAAATATTGCTTGACAAGGGTCAATATTGTACTGGCCCTAGAAATCCTCATTAGAGCCTTACATCAGGTGGTCAAATTAGAGTCAGTTGGAACATGGCAAGCAACAGTTCAGATAGAAAACATTTCTGATTTTTCATTACTTTACTCGCAACTGAAAATTGAAGGCAAGAAATTCAAGGAGTGTAGGAGCAGGTGGTGTTTACAAGGTAGTGTTCTGCAGCATTGCCCAAACAAGCATCTGCTGTTAAACACACACACACACACACACACACATGTACACACAGGCGGGATGCATCAGAATGCAGGAGGTAAACCTGGGCTGCTTTGTTTGGTCCACAGATTGTTTCAGAAATATGATTAGCTCTTCTGTGGCTGCAGAAATCCATCTTTTGTCAGCACAGCCTGATGTGGAGGACAAACAGATTAAAGTAGACTTAGCAAACATAATTAGACCCCTGCACCCTGCATTGTTTGAAATCTGCTCATGTATTGTACATGTGAGAGGAAAAAATGCAGGTTTGTTCTTGACAATTAAAAGGAGATTACTGAATTCCCTGTTTGTTGCTGCCCCTCAAAAGGAGCCAGGATGCCCTCTGACCGTAGCGGCCTCTGAACGTTGCGGAGTGAAGCGAAATGCAACTGTCTGGCTTGTTATCCTTGTAACTGTGTTTTACAAGGTGATTTATAGTGCGTGTTAGTTTCTCTGAGCTGCAGACATAGGGGGTCTGGCAGAATTGAGAGAAAGTGCTGTCTGTGTGTCTGTGTGTCTGTGTGTGTGTGTGTGTGTGTGTGTGTGTGTGTGTGTGTGTGTGTGTGTGTGTGTGTGTGTCTGTGTGTGTGTGTGTGTCTGTGTCTGTGTGTATATGTGTCTGTGTGTATCCATGTGTTGTGTGTGTATATGTGTCTGTGTGTATCCATGTGTTGTGTGTGTGCATGGGTGTGTGTATTTGTCAGTGGGGGCAAAAAGTAACAGGTCTTTCTCTGTCCTTGTGTGTGACTCATTGTTCTGACTGCACATGGCCTTGCCTGGACTCAAAAGGGCACAATCACATATCACATTTAACCTGGAATAAATAGAGTTGACACTATGAAATTGTGCCTGTGGTTTGATAACGCAGCCTGCACACGCAGCACTGCGGAGGTCAATATCTGACCGGCAATATTACCATATTTTCATCTCAGCCAGGGGAAATAAATAACCCAGCTGCGCACTGGAATATTGCCAATTTGTCACTGCCGCGCCGGCCGCCGGCCACTGCTCTAGTTCCCTCTGTGAGCTCCGCTGCTTGGTGTTTACAGGGTGGCTTCCGAGACCAGAGGGGCAGAGGGGTAATTAATGGCTATAGCGCTAGCCAGGTCACTCACTGATGAACACTGACCCAGTGCTCCTGGAGTCACTTCTTATTCTACATCGTCACCGGTGCACGCACCCAACGACCAGGCATGGTCACACAGTTGACACAGTGCTCTGCAGGCCTTTAAACACTTTGTATTGGGGCTGAATTGGTGCCATTCATCTCTCAGATGCAAGTACCAGGCTAGTTATCCATTCATGCAACACTTTGGGCTGTGTGTACAAGGGAAGCCATGTACCATACAGTACCATGTGTTAGGTTTTTTTAACGCATGGTTAGGAGTTTCATTTATGTATCCTTTGTGGATTGGCAGTGGAGACTGAATCATGGAATGTTCTAGAAAGATTCCAGCCTGCACCTGCCTGCAGGTTGCCGAAGCAGCCACGTGCTGCCCCATCTCAGCTGTTCCTCTGGATATCCTGTTTACCATAGTATCTGCTCTCCTGCCTCCGCAGATTCCCGAAGACGCCATCATCATGTTGGCCACCCCAAAAATGCTCCTGCCATCGTCCTCTACTCAGCTGCCCGCCGGCACCCCGCTCTCAGCGCACCACCAGATCCAGCTCCTCCAGCAGCAGGTGCAGCAGCAGCAGCAGCAGACACAAGTGGCAGTGGCCCAGGTGAGGATGCCCCACTTCTTCTGTAGCTTTGATGATGAGAAACATTCTGCTTCCCCCCCCCCCCCCCCCCTCACTGATGTTTCAGGTGCTTTGTGGTTCTTCTGTGTATTTATCATATCACTCTATGTAACAGTGTTCCATTAGGACATCTTTCAGTCCTCTGGGTTATATACACTCACTGAGCACTGCATTAGGAACACTATACTAATACTAGGTAGGGCCTCCCTCAAAACAGCCTCAGTTCTTTGTGGCATGGATTCCACAAGATGTTGGAAACATTTCTTTCAGATTCTGGTCCATGTTGACATGGTTGCATCATGCAATTTTTGCAGATATGTCAGCTGCCCATTCATGCTGCAAATCTCCCGTTCTACCACATACCAAAGGTGTTCTGTTGGATTCAGATCCGGTCACTGGGAAGGCCACTGAGACGACTTTTGCTTTGTGACATGGTGCATTATCATGCTGGAAGTAGCCATCAGAAGATGGGTAAATTGTGGCCATGAAGGGATGCACATGGTCAGCAACAATACTCAAATAGGCTGTGGCATTCAAGCAATGATTGATTGGTATTAACAGGCCCTCATAGTTTAAGGAGCGGTTAAACTACAGCGTTTAACTTATTCTGCCTAAATGAAGCAAAGGTAAATATAACTGTGACTTGCATGTCTGTAGTTACAGTCGGTGCATTGGAAATTATTAACCCTTTCGTGTGTACGGTCACTCCGGTGTGATTAGCAGTTTAGCGCGTATGCTGAAACTGGTGCGATTAGAACACTAGATTGGGAAAATTCTAGCTAATTTTAGCTTTGAGGAAACCGCGATTTAACTATTAGAATTAGAATTATAGAAAATGCTAACTGAAAACTATTACAAGTTTAAATAACGCTAATGAAAACGTAACGAACCATGTAAGGTAACACGCGCACTATATAGCATAAAAAATAAATTACGTGCGAAAGGGTTAAACCAGAGGGGACACGTAAATAATCGTGAGCTGAACAAGTATCTAACATGGCTTGGTAGCCAAACAAAGTTATCTAGCTTCTCTTTCAAATGTGTAGTGCGAAATCCCAAAGTCGCAAGTCCTTGTTGCAGACAGTCATGTAGTATTAGATGCATTCAACAGCAGCATTTACTCTAGGTCACTGTATCAGTTTACTGCATAGTTTAAGATGGCATGATATTTTTTTAAACTTTTTTGTACTTTAAAACATTTGACTGTTTATTAAAACTTTAAGATATTTTGTTGTACTTTTGTTCAAAGTACTATTTATGACATCAAAACAAGTTTATTTTTAAACTGCATTATGTCATGTTATCTTTGGTGAGGGCTCTTAAATAACTACACATAACAAATGGTAGGGAAAATCTTTGTTTTTTTGTTTCTGGAAAAAAAAAGAATATCAGCCAATATATCATAATCAGATTTTTAAATCCTGAAATATTGAAATCGGTATCAGTCTTAAAAATCCTATATTAGTTGTGTAGTACAGATGTTCCTAATAAAGTGTTCAGTGTGCATTATTATTATTATTGGAACTGTTGATATGAATTGCAATCTGCAGAGAGCTCAGTGACAATTATTTGGTTTAGAATATCATAATGAATAATATTTGGTTTGATTCACTGGCAGACTGTAGCTGCCATACACCTACAGGCAGAGTTGAAATGCTAGACATTTAATGAAGGAGTTTCCGGGATGGACTATCCAGTCCTTCATTCAGCTCAGTCAGTAGCCCAGTTGTGCTCTTGCCAGCCAGTTGGCCAAGGGGCTGCAGGCTGGTTAGCAGCCCTGCCAGTGAGTGTCTTCCTGGCGTGACATGAGGGTGTCCACTTCAGCCCTGCATCCCCACTCCCTGCTGCTCTGAGCCAGAGCTCCTGCCAGCTACTGGGGAAATCACCTGAGAGTTGGGAGCTTGCTGTTCTGCATTGGGCTCACTGTGATTACTGTAATCTGTATTTCTCCCCTATTTCCCACAATTCTCCAGATCAAGGCAGATGACCCAGAAGTGTCATAGAATGTTTTGCTGTAATATGTCACATTGCCCCTGGCAATAGCATGCTGATCTGGAAGAACTGTAAGCTTTATCTGTTTTATTTATATCCTGAATGTGTGGGGTTTTTTGGTGGTTGTTTTGTAGTGATCATGTTGAAAGTAGTAAAACAGAGGGCATGTCTGTGTTACAGTATTTCTACCCAAGGGGGCATTTCCCTTTAAAAACTGGGAAGCATAGTGTTTTCCTGAGATGTGGAGGTGGTCCTATTCCTCCTTTTTGTAGTTCCTTGTTTAGCAAATAGCCTTATCCAGTCTAATTTATTGCTTGCGTTACACGTATTATCCATTTTAATACAAATGGATACTTACTGAAGCAGAGCAGCTTAAGTACCTTTCTCAAGGATATAACAGGAGTGCCATTGCTGGTTTCAAATCTCCTCATTAGGAGTCAAAACTCTGCACAGTGTTACTGCCCTGTGAGATCAGTAAGTGATATACAGTTCATTCCTGATCCAACTTAGTCCCATTTGCCAATCTGCTGTAGGTCCACACGTCCTCTTTGATAGAACCACATGCCATTCTGGTGGCTGGTTTCACATGTCCCTTACTCTTGAAGGAAAAGGAGAGCTTTGAAGTGCATTATCAAAGCCACTTGCGCTGTTGATCGTTATTTGTTTAATTATTAATTTATGTTTGCGGGCGTCCTTATCCAGGGTGCAAATCATAATTTGCAGATGAAATGTATTTGTGTATGGAGTTGAAAGCAAAAGCATCACACACACAGGAAGTGGGGGCAGGGGAATAACTAGTTAGACATGCAAGACATCATAATCTCAGTGCGGCCTCCCCTCACAGCAGAGCGTTTAGTTAAGATCAGGCCTCAGTCAGTGCTAATGCTTCTAATATCTAATTTGCATCTCTTCATTTTAAGTAGCATACATAACATTATTGAAGTGGGGAGCTTAAGAAGTTAGGTTGTTATCCAGCTTATCTTGCCATGGCATGCCCAGACTAAACCAATGAATTATGCAACCACCTAGTTTAAACTGCTGTTAATGAGAGTTATGAATTAATACTACTTAAAAGAAAATGAAAGAGAAATTATTTAAAGCTGATCATCAAAGCAGGGGAAATTGAAATAAAGAAAAGAAGGATGTGACTGGCCAGCATCAAGGCTGTTCCTGAGCCCTGGCTGACCTGTTCATTGGCAGACGATTGAAAACGTCCAACCCTTGACCCCGCTGACTGTTATTCATTGGACAACCCCAGAAGAGGTTATTGTTATTGCCACCGTGCCTGGCAGAGAGAGGCCTCTCTCACTTGGGCAATTCAGCGGTGTCAGGATGGGTCAAGAACATTACATCTGCTCTCAATACACAGTGGTCAGACTGGTCATGTAGTTAATACTCAGTGCAGCACAGCGGAAATGTCAGCGTTGCCGAGACATTTGAGATTACGCAGCAGTTGCCTGGGTTTTTGGGGAGGAACTCGTTAATCAGTTCAAGTAACTGTGAATGCTCCTGTCTGATGAGTTCCTGGCTTGTGTAAATTTAATAGCAGAACTTGTTGAGCCTGTGGTTCAGTTTAATTTATACTTCATGAGTCGCCGGGAAGTGTCATTAAACGGAATCCTTTTGTAATAGCTCTGCAAGCTTGATCATTTGTATAGTGCTTAAGAAATGAAAACACAAATATGGAAGTGAAAAAGGCAAGCTTTAAAGTTATTTTATTGAAAGGATATTAGTTAACAAGAATATTCATGTCTGCATTTTCAAGTACACCAAAAAAAACACACAGCTCTCAGCAGTGAAGTTCTTTAATTTGACATCATATGAATGCCAGAAGAATGAGTTGCCCTTAGGCCATCATTCATTGTCTTGTCTTTTCTTCTTTATATCTGTTCATGTCGCATGCAGTTGCTTATTATAGCAGCAGTATGAGTGTACCACTACATCATATTCAGTTATCACCCAAGGTGAAAATTCTGATTGATGAATGTTCTGTGGAAATGACTTCCAGTGATAAACAGGTAACCGAAGCTGTTGAGCTCACCACCTCTCTGGCCTCTAAAGGCATTAGGCTTTCATACCCTGTTTCGTCTTGCTTTTCTGAGTGCGTGTGCTGCAGTTCTAAGCCATGGCTCTCCTCAGGGGCAGACAGCAAGGCCTTGATGTAGTCCCTCTGATAATTTGACTCATTACAAATAGACCTGGGCTTGTTTCACCCTTAGTTTCAGGGGGAAATGCTGCAGACACCAAAGGCCTCAGACTCCTCCAGATGCCCTGCAAATAAAAAAAAAGTAGAGAGGCGCTCCCGTGTTGTCACGGAAGTCGTGATCAGTGTAGGATGTGCCGCATTTCGTCAGTCATTTCTCCCCCGGCACTACTTTACATGCCGGAGCAGCGAATTACAGTGACAGCGTGATTACCGTGTCGAGCGCAAAGAGGAACGCCTCAGCTGACGCACTCACAAATCCAGCCCAGATCACTTTTGTTTACCACTAAGTGCAGTGATAATGGAGTCAAATCTTTATTTTGTTCTTTTTTTATTCCTTTAATACCCCTCAAGTAGTGAATGGAGAAAGTAGTGGTCCTAAAATAAAGGGTAATTTCATCGTCTTTTCACGCTTCCGATTCTTCTAGTGAATTGAGGGAGCGCTGCAGGTCAAGAGCTACAGAGTGACAGGAAGTAGACGGGTCCTCTTCTCTTTCTTCTAAAGTAGAGGTGACATCAATTCTCTTCATCAGCTCCTGGACCAATTGCTCCCCTTGATGCACCAGAGACTTGTTGTGTGAAAGTGAAACCATCTGAGACTAAAGCTTTCACACAAAGACAATAACAATGAGATTTTTGAGACCTTAATCATCTAAGCTGACCTTGGTTTGACAATCTGTCCTCTCTTATACATTAATCATTCATCAAGATCATGTTTCTTGAGATTGGAAAGCCTGTAAATGTTTTTATTTTTGTCTAAAAAGCTATCAGATCTGTTTGCAGTTTGTCTGAGGCCAGATTCTAGGCTACTTCACATCATGTTAAGAGTAGGTTGTTTGTAGTGGTGTGTTTAGAGCCATACAAGGTCCTAAATCTTAGTTGTGCTTCACGTGAAGCCCCTTGGCTAAAACGCAGTGCTGAAACAGTCTGAATCCTGATAGATCCTGACATTGGATTGGTGAAACTGCAGGGGAGATGGCTGCCAGTGGCCCTCAAGATGTCCTATCACAAGTTAACAGGAGGGTGGTAGACAGTGTGCTAACTAATTACCCTGGGTGGCAGTTACCAGTGTGCCTGTACTCGAGGAGCACACACACACACACACACACACACACATTGCAGTCATAACCAAATTCAAATTTATTCAGATTCAGATTCATGTTATGAGGAGAGAAAAGTCCTAGTGGTTCATCCTTCATCATTCTAAAACATCTTAAGAAACTGAAGACATTATTTTACCACATTTAGTGATGATAAAGTTGTGTCAAGCATTAGGACTGAAACAATATAACTGCACTACAGTGCACTACAATATGATACATAGAACAATTCAGAGGCCACGGTGTACTTAGTATCACATTTGCATAATGAAAACACACATCTTGAAAAATATAATTCAGCAACATTGTTTGAATACAGAGAAAGTTCAAAATGGATCCTATTTATTAGACAGTCATATGCATACATATGAGGGTTATCTACTTTGCAAAAAAAAGGTAAAGGAGGAAGCCTTCTGATAAAAGGTTTACTTTCTCTCATTGCTAGGCTCTATATGCTTTTGTGGGAATGGAAGCACACTGGCTCTTTCTATATCTGCTCCTCACTCAGAGTGTGGAGAGTCAATGTCTACTGTAATGTATTTCCAAAGTTTTGCATTGAAAATGTGAACAGTCTGCATATTGGTTCTTTTTTTACTCTGTGCTCAGAGATCACAGGAAATCTAAACTATTGTAGTGCTGGGAGACATTCCATCTCATAGTCTGGATTGCTTAAAGTTTTCTTTATGGGAGCACCATTGTAGAGCGTGTAACATGTAGCACAATCCAATTTGCTTGGCTCAGTGTGAATATTTTACCACCTGATAAGTCATTAGTTGTATCATGTCCCCAGGCTAATTAAATATGAATGATGATGGAGTGTTTCCAACACATGTAATATGGGAGTATCGTGATTGATCAATACATAATGGATTATCTTTTCGCAATTATGCATACCACCTATAAATGCGCTCAATTTGGTGGTCACTGCATATAATTTGAAAAACCAATCAACCAACTAGTCGTAAGGCATTAGACCAAAGAGCTATGAATGCTGTTACCTGTCATTGTAATGAATACTCAGTGACAAACAATGACTTATACTCAGAGTATAGCATGTACCAGTGGCAACAATCTGCTCTTCTTGTTATGTTCATTAGCATCAAACGCTTACAAAGAAGTGCTTATTTTCCTGCATTACTGGAGTGGTCTCTTGCTGGAATGCAGATGCTTAAGTTGACAACGTTTTCAGTGAATTGCAGTATGCAGTAGGAAGTTAAGAATTATCTCCCTGTGTGTTCACCTGTAGTGACTGTGGCATGCTCAGTCTCTCCCGACAGTTTTATTGAACATCGAGTGAGTTTGACGCAGGCTCTTTTTTTATATATGTGAATGATTTATTGCATAATGGCCCTGTCAGCTAAGCCTTAATGGAAATCAAAAATTTTTTTCAGGAGCTCAGGAAACTATTGTATTAAATTTAGATGAAGTCTGTGCATACGTTTTGATGTAGCCAACAGGGCTGAAGTCATTAAAAGAACTTTGAAGACTTTTTCAAAGTCTTGGGCAAAAACCAGTTTTAATGATAAGGAAACCTTGTGAGTGTCTAGCTGGAAACATCCAACATTTGTTTTTCACATTGAAGTACTGTTGTTATTGATTTACTTTTCTTATCCGACCAGTTATGCTTGAGTCTTTGGATGTTTTTCTTTATGATGAGTCTGTACGATTTCTAACTGAACTGGCAGAGAAATGAGTACAAGGGACTAAAGCTAATTACCTGGAATGCAGATGGGGGTGCTATATATACTTATTGCATGTGTGTTGTGTGTTTGTTTGTCTTAATGAGATTTGCTCTTCATTTGGTATGTATATGGAAAAAATATGCATTTAAAAAATTATAAAATCATATACAGTACATGGGCTTGTAGTGTGTGGACAACAGGTGACGAGATCAACTAAAACAAAAGTCTCAGCGAATATTGGAAGTCTGTCCGTACAGAGGAAACCCATAAGCACAGATGTGCTGATTAAATGAGTGCACCGGTATGTGCAAAGAGTCACCTCCTTTCACCTGCCGAGTGACTGTTTGTGTACAAAGGTGCCCTTGTTAGGAGTGTGTGCGTGTGTGTGTTCCCAGAGGTTCACCTGTTAGTGAGCTTGTGTCTTCCCACAGGTTTATCTACTGTGTGAGCGAGTGTGACTGATCCCACAGGTTCACATGCTGAGTGAGCAAGTGTGTGTGTTCCCACAGGTTCACCTGTTGAAGGACCAGCTATCAGCGGAGGCAGCGGCCCGGATCGAGGCCCAAGCGCGGGTTCACCAGCTCCTACTCCAGAACAAAGACCTGCTGCAGCACATCTCCCTGCTGGTGAAGCAGATCCAGGAGCTGGAGCTCAAGCTCTCTGGACACAACTCCAGTAAGAGCCTCCTCCATCATGTCCTGTACCTCTCACCTTGACAGCCATTTCACACCTTTTTAAACCTGTCCAGAGGAGAAAAAGGCCAAGATGAGTTAGGCCCTCACTCCCTCATGTCTTTTTCCCCAGTCGTTCAGCATGATGAAGTGTGCCCATTCTGAGTGTCTCAGTCAGAATGGCCCGGTTAACCCATAGAGCTCGTCAAACAAATGAATGCTTTAAAGCTGTATAAGCCTGTGAAATCGGTGAGAATTATCCTCTTCTGTTTGTTGGCTGTAATTTTGGGGGGGAAAAACATCCTGCAGTAATTTATTCAGTTTTGAGAGATCCTGCTGACAAGCAGTCTAGATTACATTAGCATTGTAAAGCAGGCTGGTGTGTGTTCTGTGAGAGTTGTAATTGTAATATGGCTGGAAAGCTCCTAATGTGCGCCACCCTCTCGCTGCAGTGGGCTCCCAGGATAGCCTTCTGGAAATCACCTTCCGCTCCAACGTGCCACCGGTGCTGTGTGACCCAACCACGCCGCGGCCAGAGGAGGTGGCCTTGCCGCCGCTTAATGATGGGACGCAGCTCTCTCTGCCCCTGGGCAGCCCACTAGGTAGGGATAATTGCCTGGTAAAGCTGGAGTGTTTCCGCTTCCTGCCGGGACCCCCCCAGCAGGAGCAGGGTCAGGGTCAGGGACCGCCACAGTCCTCCCGGGACGAGTTCCTGGGCAGCCTGGAATTCCTGAAGTTCCGGGAGTCGGGCATCGCCTCGGAGTACGAGTCCAACACGGACGAGAGCGATGACCGCGACAGCTGGGGTCAGGACGAGGGGGCCCTGCGCCTCCTCAACGTTCTCAACAAGCAGGGGCCGTCCGACTGCCTCAACGACGAGATCGCGGTCTAGCGGTCTGCCTCTATCCCTGACCGCAGCCCCCTACCCTGCCCCCCGTCCCAGCGCCCATTCCAAGCACCTGGTGAATACACATGTGAAGTGTCGGTCCCCACTTAGCCTCCACTGCTCCTCCTGCCTCGGCCCCCATACGCAGGGCTGTCATCCTGTACGTTGTGTAGAGCATCTGGATTCAACAGAAAGATCCCACAACATCTTTATGAGTGTAGAGAGTAGCCAGCAGGTGGTCGTGAAGACTGATCCCCTTAAACTCCCCTCCCCTGCTGACACCTATTAAGAGTGTGAGCTGGGAACAATGAATCAGAGGTGTAAAGGGTAGCGTGTCCAGTGCAGTGCTCGGCGCAGTGCGTGTGTGCTCATTTTACAGGTGTTTGGTTGTCAAAAGTCCTGGCACAAATCTAGGACATCCAGTGACCCGCTGCTGTTTAGTCAGAGGGCAGCCCTCTCAAAATCTCAAGCAAAGATCATTTTTTTAGCAGAATATCTAAATCTATATCTATATCTATCTATATATATGTATATGGAAGGAAAGACTATTAGATTTTATACATGTTACTGTGAAGCTGTACAATGACAATTTAATATTATAGTGTCTCTGTGCTGAAGAGCCTGTTCACATCCATGGAGCATGTATGCGCTGTTTCACACAACACTCTGATTCACACATATTTGGTTTTGCTCATGCGTCTTGGCATGTAGTCAAATTCATGCAAATTCAGTTTCATCCATGACTCATTGCATGTACTCAAACTGACGCAAATTTGGTTCTGTTTACGAATTACAGCATGCTATTGCTTTGTCTCCAACGCAGGATTCTGCTCATAGGCAGTTATGGTCCCCATCAAGGTGTGCTTAGCAATCAGGCTTTACTGACAACACAGAGTTACTAAAACAAAATGAGTACAGGGGAACTGGGGCAGCCAATCACTGATAAGGTCCATGTCACTGCTTCTACAAGCCCTTGTTTGTATTGCATAGAAGACTGCGGAATAATGCAGTGTGACCAGGTGCTGATTCAAGCATCTGTATCAGTTGCTGTCTTGTTATGTATCATTCTGTCTGTGTTGCTTATCTAGAGACAAGCATTTCGTGTTTGCTTTTTTCTGATTTGACCAGAACAACAGTTATTGTGACCTTTTGGGTATTTCTAAGCAGGATCACTCCTCCCCTCAGTCATAATATTACCCCCACAGTTGTTAAAAGCTTGCTCGCAGCACTCTTGCTTTGACCTTGCAGTGTTTGACCTTGTTTTGTCAAGTGGGTGACTTTGCCGCAGCGTCTGCCTTTCATCCAGTCGCGTGTACTACCAAGCTGAATTTGTTTTTGTTTTTGTTTTGTTTTGTTTTCGTCTGCCCTGAGTTTGAGTCTGCAGAGACAAAGAGAGACTAATAAATGTGCAGGAGTGTGAGTCTGTCGCTGAGCCTGCAGCGCAGAGGTGAGGGTAGACCAGGAGCATAGCAATCACTCACTCCCTCTAATGAGGGATTCGTGGCCACCCGTGCGCACCGTGCTGGGTCCTCGGGCCAAGGCCCAGATGTAGAACGTGGAACCAAAAGCCTCACCCAGAGGAGTGTCCTGGGTAACCTAACACGGGCCTCTCGGAAAATATTGACTTTATTTTTTCATCTCCTTCTGGAGCGCTTGTTAATCGCTGTAAATTGTAATGTCACAGCAAAATCAATTGCCCATTCGGAACCTGGCCCTGCCCATTTATCCCCCTGTCTGCCCGAGTATAATCTCTCTGACATGTCAGCGATGTGCGCTCCTGCTGGTGGGCCAATGGCAGCAGAGCCCAGAGTCCTCGGGGACAGGCCGCCCTGTAGAGCCGGGCTGCAGGAGCGGGAAAGAGACCTGCGGGCATTCAGTGAGGCATGATAATTAGAGGGTGGAGAAAATGTAGTGTAACAACAAAGATTAAAACAAAAAAAGCAAGTGGTTTGATTTGTTTGAAAGTTGTTTTGAATTTGACTGTCCTGTAGAGTAAAAACAGTCAGTCCGTAATAGTAATGTTCAACAGCTAATCTATTCATTTCACTCACAGCATGCATGCGTTTGGATGCAGATGGCAGTGAGAAAATGAACATAATGCTATGAGATCCTTGTAAGGGCTACCATGTAGTTGGTACACTTTACAGTAAGTGGCACGCCCTTAAAGTTCATTGTGATGGGCCGAGATGATTGATTGCATGCAGCACGTTGTGCGTCATCTTGTTAAGGTCAGTTTTACAGTAATAACCATTTAAAGTGAGGCCTCCTCTTCTCCCTCAGTAGTCAGCGGCCACAGACTGCTTTAATGTGCTCTTAAAAAGTTATGGCTGCCTTGGGTGAGCAGGGTGTTTGGTTAGTTGGTGCAGACAGCCGTGCATCTTTATTAGTGGTCTGTGACTGGGAATATGGCGCTTCTGCTATCTGTTACTTGCTGGTATGTGCTTTGAAGACACCTGTCTGTATTTGTTTAAAATTTAGATTTAAGTTGTTTGGGTTTTTTCCTCTTGTGTGCTTTGAAGTATTTACCTTTTCATGACTTTTTTTGCTTGGTCTCTATGACCAATGCTCAGAAATGTACATGACGAAAGTAAAAGTTGGTTGGAGCAGTCATTTGGTCCCTCTGAGGTGTGTGTGTGTGTCACAGGTTACAAGCTGACATTCTCTCAACTTTAAGTTCCTGTAATGTGTTCTGAGCTGAGCCCGGGGAGGGGAAGACCTGGAGAGAAACATATACTTGATAGACTGCTGTGGCACTGTGGCCCAGAACAACAGTATATCACTGTAAGCTTCCAAGCCATTGACTGGAAGCCTGTTACTAGTCTTAATGTTGTTTGTTTATTTATTTATTTATGTATTTATTGACACACTGACAGCTCACTTTCATGAGCTCATTACTTTCAGGACTTTAGTGTGGTTGTCAGAATAACCTGAGCAAGATTTGTTTTCTTGGGCAAAGAATGGATAATGCTTTGCTCACATTGTTGGTCTCGTACATTCAAAAGTACGTTCTGTGTTTATGAATCGCATTACTTTTAAAATTTAAGATTCAAAATGCGTGTTGAAATATTGTATGTTAAAATAACTCCTTTTTACACAGAGAAAATATATCAGTGTAGTTACCATATCAGAGCCTAATAATTATAACTGTTATTTTAATATTTTCATTTATTATATGATTATTGTTTGTTATGATTATTATTGTTATTGTTATGATTACTGTGTTTTTTTTTTCTTGGATATTTTATTCAGATAATTTGAAGGATAGTTTGCAGGAGTTAGCAAAATGTAACACCCAAAAAAAATACTTGAAGGCATGTAAAAAAACAATCAGGAGGTCCTAAGCATTTCAGGAAAGGGAACAGGAAAACAGATTCCTATGCAAACTGCAGTAGGTGCCCTAACAGTGGAAAAGTTACAGAACCATGAGATGTCATAAAAGTGTCAAAGACAAATCAACCATTCATGGCAGCAAGCCGCTATCACCTCCAAGCTTTGAGTTGAATCATAATTGAAATCTTATAAGAACATCATGTCCCGTTTTGCCACTGCTGCCAAAGTGTCTTGATAAGTAGGAAGTAGAAACATCTCTGCTGGATGAATACTGATATGTGGACCCATCTCCCCCTTCCATGATCAGCTCTTGAAAGCATTCCACCCTTAGAAGTGGGTTATTTGGTTTCACTGATCAACTTTAATGTGTTGCATATAAATTGGCTTTAATTTAAAGGTCATGAGTTATGATTAATTAGCATTCTCCTGATAGTGATAGACAATCAGTTATTATTATAGGGCCTCTGCATAAAAAAATGCCAGATTTCACAGAAATCAGCTGGCAGCTTGAATTGATGTGTTGTTTGCATTGATCTGATTGGAGAGAGGAGCACCAGCATGACATATGGGAGGTGCAGTGAACTTGAAAATGGCCATATTGATCCCAGCATTGAAAAGCCAGAAATCTGGTGATCAATGAGGCACATTGTACAAGGTGACTGCCATTGTGTAAGCGTCATAGCCAGGCCAATCAGATGTGAGCATTTTTTAATTACACATGGTGCAAGGTTCATTCTCACAGGAGGGAGGACAGTATTGATCATTCTGTGTCTGTAGATTATTTCAGACCGGGCTGTCCGTTGTACCGGAAATACATATGTGGGTTTATGCTAAGGAGTTTGTTGTTTCTATTTTATTGATCCCTTGAACTGTGCAGTTTCATCATTTCCACAACGAGCTTTGATGCAAGTCTTGTAATAATGCCTAAGACAAACAGTATGGAGCTATTTCTTAATGTCTTCATGCAACTTACATAATATGTGTTACATACAGTCAATCACCCCAGTCAATCCAGGGAACTGACTGTATTCCTATACTTCTGAGTGCATTGTATTCTGACCTGTACAGTGAAGGCTATACGATCAGACGTCTGAATCTTAAAACCACGATTTCTTGAGCTCAAAAGAGCACATTAATTGGGACACAATCCACTCTGCCCTCACTGTGATGCAGACACTCTGACAGACATTGAGATGGCAAATTAAATATTCATTGAAGTGCTTTAATAGGGGCAGAAAGGGAAGGGGGGATACATTCAGCCCCTCCATCTGCCCACTTCCATTCCTTTCTCTGATGCCTATATTTCGTGATTTCATACCCTGGTGACCACCGAACATAAGCAATTGTGTTACTTCTTCTTGAAAGGACAAGGAAGTTCAGGAGGGAGCACGAAGGTTTCAGGTGATAGGATGAACCATCTCTTTGCCTTTCTAAACTTCTCCAACTTTTTTTGAGCTATTTTTTTTTCGCCCTCAAACCGGCATTTTTGAGGCCGAACATCTTTTGATCAGCAATAAATCACAGGAGAATGCTGGTACCCCTTGACGTTTTCCCACTGACATGCGACATGTCTCACAGTCACGAGACATCCGCAGAGTGACGCATTGACATACTTCAGGCGTAACTTTCACCCCCACACCTGTCCCTTCCCTCTTCAAGTTACACAGCCATGTCACTGAGAAGCACTTTATCAGGAGCACAAAGACAAAATCACACAGGTAATGTGTTTTCTCTGTGTCGCTCAACAGGAAGTGCCACTATGGAGTCTTGTCAGGACAGGATTAATAACAGGAAGAGTGTTTATAATCCTGTTGCAGCCCCCCCCCTGGATCCTTGGGTGTAGCATGATAGTGAGATTGCAGGGATTTACAAAATGCCATAAAGCGTCTCACCCCAATTCTCCCCCTACCTCCCCCTCTCTACCCTGTTAAAGATTTATGTGCAAATACAAGTCATTGTGAAATATTTATGGTGGCCCCAGCAGGATTCCGACCATGTGTCTACTCTGGGCCTATGCAAACACTGCTCCTGGAAAGCCATGCTGTTCTAATTTGTCCTGTGCATTGGACTGAGAGCTTTATTACCAAAGTCTTGAGCAACTTTTATTTAGCGTTTTATCACCAGCAGGCACTGAAGAGTAATTCATCAACTCAGAAAATCTCCATTTATGTCTTAGTTGCTGCCTGTTTCCAATCCATGATTTTCACAAGGTAATAAAAGGCCTCAGTAATGGGTGCCTACTGTCTAGCCTTTGAACTCTAGTTTACTTGAGATTGGAATTATGTCAGCCAATAAGATCATTCTGCATTTAGTCTAAGTATTTCTAAATGAACCTGAATCAACCTTGTTTACAACAAACCAACTCAGGGACCAGCAGAACTATGTTTGCCCCTTTGCACATAATGTAAACCTCATTTTTTTTCTGTGACCTCTGTTTTTTTTTAATCAGCATTAATGGAGCTTTTCAAAACTTTGCCTCCCTTCCTGGAGTTTAGGAAATAAACTCAGTGGAGGCTCATTTCAAATGGTTGAAGGGACCATCTTGCTTTTTCTGATAAAGAGAGAGTTTGAAGGAATTATGATGGGCTTTTCAGACATAAAAACTAATCAGTCAGACTTTGATTTAAGGTAGCACTTTACAGAACAAAGGAATCGTCAGACAGCACTTCAAAAAGCATAGAATCAATGTGAGTCATAGTGTATATGACATGAAAGAAAGAGCAGTGACACTTTGCAAATAGTGGAGTGATAGTCTTAGAAGTGTGCGATGTGCATTCATGGTGGTCAGTGCACAAAACGTCTCAGTGGAACCCTTTACAGTTGCGTATAATAAGGTATTGTACAAGATTTACTCTTTAGAGAACAGAAGTGCTCATACATAATGTGGGGGAAAAAGTGGAAAATACCCCTTCAGCCCCTGGATGGTACACAAAGAGAAAATGTAAGAACAACTTCTTAAAAGAAAATAAGCTGTAGCAGACACACACACACCGTATTATCAGTTACTAGCAGATCAAACAGATGACAACAGATGCAGGTTTGAGTAGAACAGGGCATGGGCCATGTTCAGGGGTTGAGTTGCCTCGTCTTGATCCAGAGTAAAGTAGGTGACCACTTGTAATAATGCGAACATATGGTATAGTCTCTCTCAGCTGGCTTGCTAACTTGTGTATTTACACTGCATAAATGTCTGTTTCAGACTACTGGCTGGCATAACTTTGCATGGTATTAGACGTACATTATGAAAAGGAAATGTCTCCCTACATAGGCCTGACTCCTTCCTCTCCATACAGCATTCATCTGCTTTTTAATGTAATTGTCACTCATCTGTGTAAGACCTACAGAAAGCATGCTTCCATTAACTTTTGATTGAGCATCACCGCTGTGGCAGATCTATGTTTGAAATCTCTGCTGTTTGTTGTGAACCACATATGTTTATGTTCTCATTTGAATTTACTAGATTCATCTCTCCTGACATGCAGTGATAGGGATGGGGAATAAGTTGGAAGGCTAATCATTTAAGTAAAAAATGTCTTTAAAGAAAGAAAAAAAATAACTGCACTGAAAGTGACAAATTCAGCATCGATGTGAGACAAAGTGATTTATTTAATGTTTGTGTGTTTCATTTTAATGTATGCCAAATGAGCATGGGTCTTGGTGTGTATGAATCAGGCAGGAGAGATAATGGCACATACTGGAGTTTTACACTGTAGCCTCACTCTAGACTCCCTAATACCTGCCGTTCCTCTGAAAGGCTGCTAATTGCACTGAAACGTATTGTTTAGTATCAGTTTTTGTTCTCAAAATGTGTGCAAACGGAGCCCTTCTGTCTTTTAAAAATTATCCAAAATAATCTTTAGGAGTGGAAGTGCACTTACTCTGCATCTTGTCACTAACCTTGCTTTTGCTGAATAAATTGTCCTTTTCTTACTTCTTGCACTCTTTTGCATTCTTTCTCTTTTCCATTTGAACTGTAGCTGTGTGTCAGCAAACACTGGATGAACGTTCTTGTTTCTCTGTCCTTTGCGACCCTCAAACAGCAAGAAAAGTCCATTCTAATGCGCGGAGATGCCTCACACAGGGTTTGGGGTGATGATCGTGTTAGACCACAGATATTTTCACCCCTGCAGGAAATAGGCCACACTAGTTAAGTGTAACCAGCTGGAAATGATGTTTTGGGATCTGCCCAATGGAGGATTGCAGCTCTGGCCGGAGGTTTCTCACCCGCTGGGACTGGGTGGGAGTGGTAGGCCATAAATGACCCTAAATAAGGCCCGTGTCAGACATGCTATTCGCCTGTGCGTTTTGTGGCTGCCCTTCCGCAGATATTCTAGATGGTACTCTCTGGGGTCCGGTGTTGCATGTGTTTTATGGTGCCTAGTGGTAGAAGGGAAATGTCATAATGCTGACATTCCTCTGTAGTGCCAGAACAGCAAGTGAATGACTTGGTTCACATCCTGCGCGGATACTCACTAGTAACAGTTCATAGCTGACAGTCAATTTGTTTGTATAATAGTGTCTTATCAGAATAATCTTTTTACTCTTGAATTTCTTCTTGAATTTCTTATGATTTAATAATCTGTTCTCTGTATTGCATTTCTGCACAGAGGTTCTATGGCACGCTGCTCTGTGCTAGGTGTGTAATGTAGAGTGGAAGCTAATGTTTCAGTGTAGGACCCTATCTAATGAGCCTCCTGGGCAAAGGTTACAGGTATCCACACAGTCACATGATCAGCTGAGAGAGCCAGCTGTCACAACACTGACATGAGCAATCAGTCATCGGAGTAGAGCCTTTTCCGAGCCCCGGCACCACACCACGAAAATCAATGTCAGGGTTAGCATGATGGATATGTCCCCTTTATTTCTGAATCTGTGAGCAGCGTAAGAATGCCACGCAAATTGATGCACATTGCCCGGAATGTGAGGGCCACACTATGTTATTCCTTCATACTTTGAATAAATGTGTTTGCCCGAATTCTGAGAAATTCACCAGATCCATGGGGGAAAGAGGCAGGAGATCTGTTTCCATTCTGGTGATGGTGGAAGTGTAGCAGTAAGACAATCAGTCCTGGAAGAGCTGCCTTAATTGGTCTGTGGCTGCTTGATTAACAACCAGCACATCAGTCCCCATTACTGCCAGTCCTCTAGAACTTTTTCTGGCTCTGAAACTTCAGCAGCCATGCACGGACGATAAGTAATCATTGGAATTGTCTATTATGTCAGATTAATGCTGTCTCTGGGGTTTACATTTAAATGCTAATCTTTCTGGCACTTCCGCGTTGCAATTTGCTCATGCTGCGGAACCAAATATTTGTTCAGAATTAAATGGCTGCATTCAGCCAAATGTATATGAAGCATTACGTGTGTTGTCATTTTCAAGTCCCTCTGGTTTTCTGTAGATTGCAGTCTGCGCAGCTGTTAAAAGCATTGTCAGTCGTGAAGGGCCCTGACAGGCTAATGAAAATGTTTTTCTCCAGCTTTGTTTCTTGCAAGGGAGCTGGATTTGTTTACATCAACGTGGCGACCTCACATTTGGCGCCGTTTATGCCGCTTCAGACACCTTTGATTTCCTGTTGATTGATTTTGAATTATACTTTGTTTATTAACAAATATGTGAAATTGTTTGCATGGGCCTGAATTAAAGTTTCAACACGTCAAGCCAAGGTTGCTGCTACAGTGTGTGTTGTGGTTGCTTATGGACACTTTAACACATCAGCCCCTGTAATGACTTAAGGATGTACAATGACATTCAAAATTATATTTGTCCACATTCAGTATAGGAGTATGTTTTTCAGGTCAGTATGGTTCAGTTACTTTCACAGTAATGTAGAATGTATGGAAGAATCACATAATTTCTATGCATGCATTGTACAAACAACATATGTGAATTCTTTCATTCATCCTTGCTTAGATCTATGTCTCCATCCCCCAGTCTCTCCAGCAGTAAGTTACGTTTTCTATAACTCGATTATTCATGTAGGTTTTTTTTTTCTAGTATCACCTGTGATGCAATAGTGTAGAGCTACACATGCTCTTAAAGGTGTCTGGCGCAATTTTGAAGATCCATCTCTGCCCGTTATTAGTGTAATTTTCTAATCGTGGGGAGAAAGATGTCAAGATCATAGAAATATTCCATAAAAATGACAGGAGCTTTCATTTATGTATTTGAAGCACAGGCCATTAAGGGTAGCAAAACTCAGAGGGGTAAATCCACATAGGGGTCATGCTGGTGTTGTGTAACAGTCTGAATTGGACCTCACTGCAGTAAATAACCAGAACACTAATGCTGCCCCTTGTGTTTATCCATTCTTGGAAGTACATTTTTCCTGTTGTAAATTTTATTAAAAAACAAGATTGTCTGTTGCTTGTCTGAATTAGCTCATGTTATCTGAATTACCTCATCCATATACATGTTGCCTTAACTAAATGTTTTCATGGATTTTTCTTCATTTACATGAAAATCTGCTTTTTTATGTCTTACCTAAATGCTTTCCGAGAAATTATTTTCTCAATGAGGTAAGAGGGTTTTTTTTTTATATCTGACTACTGTATCTTTCTCATCTTGTATTAAAACTGTATATGTCGGTAAATAGGTTGTCCTGTTTATGTTTTATTTGCATGGTTTACAGTGCTGGCCAAAAGTATTGGCACCCCTGCAATTCTGTCAGATAATGCTCAATTTCTCCCAGAAAATGATTGCAATTACAAATGTTTTGGTAGTAATATCTTCATTTATTTTGCTTGCAATGAAAAAACACAAGACAATGAAAAAAAAATTAAATCAAATTATCATTTTACACAAAACTCCAAAAATGGACCGGACAAAAGTATTGGCACCCTCAGCCTAATACTTGGTAGCACAACCTTTGGACAAAATAACTGCGAACAACCGCTTCCGGTATCCATCAATGAGTTTCTTACAATGCTCTGCTGGAATTTTAGACCATTCTTCTTTGGCAAACTGCTCCAGCTCCCTGAGATTTGAAGGGTGCCTTCTCCAAACTGCCATTTTCAGATCTCTCCACAAGTGTTCTATGGGATTCAGGTCTGGACTCATTGCTGGCCACTTTAGAAGTCTCCAGTGCTTTCCCTCAAACCATTTTCTAGTGCTTTTTGAAGTGTGCTTTGGGTCATTGTCCTGCTGGAAGACCCATGACCTCTGAGGGAGACCCAGCTTTCTCACACTGGGCCCTACATTACGCTGCAAAATTTGTTGGTAGTCTTCAGACTTCATAATGCCATGCACACGGTCAAGCAGTCCAGTGCCAGAGGCAGCAAAGCAACCCCAAAACATCAGGGAACCTCCGCCATGTTTGACTGTGGGGACCGTGTTCTTTTCTTTGAAGGCCTCGTTTTTTTTCCTGTAAACTCTATGTTGATGCCTTTTCCCAAAAAGCTCTACTTTTGTCTCATCTGACCAGAGAACATTCTTCCAAAATGTTTTTGGCTTTCTCAGGTAAGTTTTAGCAAACTCCAGCCTGGCTTTTTTATGTCTCTGGGTCAGAAGTGGAGTCTTCCTGGGTATCCTACCATAGAGTCCCTTTTCATTCAGACACCGACGGATAGTACGGGTTGACACTGTTGTACCCTCGGACTGCAGGACAGCTTGAACTTGTCTGGATGTTAGTCGAGGTTCTTTATCCACCATCCGCACAATCTTTCGTTGAAATCTCTCGTCAATTTTTCTTTTCCGTCCACATCTAGGGAGGTTAGCCACAGTGCCATGGGCTTTAAACCTATTGATGACACTGCGCACGGTAGACACAGGAACATTCAGGTCTTTGGAGATGGACTTGTAGCCTTGAGATTGCCCATGCTTCCTCACAATTTTGCTTCTCAAGTCCTCAGACAGTTCTTTGGTCTTCTTTCTTTTCTCCATACTCAATGTGGTACACACAAGGACACAGGACAGAGGTTGAGTCAACTTTAATCCATTTTAACTGGCTGCAAGTGTGATTTAGTGATTGCCACCACCTGTTATGTGTCACAGGTAAGTAACAGGTGCTGTTAATTACACAAATTAGAGAAGCATCACATGATTTTTCAAAGGGTGCCAATACTTTTGTCCGGCCCATTTTTGGAGTTTTGTGTAAATTGATACTTGATTTGACTTTTTTTTCTTTCTCTTTTGTGTTTTTTTATTGCAAGCAAAATAAATGAAGATATTACTACCAAAACATTTGTAATTGCAGTCATTTTCTGGGAGAAATTGAGCATTATCTGACAGAATTGCAGGGGTGCCAATACTTTTGGCCAGCACTGTATGTGTATTGTTTGCTATCTGTTTGACTTGTCGAATGTTAAAATTTGTCCATTTTTACTTTAGCATTAGTGCTCTGTTGTAGTAACTTATTTCTTACATACTGCCATTACACTGAATTGCACTGAATACAACTGAATATAACTGCATTAATAGATTATATATACTGTAGCTTCCTGTAATTCATTGTAATGCATTCTGCACATCCCAGACAAAACTTCTCTAATGCCTCTGTCTCTTGTCTTCAGTTGATCAAAGCATGTTTGAGAATTCCAACGCCGCACACCCGTCAAAGCTCCAGAACGCCAAGTCGGCTCCGTCCCTGAACCGACGCTCGCTGCCCAACTCCTCGGGTCTAGCAGGCACTGTAGATGCCCCCGGCATGGCGGGGGCGAAGACTGGCAGCAGCCAGCACCTGAAGAACGCCCTCAACCTCGGCAAGGCCATGGGGGCCAGGGTGAATGACCTGCTGAGGCGGAAAGACCCCAGCAGCCTGGGTGACATCGGAGTGACAGAGGTCAACAAGAATGTGGGGGCCGTGTGGGCCTGCATGGAGGGTGCCACACAGGGCGTCACAGCCAACAGGTAACATCAGCCGTGTACTGCCTGAGGGACCCAGAGCAGTAGATTTCAACTGCACAGCTGGCCGAAACCCAGTGGCTCACATGCATCATAGCTTATGTATGAGTTAGTGCCAAAAAGATAGATTACATCATTATTTATAATATATCATGACTTGACATACAACGACTTTTGATAATGGCTGAATTAACTAAAAATGAGATAAAGAACACTATGGCAATCTCCCTTGATTCACCAGCCCCAGGTAAAGGCAATCAAGAGACTCCTGGAATTAGGGATGAAACGGTTACCGGTTTCACTGTAAACCACGGTAAAATTCCAGACGGTTAGTATTACCATTTCAAATTTTAATTATCATTAAAACCACGGTTGATTACCGCGCTTTGAAAAACTCACGTTAAATACTGTGACAGGATGAAACGGTTACCGGTTTCACGGTAAGCCACAACGGTTAGTATTACCATTTCAAATTTTAATTATCATTAAAACCGCAGTTGATCACCGCGCTTTGAAAAACTCACGTTAAATACTGTGATAGGATGAAACGGTTACTGGTTTCATGGTAAACCGCAACGGTTAGTATTACCGTTTCAAATTTTAATTATCATTAAAACATTACCGCGCTTTGAAAAACTCACGTTAAATACGGTTTTCTTATCTGCAATATGCACAAAGTGCAGTTACCTCTCATGGCCACATGGTGCCACCTTTAATGTTAATGCACATTTCATATGGTTTTCATATGTTTACATATGCTAGTATTGGCTATATTATTATTTTAATGTTCATGCAAACAAAAAGTGCATAGTGTTGCTAATTTTGTTTGTGGTTTTCAATATAAAACTTGGTGAAATGATTTCAGTTTGTGTATCAGTACTTTTTGAACATTTCAGCTCATTTTAACAATACCGTGATAATACTGATAACCGTGATAATTTTGGTCACTATAATCGTGATATTAAATGTTCATACCGTTCATCTCTACCTGGAATATAGTGGAAATGGGGGGGGGGGGGACAGAAAACAGAAAAATAGAAGCAACTGATGGCCATTGAAATGAAGACATCCATCAGTTCAGAAGTAAGTTCAGAGATTGTGAGGTCAGATAGCTGGAGGTATTTCACATGAAAATATGTAAATATGTAAATGTGCCTTGCCAAGCTTAGAGTATCAAAAACTAGTTATCTGTGCTCCAATCAAGTATTTCAGATAACATTATATCTTCATTATAATAATACAAATATCTATGTTCTCAAATGATTGAGAGTGAGTACTGAAATGATTTGATAATCACACAGAGAAAAGATGTGCATCCCCTTTACCACTCACAGAAAGTATATTTCAGGACATACAGAAAAGTTAATTGTACCTTACTTAAATTGCATTTGCAATTTAACTTTGGTACAAATGGGAAATATTTGTGTAAAAAGTTTGTATTTTAGTTGAAGCTATGATTCAAACATCTGTGGTATACCCATTCCTCTAGTTTCTTGTCAACAAAATGAATTACTGCATCAGCCTGTTCAGCAATTATTAGCCATCATAAATTGCAAGCTGTTTTGCTGAGACTCACGTTTTGCGACAAAGTCAGTTTTATAAGGGCGTCAGGGTTATAAGGGAAGTGCAACATTTATGGAGGGTTGAAGTAAGACTCAGGGAAAATGTGATTGCCAGCATGGCTGTTGGTTCATGATCAGTGCTTTACATTGCACATTCAAATTGCTGCCAACAGTGAATATTAGGTATGGCCAAGAAGTTGATTTTAATTTTGTATATGTAATGATTTTTGTTTTTTTGGTTATATCTCAAAAGGAAAGGTGAATAGAATAGTGGGACGCTCAGAATCATGTCCTTCATATTCACCTTTTCTCATTCAAACTGAAAGACCGATGGAGAGCAGAGCGCTTCCCACAAGATCAATTATTCACATTGCATTCCTCCTCCAGTCCCCTCCAAAAGCAAATGAATCACATGGCCTTTCATCTCCTCCTCAATTTTATCTGCAGGCACTTTTTACACCTGCCTGTTATGCCCACTTTGTAATCTTTTGGGATGAGTTGTAATGTGGAGTTTAATGTCCAGCTATAAATAAGGCTGGGCACTCTGAACGGTCTCCACATTTGTACAGTACTATCTGAGCTGAGTCTCAGACGGTTGAACTTTTGATTGTTTTGTAATTGAAATGGTAGGACTTCAAACCTTTTCCCTATGTGGTGTGAAATGTCTCTTACATCTCACTGCTTTCCAAAGTTTGAAAGACCACATTCTCTTTCATGAAGTAATTTTTAAAATGTTATGTACCATTGCTTTGGAATAGTGCTTGTTTACTTTGTGAGGTAATGTAGCCCAAATTCTTTGTTGTAAATTGTCTCAATTTAGACAAATAATCTAAATGACAGACCTGTTTTTGCTGTTTAATGATTGACTCAAAAATTTTCTGCATTGAAAAGTTTTTTGTTGTTAAACTTTTTTGCATGGTATTTTTCTTCTCACAGTCACACATTTGATGCTTTCCCCCGACTTGATCCACCCCCTCCCACCAATAAGAAACGCCTTCCTCGTGCTCTGAAGACCACTCAAGACATGATGATTTCGTCTGACCCCGTGGTGGCCACCCCCGAGGTCCCAGACTCATCCTATGCATCTTCTCCTGACAAAACTCCTCTCATCCAGGAAGACAAGTCAAAGGAGCAGCTCAATGAGGAAGAAGCAGACGAGAGGGAGCTGGAGAAAGACTCAGGGCAGACCAGTGCTATTTATTGTGAGGTTAAAGAGGAAGTTGAAGGCATCACCAAACCGGATGCTGTGGGCCTGGACGGACCAAAGGAGAACCACGAGGAGGACTTGTCTCAGCTCCTGCTGTCTGTGCCTGACCTTATCCACAAGGACAACCTGGACCCCAGGCAGAAGCCTGGAGGCCTAGAGACCAGGATGGCATCCACCCCAGTGAAGTCAGACATCCGTGTCAGTGTGGGTGAGGATGATCTCCTGGACAACGGATCAGTGGTCTTGGGTGTGCCGAGACAGAGGTCCTCCAGTGTAGACAACGAAGAGCCACATCCAGACCTGCTGTCCTTTGAGTAGTTGCTGTCTTCATGTCTGTGACCTTCTGACCTCACCCCCCTCCCAATCCCTCTCCTGTATAGTGACTGAGCAGAAAAAGGTTGTCTTCACTAGCTTCATAAAGATGAGTTTGGATGGAGTTTGTCTGTATGAATCAAAATGTCATCAAAACATTAGCCCTCCTCCAATGATGCAGTGAATGGTTTATAGCAGTATCTTGAGGGAACAGACCAAAGTTGTTCATAATTATTATAGTACACAGCCTCACACAATGCCCAAATATTCATGCTCTCTGATGATAAATATTTGATGGCATTTCTTATAGTGTACATATATATACATAAAAAATATTTTAAAGCAATTTTTAAGAAAGTATGTATCACATTTATATGGAAGTCAAATCAAAACTCTTTTTTAAAAGGATTACCTTTTTCACAGAGAGATTTTTTTTCTTCATTATATGGTGAAATTCAGGATCTGGTAAATGCTGGACACTAAATGTCCCTTGAAAATAATGTTCCACCGTGTTATAATTTATGAACCAAAGCAAGGGCCATGTCTTCTGCTGTATTAAACACACTATTCAACAGACTGTTGGTGTATACACAAGTACTGGAATGTATTTCAAGGCCCTCATTTTCATCACAAGATTTATCTTGGTCTTTGGTCAAGCAACAGCACATATGCTGTTAGGGGTTTATTTTCTAATCGCAGCCCTGCCACATTCCCATAAATATCTACTATAGGCTGCTTCCAGGCGGATAGCCTTTGTTAAAAGCAGTGTTTTGCCTGTAAGTCACTAATGGACAGGGACCAGAGGAGCTGCTTTCCCAAGCTCTGATCACACAGGTGCCTCAGGTCAGCTGGTATGATAAAAATGTAGGAGCAGCTGAATGAGATGAAGGCAGGCTTTGTTTGGCTCCACATATTTCACCTCTCCTAATTAGAAAACCAGTCGATCAGCCCCCTTGGTGTACTCTGTGCGCACGCACGTGTGTGCGTGCGTACCTGCCTGACGACTGAAAAAATACAGAAATGTATGTGCATGTTTTGAATGAGAGAAAAGAAATTTTATGCATCTTCAGTGGCCATAGATTTACAGACTGATATCTGTCTTCTCTGTGTAATTTACACCAGTCCATAGATTGCTTAACGAGTACTCAAACCCATCACCAGTGCCTCATTTGTAAGGTCATACAACAATGAACAGATTGTTAAATCAATTAAACTCTAATAGACGTAATGACCTTTCCCTAAGTACAGTGCTATGAGTCAAGCACTGAAAATTCTAAAACTGTGAAAATATAAGATTACAGCAATTCACACTAATCCAGAACAAAACATTCAACTTTGAAGGGTATTTCTTTTTTTTATCTGGATTTTAGTTGCTTTTCCAAAGTAAGATTTTGATATTGCAATGGACAAATAAACATTGTGATGATAGAATAACACCTGGGAAACAAAATTATAAAGAAAATTGTAGGACAGTGTTTTAACCAGCTGTTCATGCTTTGACAATAACATTGTATTGCTTTGTTTTGTGTAGTTTGTGTGGGTGGAGAGTATTACTGATTGTAGTAAAATGGGAATCAGTTGTATTATTAAGATGCAATTATGGAATCACAATAGTTTTGTATCAGTTAATGAGAGATGCATTTTGTATGTGTGATAAGCAAAATTATGAGAACATTATCACTTAAATGCAAGAACACCAAAAGGACACCTTAACGAAAGATCCATGGGTCCAAATAAGCTTCTAAGCTTATAAGTATGTCTGGATACTATGCAGTATATGAAAATTACATTTACACAGAATTATCTAACTTTGGATAATTAATTTGCTTGACTTGTTTAAATTTGTCTTTTAGAGTACATTTTATTTTTTAGAATTTGGAAAATGATTTATTTTGTATGTTTTTTAGAGTGGAAACCAAACGTGAAAAGGCATTGTTTGCCATCATGGTGGATATTAATGTGAGAATATGAATTACAAGATTTGTTTTATATGTTGAGCTTTGTTAATTAATTATGTTAAGTGGTCTGTAAAATTTCATAAAAGTACCCACTAAATGAAGGAAAGGGCTGTATCAATCAGATGAAAAGCTAATGAAGTCTTTACTGCAATACTGAAAATGTGGCTCTGATGGTTTTCTTTTGTTGTTTCTTTTGCTGTTTTCTTTAAAAAATGCACTGAAACTACACATTCTAGTATGCACCGAAAAAACACACCCTTCTCCTTTTTCAGATGGACAGTAATCTGTTGCAGTTCTCATAGCTCAGCATAGTTATAGTATTATCCAGGTTTGTACTTCACTGTCTTGACAAGTGTAGATGTAGAATGAAGCCTAAATGGATCACTATTTGGACAAGATATACCACTGTGCTTTCACCTTATCTATTCAATTCAGTTCATTTGGCCATATATTATACCTTTTGCAGATGTTTAAATGGCAAAATTGATCAGTTTTAGTTCTCTGGAAAAAAATGTATATATCAGTGTTCAGTGTTGCATGTTTACTTAGGTTTTCAATGTTTTATTCCATTTTAAGACACAATACACTGGCAAAAATGAAAACTGACAAATGATAATAGTGGAAACTTTATTCACCTCTGAGTTATTTTTAACATGTTGCTGGCACCTTGCCTGTCTATTTTCCACATCCTGTGTTTCATTTTCCTTCATATAACCATGGCAACTAATGTCACATTGACCATTGCCAGCTGGACATCCTGTTTAATTTGTGTAGCCCTGAAAAGGATTAATGTCCTGACTTGGAGAAAATCACATAGGTAGGATGTCCCAGTATTTAATGCATATTTACTTGTGTGTTTCAATTGGCATGCTTGGTGCAGCTCAGGTTAACCATAAGACCTTCCACACTTGCTGCTTATCAGTGCAAGAGTGGACGGATCAGCTGACTTCAAAAAGAATTGCCTGGAAGAAGCATTCAGACATGTCAAAAGCAGCTGGACATAGACATGTCAATGCATTTCATTATAATAGGTTGGCCTTTACAGATTTAGTGCATTCTAGTGCAGCATCAGAGTGCCCACATTGAAGCACATCAATTGTTATACCCACCCACATCTCTTCTTCATTTCCGATACGATATTAATATGGGGAAAGGGCTTGCTCTTAAATTCCGGATTCATTTAGAATGATATCTAGACTGGCTGACTGACTCTGTGCCACAGCAGAGCTTGCCTGAACAAGATAGCCTTTTTTTTCCAATTTCAATCTACTTTTGGAAGTGTTTCAGGGGGCAAAAATAAAGAATCTATTTTGGAGGGAACAAGTCTGCCTTCTGAAAGTAGGGTCTGTGCTTTGAGAATGTACTTGATGTTCCTGTGCATTCCTCCTTTATAAAGTATATATTGAGGCTGATAGACTGTAGGTCTTCATATGTTAGAATTTCAGATATGTTTCACTACCGCTGTGGTACTTAGTACTTAGTACTTGTGGTAATTAGGGTTACTGACATTTCTTTATGCAAGATGGATTGATGGATATGTAAATCTGACAGATTTATTTGCTGTAGGTCTATTGGGATCAAGTATGCAAACAGGAAGTTCTGTGTTCCAGTTGGTTTTCACAGCCTTGTAGTTAATAATTAAAATGCACATGAAGTGCATTTGAAATAGTGCTCACGCAAAATAATCATACAAAATAAACATGATATAGACACACTACAAATCCTTGTTTTTTATGTTTGTGTTCTTTTTATGGGGGGACCTTCATAAACATTTTATCCTTAAAATGTGCAATAAACATGTACATAAGCAGTGAGCATGTATATTCTCATGACTAATGAAATATTAACAGACCTGGGGTCAACTACCATTTGATTTACAATTGTATATATATATATAATGTTGCTATCATAAGAGGTCCTTGCTTTTATTGCATTCATTGATACAATGTGCTTATTTGACAGAGATGCTGTTTACCGTGAATTTAACTGCTTGCATATACCATCATTTCACAAACATAGTGTGTTCTTCGAAAGACAATGAACTCTTGTATTTCTCCACTTTTTATAAAGGGGGCTGCATGGCATTGATGTCCTCAGTTGGTCCCACTCCTCAGGCACCTCTGTGACTGTGGAATGGATTAATTAGGAGGTGGAGAGACGAGGCTTCAAGAATGACTGCAGGGTGACAGAAGGAAAGGGAACGAGACATTCTGTGTTCCATCAGACTCCTCTTAAGGGATGGAAGAGATTAGTGTTATCTTCAAGGTTCTGACTCACAATGATGTGACAAATAAGTTGAAGGTTTCAGCATTTGACAGTAAGTTTAAACCTTACATTATCTTAATCATAATTTTCTGTTTGAATTCAGAAGCTTGTTTGTGGCATGATTAAATGAATTTAATTTTAGTGAACAAACACCTTCAAATGCAGTCTCCGTTTTTAAGCCCTGCTTCCTTTCCAAACCTATTTGCATGAAGGGGAGTAAGTGCATCGGATAAACTTAACTGAAACTGAAAGTTTTACCAAGTTGTCTACATCACAATTTGCTGAGAGAAAAAGAAAACATATGGGACATTTAATCAGTGGCAAAGTTAAATCAAGTCCTGGTGAAGCCAAATCCAATGTGTCAACTACAATGCTGTGCCTTGTGCTGCTCTGGTCACTCACTTTCATTCTGTGAAGCTTGCCATCTACAGAGAGTGGACGACCTCAGCAACTGAGGTCATGGTGTGACACTGGTCAGCAGCGCAGATCTGGGGTATGCACTACTATAAGGAAACTGGCAAAACCAGTTAGAACTTAGTTTCAACTGTTCTTTTGAGTTGGTTACTAGAGTTAACAGAAGAGGCTGTGGTAAAACAGTGCAAAATAAGTGTAAATGACATTTAACTCGGAGCATTACTATTCTAAATTTTACTCAAGGGAGTGGGGATATATAGATCGCGCATGCATTTGTGTGCCTTCATTGCACAATGGAAACATTGCAGTCAATAATTCTGTCAGACGAAGGTGCCATTGAACATAAGATGCTTTATGATTGCAAAAATCCAGCTTTACAGAGAGAAACTTCAGTTGAGAGTCTTGAGAGAGTCCCTTTAATGTATATTTAATCCTTTTTATGGGATTTTGGAATCTAACCTGTCACCATAAACATTGCAGTAGACCTTCAAAAAAAAAAGAAAGGAAAGAATAACAATTTCTCAGTGTCCATGTAAAGTATTAATCTCTCTCATCCATTTATGAGCCAAACCCTGAGATGCGTATGGTACATAGAACAACTGGATGATAGTGTTTATACTTTGTACTCATGAGTAAACATGCAGAGACAGATTAAGGCAGAGGGCTGTAATCCTGAAGGTACAGATGACTCTGCCCATGCCTGCTGTTTCCTCCTCCCGCACTATGAGTGGGCATTTGACCCAGGGCAGTGGTTCAGAATGGTTTTGGTGCGATTGTGCATGCAGCTCAAGCCTGGAGGCTATTCATAATTCACAGCCTTGTTCAGAAGAGCAGGGTGTTGTAATTGGGAAGCAGAACAGAGCGCCACACAGTGCCTGATGAATATTCAGAGATTTATGCACAGATTCACAATCAGCTGTGGTCCTCAGCTTTACAGGTTGGGAAAACAGCTTGTTTGTTAAAAAGGGCAGTGTGGTGGAATGATGAGGGAGCTGGCCCTGTATGTACATGCTTGCAGGTTCAAGTCCCAGGTGGGACTGTTTTACCTTTGAGCCAAGGTAGGTAATTTGAACTGCTTCAGTGAATACCGTTTTGTGCATAAGGAAAATAATAACAAACAAACAAAAAAACATTTAAGTCACACTGGATATTCACATAAACTATGTTGTCAAGAAAAAGCAACCGGAGATAGTCTGTCGCCTCTTTCAGAACTGACTGTGGCAGGTCTGTTGAGACACTACATGTGCTAGAGGGCACAGTTTTATTTACTTCACAGAAGTGATGTATTGCGACTCTCTCCTAACTGGAGTCTCACTCTGAAACTATATGAGGGATGAGAAGGCTGTCTAGCTGGTTTTTCCTCCTGGGCCTGACCAGGGACACTGAGGTGATGTTTACAGTGGACATGGAGAGGGCTGCGAAATGGTGGCTTCATGTCAGAAGAGGAGCAAACTGTCTCACCTGCCTGACAGGGGCTGTCCCATTTCACTGTCCTGCCAGACAGGGGCTCTGACAGGGACAAAGAAGGGGAATGCCAATCCCAGCATGCTGGTGGCACAGACGAGGTCTGAACCATGAGCAGAGTGGCATTTGCCAGTGTGCATTACTTCATTAACTTTTGATCCGTACAGGAGTGCATGCCAATTCCTATCAATAATAATTACGCCTCTGGCAGAAAGAGAATGGATTTGTCAATTTAAAGCAGAAATTAATTGCATTTTATCATTCATTTTTAATGACTTTAAATAACGGTGTACGTGTGCTCCTCAGCCTGCACTCAGTCTCAGGTCAGGGAGGCCTAGCGACGGAAAGCTGGGAGCTGGGAGCTGAATTGAGCAGCCCTGGGGGGCATATGCAAGATGGGGGATTGTTCATCTGACAGGGTTCAGGGCAATGGAAGTAGAGAGAGCGACAGGCCCTCCAGGAGAATGGATCCGAGCTCTATTTTTACCCTTCCCTTTATTACTGCCACAATGAAAATGCCATGCTTAGAGTTCTCTGAAATATTGCAGCAGGAGAGTGGCTCCGGAGGCTGTTTCTGGTTGCAGTGCAGACTTGGCCTCTGCGTTAAAGTGCTGGAGCCCACGCTCTCTTCTGCTTTTATGAGACAGCTGCATTAATACCTCAAGGGCAATTACACAAGTGAATACATTTTTACAATTGTATCTTGGAGCTTTTATAGAAATCTGTAGCTATTACTGAAAGCACCTTGTATCCGAGTGGGCCTTGTCACTGTGATTCACTGAGAGAGAAACTGTCTTGAATGGATGTTCAAAAAGAGAAACAGTCCTGATACCTTGATGACAAGGACTATTGCATAAATTGCACGGGGGAAAACCCAAGATAACACTTGTGCAACTGAGGTTTCATTTTTAACCTATGCTTCTTAACTCTGTAATCAAGGCAATCCTTTCATTTTGTTCCGAGAAGCACAGTATGGTGAAATGGTACTGTTCTCTTGATGCCAGCTCTGACAGGTATTAGTAATGCCTGAGGCTCAGTCCTATATAAAAAAAATGTGCAGGAAATTGCCAATGACGTCACAGTCAGATAATTAGTTAAATGGTGCAGGCATACCTGATCTCCAAACCTGGAGGACCAGTACAGTGGTGTAGGCTTGAAAGCCAAAGGTTGCTGGTCCGATTCCCAGGTGTACCCCACTGCAGTTGTACCCGTGGGTAAGATACTTATGCTGAATTTCCTCAGTAACTATCTAGCTGTATAAATGGACAACATGTACAAACTGAAAGCTGTGTAAGTCACTCCGGATGAGAGCCTCTGCTAAGCAAACATACTGTAATATGATGAAGTCAGACAAGAGGTTTACGGAAAAATCCCACCTCTGTTAAACTGCTTATGAGGTAATGGGGCAAGCGCACTCGTCGCACGTAGCTACAAGGTGAGTCGTCCCAGCATCGTGTCTGGAACAAAGGGTGCGTTTTTTTCCCGCTCCAGCTGGGCTGTCGTATTTCACTGCTCCTATCATCCTAAACGTGAGTGATTCCAGTCTAGTGTAGGCATGCTGAGACAAGCAGCAGCGCCCACACCAGCAGGGAGCAGATGCCAGGTACACAACTTCAAAACCCAGGTGTCAGTGAGACTTCACTACCTCTCACAGGTTCCTTCAATCATTTCCATCAGGAGGGCACTACTCTCTATCTCATGTCATGTATACAGTACATTTGAGACTACTGAGCAAGAATGCTTAGTTTCTCCAAATAACATAATGTGTCATAATGTGACACATACACATTTTACATTACATTACATTCATTTAGCAGACACTCTTATCCAGAGCAGCTTCCAGCACAAAAGAACAGAAGTGCATCCATTCAAGTTGAATGAGCAACAGTGTCAGTGAGTGTGAGTGTAATACTAAGCCCCATGAGAAGTTAACTTGTGCTAACCTGAGTAGACGAGGAAATCCAAGTGTATTGCCATCAGTAACTAGATCAAAGAATTCAAAACGCATCATGATACTACACATAAAGTAAACAAGTAATACAAGCAGCAGGTGTTAGGGGGTGGGGCCTGAGGTGGAACCGAGAGGCACTCAAGAGGTGGGTCTTCATTCTGTGTCGGAAGATGGCTAGCCATTCCGCTCTCTTGACCCCCATGGGAAGTTCATTCCACCACTGAGGGACCAATACAGACAGGGATTGTGTCTGAGATGAGCGACCGTGTCACAATAGGACAGTCAGTTGCCCCATTTTAGTCTAGAAAGGATAGAATCCAGCATTTGTCAGACATTACGATATGGGCAACAGCCCTGCTTAACTACTGGAAAGGCTTTCGGACAATCTGCTTCCCCCTCTGGCCTCATGGACACTGTCAGCGTTCAAGCTCTGAGGGCGAAGACAAGGCCTCCTTTATCGGACATGTCGTAAACTGAAACTCCCATAAAGTAGCATTGAAGCAGAGCTATTAACAGCATTACCAGCATTACCAGGAAAAAACAATACGGTATAGTGGAACACTAGCATTAAGAAGGAGCTACACAGCTTGTCCTTTAAAATACCAGAGCCACCTTCTACCTCACCTCTTCCTCTCACATCCAGTTTGGTGGGAAGAGGAGACCCGACTTTCCCATGCTATTCTTGGCAAGATTGTATGTAGTGATTAAATCAGAATAAAGATTTAGTGTAGAATGTATTTGTCTCTTAAACCCATCACTAAAATATAGTTTATTCTAGTTCAGTGTACATGTAGTTTATTCATTAAAAACATTTTAACAGAATATGGCTCACAACCATTTGTTTGATATGAAAATGTGCACTTTTGGAAAACCAGATGAACCTGCATAAGATGGCCTCAAGTCATCTAAACTCTTATATTTCATTTGTTCCACTTCTGATTTCCTTCATATAGAAAGGAGTAAGCCTGCACTGAAATAATGCCATATATAAGAGACCATAAATACAGTGCAAATATGTTAGAGAATCCTCGTGAACATTCTCTTCTGCAGAACTCTGTCACCCTCTAGTGAAATTAATGGCACATTGTAACTTGTTTTTTTCTTTAGAAACTGAACCAACCTCATGAATCATACATAAAACCTACTTTTAATTTTCTGAGGACAAATACCACACAAAGAGCCTATAATGAAGCTTCTTCTTAAGTAATTTAATGGAAGATGTTGGAGAAAGACAGAGACTTGAAGACAAATGTCCATACCTAGCAGTGTGCATTTAGCCAAACAGCAATACTCTGCTGAGATTGCCTACTTAAACCCTTTTAGCACTGTAGTGATATGGATTCTTTTTTAATTAAACAATCTCATTTCACAATACTACCTTGAACAGAATGCTGAACAGAATTCAGCTTGAAAGAGAGAGGTATTCTGCACTTCACTAGAAAAAGGGGAAACAGGAATAAAGAAGCACATAGGTGTTCAACACTTTATTGTGAGCAATGCAAACATCATGGAGTACATCATTCCCATTTAATTAAAAAAATAATAAGTTCTACAAAACAACACATGAAAATTGATCTCTGCATTAAATCCGCTCTGTGCGCCATTAACATGTTTCTAGCCTTTATGCTTGTGGAGGGTCTCTTCACAATCCATGTTTACATTCAAGTGTGCATGTTTAATTCTCTTTGTAACATTGCAAGATTCAAGTTCTGCAGTACCATCCCGACATACCCCCCACCCTTTTCCCCCCAACCCCCCTCACCCTCCACCCCCCACTTCACCACATTCAGCATGGAAGCATCCGAAGCCCCTCCCACCCTAAATGCCCCATTCGATGGATGGTAGCATGGCAGTAGGGCATTTCAGTCAAATTCTCACTCCCGCCATTCACCCGATTCACTCATTTCCAGTTTGTTCGCATGCAAATGAAGTTAACAATAGATGCTACCACAAAATGAAGAGAAACGTCATGATTGTCTTCAGAAAATAGAAAAAAGTCAAATAAAAAAAACAGAAAAGTAAGAACACCCTTAGCGGTACAGTTCAAGCAAAGCATTCATACTATCAGCACTCTGTATCCTTTCTGCCAAGGAATCGATCGTTTACATCTCTCTTTTCATCAGGGATGAAAAGCACAGCTACCTCTTCTTTGCTCATTCGAATTTCAGAAGCATTTTATAAACTGCCCACCAACGCCATTGTAGATGGCTCAATTCAGCAATCTGCCAGAACAACAAAAGTGATTGTAAACAGCACATCCAACATTCCTGATTCTTTGTGCACTTCACTCTTAAAAAGCAGACAAGCTCACTCCATGGTAACATGTATCAAGCTAAACTAATCCTATCGCCCTATCTCCACACACTGACACAAAAACATCCACGCTCCTGTTGAAAGTGAAGCTCGTCCTTTGTATCTAAATAATGCGTTCTGCCTGAGCCAAATGTTCTTGCCTAAAACAGCAACTCACTGCAAATTACTTCAGAATAAAACTAGTCCACTTAACACCCTGAATCAATGCCATCATAGTGCAAGGGAATTTTTGCCTTTTCTTCTTACCATGCCTCTTCATCACTAGTATTTCACATGATTTTCAACAGAGGTACCAAGGCTAAAACCATGACCTGATTCTCCCGCAACCTGGGAGCTTATCTGCAGTAAATATACCACCTCTGTCCGTCCCATCAAGACAAATCCAGATAATCATAATAACCTACTAACCTGACTGTCAATGAACTTAAAAACCCTGTGACCTCTCTGAACACTTAATTTCCATAAAATTTAATTATATTTTATTTATGAGATACCTTATTGTCTACTTGGCTATATTTGCGATTCTTGAGGTGGAGGATCAGGCTTATCCATTTTAAATAGCTCAAAGATTTGACTTTTATGAGGGTGGAAGCAGGAGAAATTACCAGCATTATCACAGAGGTTAATAAAGTTTGAATATGCTTAGTTTAAGATCTTCAGCCTGGATTAAATCAAACCTTTGAGCCACCCGGAGCAACGGCAGCTTCATTTTCACAGAGGATTATCTTCAGTGGGAATAAAAATGTTCAGCATCAATCATTCTGCTGTGCAGGGTCAAAGTTTTGATTTAGTCTGGACTGTGAGTGCCACTGACATCCTGACACCTTGACAAAATATCAAATGTTCACAGTTAGTGACTGTACAATATAACAAACTTCAGTGCTCAGGTAATGAACCTTATTTTTAGAACTTTGACAGACACATTGCCCTGTTTAAGAACACCACACTACTTGTACCTCCTATCAGCACAGCCCTCATTCTATCACTGAATCCCTTCTCCTGACATTTACTCTCCGATTGTTTTAAAGGTCTGTAAACAACATTGACCATTTGAACCCTGAACACTTGGAAGGCTCTGAAGGTCAGCAAATGACATTTTCATATCTGACCCCAGACGTCAACCCTAACTGGTGTGAAGTAAGTTGAGGAAATGACTATCGACTATCGACCTCTCATCTTACCAGCTGTGATTTAGGAAACACCAGGCTGTGAGGAGGAAAGAGAAGGCTACAGTTTGGTTTTGGCACTTATCTCAACAGAGTAGTTTTCCTGACTGCTGGAGCTACAACACATCACGTCAGCATTCATAATTTACCTCAGAAAATATGTAAGTTAAAAACAAATCAATCAATGCGAGGAGTGCTTCAGGCCTACAACAGCATGACGGTTATGGCAACAAGGCTGTCTGATGGGGAATAGCTCATTTTGTGCTTTGTGAACCTTGAAGTGCATTAGCCACAAATAGAGGGAGATGTTGGGTGGATTCATGATCTGTAGGAACTTTACAAATCTTTACAATTGACAGTGCTCTGAAATTCCTCGTGAAATGGACAGGAGACATGCTATATCCAGTGTCACTCACAGTAATACCATAGCTGGATTCTATTATTAAATGTTTGGTTTGTAAAAGGTATTCATTAATTTTGTCTTTGTTTTTAAATATTGTACAAATTATTTTTACAGTCCTTTGAAAAATTTCTTGGCGAAATTTACCAGTCAAGGCATTTGAAGCTGCAAATTTCTTTGTGCATGGTAATTTGTGCATTCCAGTGTTCTCATTTTTTAGGGTTATTTTGCCTGTTTAATTATGAAAACAGCTAAACCTAATCATTTAAATATCACTAGCAGCTCTTAATATCCAATTCTGAGTTGAGGCAAGGTTCTGATCACGTGTAAGGATCTGCCAGTGTAAGTGGCAGGCACAGTCACCTTTAACAAAATAAGCAACATAAGTATGGGTGATATTCAAAAAAAGTTTGCTGTAAAAGCAGCAAAAAAAAAAAAACACAAGTTTATAATGAAACTGTGATTGTAAAGTGAATGACTGCAATGTCTGTTCAACATTTTCCATTCAGGCACTTAGCAGCCTTATGCATAGTCCTTTCATCTCATCTTAGAAAAAATAAAAATGAACATATTCACAGAGTATTAAGTGTGCTTTTAGTTTCTGTTCACTAAGTGATGGGGGATCCACAGAATATGGGTCTTTTTAATGAGTACTGTGATTCATAGTGCTACATAATGTCAACTGGAACGAATAATTTCATAGTCATTTACTTTGATTCTCATTTAGTTACACTTACACCTATGTTTTTTACAGCCGGCACTTATTATTGTCATATAATTCTAGTCTATGTCGAGCCTATGTTAACTGTAATTTTTTTCCAACTTCAATTAAGAGGACTACACTGGAAATATGAGTGATGTTGTATACTTTCATGTGTTTATCATGTTATTTTATACATTGTTGTATGTGTGTGTGTGTGTGTGTGTATATACACACAGGTATACTTTAAATCAATCAAGACATTGGGAAAATCAGAAATGTTTTCACTTATGGCAGTGCTTTCCAAGTGTTTGGAAAGTGAGTCTTTTAGTGCAGTTGCCAAGTGGACATACAGCCATTTGGTTAAGTGTCATAATCTGCTTTCCGCACGTGTAAAAATCCATGTGCGCTAACCTCTCCAGCAATTGCCACCAGCCTTAGTAAATCACATTAGGCATTTCTCATGCATATTTTAGCATACTCTCCAGCCAATATTTTAGTCTCACACCGTAACTCCTAAAAGTACATGCATTAAGGCAAACCCGTAAAAGGAATCAATCCCCATTCTTTGTTCATTTAACAAACATTAGTGCCCATGCAACAGTGTATTAAACACCCTAAGTCACTTAATTACACAAGACAACAGTTCCGCAGGTCTTAAACCCACCACAAACATTTCATCAATCTGCCCCTTCTAATTGATTTTTGTAGAACTGTGCATAGCATCACAACCGCTCAACTGAAAACACTTACCTTGGCTCTTAGTTAATATTGAGCAGGCAAACACCCCGAAACAAAAGATGGCCATTAATCTACTTGCACACCTTGTTCACACATGAACGTACTTTCAACGGCCCTGTGACACCATAAGTGCCTCCAGTTGTTGAAACCAGCCACTGAAACAAGTGGAAACAAGTACATTTTCCATGTAAAAACTGTGTGCCTTCCCCAAGAAAATGTTCTACTGCCTTGCCTGGAGTTTTCCCAAGCACACACATGAATGAGTCTATGGGCTTGGAACATATCAGCCACCCAAATTCATAATATCCAAAAAAAAAAAAAAAAACACAAATCACTGTTCTTGTACATGCCATTTCCATGAAGATACTTTCCCAAAACTCTGCACAGCAGGCTTATAAATGTGGTTCATGCTATAGTTCTTCTTTATAGAGAGCTTTTCAAACCAAGGTACAGACAAAAAAAAAAACTCCCTGAAATTCCTTGAGATGAACTGCGTTTCATGGTAAGAAAATACGTGCAGACAGCTCCCACGGGACTCTGCAGGGTTTGCCTACTGGTGCACTGTGGGACTGGTAGTGTGAAAATAGTCATAGTAGACGTGCATGTGTGTCAGAGGATTGCACACATCTCAACCCTGACATGGGTTCAGCAGTTGTTAGTTGCCCTGCTGAGTTTGAATGTTTAACTGGCAACTACAAAAAGCTTGGGGAAAAGGGGAGAAAAAAAATCCCAAATAAATTCTGTTCTCAAAAAGACTACCATCAAAGCACAGTGAAATTGCATATTGCAGGACACTGTATTATACAAAGTCTTCAGTGCACAAATTTAAGTACTGATTCAAATAATTTGAGATGCTATGTTCTTGAACCGGTGTTTGATTTATCAACAGTTCAAAGGTTAGGCCTGATTGAACCCAACCAAGAGATGATGAGGATCAAAGCCAGACAGGAAGAAAACATGCAGAAGGAAATGGAAGACTAATTTTCATCATGAGCTAAAACAGTGAACCCTTATCTTTGGATTGCTGGTGTAACAAAGCTTACTTGAATAAAAAAAAAAAAAAATGTCAATCACACATTGGTGTGGTCTGTTTCTGAAGCTCATCTGAAAACGTGCAACTCTGCTCCCACGTGCATTTTGAATTCTATATCAAACAAAAAATAAATGGCAAAATTCACTACTTCTTGAGGACAGTTAAACAGCACTCCAATTGTTGAACACAACTAATAGTTTTATTTGTTCGCTACTTTTCAGTTTTAGCATACTGAGATTTCTCTTCACCTCAAGTGAGGTAAGAAAACTATTAAGTACTTATTAAAGAAAACATTTCAAGGAATATCACAAAGCAGGAAGGAATATATCTTTAATGATGTTGTCTCCGATCGTGATTTATTACTCTACAGAAAATCTCAGGAAACTTATTATTCTTGTTCTTTTGAACAACCAATTATGTTTTCAATTTCCTTCTGCATAACTAAGATCATTTAAAAAAAAAAAAACTCCCAAAAGTGTTTTTGGTGCCAAGTATGTATACAGGAACTAGCTAGAATTTCCCTCTCTCATAAAATACACTTCCTCATACTTTTGCAGAAACCTTCCTTGATGACTCCAAGCAGTAAGAGGTTAATGTTCTGAGAAGTTTCCACAGAACTCTGAATCAATTGCTGTCTGTAACCACAACAGAAGTATACCAGTTCTGCCCTCTGTCACAGACGTGTAACACCTGACTGACAGAGGTAACAGAGGGTGAGTGGCATTCAGTGACAGCAGCTTGTTATATATAAGAGGGAAGGCTCCTATCTATTCTCCACAATGGTCTTTTGCTGTACTACTGCAAGTATAATATTTGAATGACAAATCCAATACTCCATTGCATAATTTGCCAAGCATACTGTGGCAGAATACATATTCTAGTGGACTAAAGAACGATGACATCTGTAGTGAAGCCTACCAAGCCATGTCTTGACCACACCAGTCAGCCACATGGAAACTTTTAATAGACAAGGTCAGGCCTTCAAAGACCAGACCTACGAAGCCCTTTTAATTTCTCACATCTCTCCTCACAGCAGTATCATTTGTGCTTCAAAAATTTCATACCAAAAAAATATTCAAAGTAGTTTCAACACTTTCTCAGGTTTACAATCTTTGCCAAATCTTGCCATTACATGTTCATTTCACACCTTAATTAAAAATCATTCAAAGCAATATCATAATTAGGCCATTATCCGTAACGTCAAAATAATATGAATCATTGCTATTTATAACACATTCCTCTGCACATTTCATTTTAACAACTGAATATGGAAGCATAATCAGCATAGCTGTGTAGTTAAGGATGGGCAGAAATGCAAGCTGGGAGCAGTCTATATGGCTTGCCAGTCAGTCAATAGCAAAACAAGTTGACAAGTATAATGTGTCAGAAACAATGTGCTTTTTCAGTTTTTTCCCGCATTTCAATGAGGACATTTGCATCGTGTAAGAAAAAAAATAAACAGTTCACAACAGCTCGCTGCAGCTAAAAATAGCAACACCAGCATATCCACCCTGGGCAGCATGTGAGTGATGGACAAGTGCTGAGTGTCTTGAAATAGAATCTGGGAGACTTCTAGAAACACTCACATGGACGCAAGATGGAGGAACTCTAGGTCAACTGAGCCACAGTCCCCTGAATATATCCACAGCTCTGTAAACTGAATCCCTACTGATTCTGGACCTGTTAGACACCCGGAGGGCCTGAGCAAGGGACGGCACTTTTAGTGTTCGGCTCGATCACAGTTAGGAAGACATATCTCACACAACATGATTCTGGTGTTTGATCTTTTTGTCTTCTCCCACATTCACTCCACAGAGGCATTGCACAACACTGCATCTCTTGGTTCTGAGCTGCAGGAAACTACACATGATGAGCAGACTGTCATCCTGGTGTCCCGTAAGCATCTCACAGCATTGCACTGATCATGTCATTCATACACACGGCAACCTCTTTTGTATTCTTACACAAGTCACAAAAACACTATGGAAGTACAGCCCAGACCCAGGTTAGTCATGCAGGCCATCAAATACAAATCAGCATGACAAAAAAGTGTCTTATTCTACTTTTCTATAAATTTGGAAAAAAAAAAAGCTCAAGCACTTTCAATAAAAGCTATCAACATGCTTCTATTTAAAAGAAAAGTCAGCCCTGAAAATACTCTTAGCTCTCAAGGTTGGGTCACCTTTGTGCCAACTGTTAAGCTACAACCGGCTCTTTGTACACACAGAGCACTTTGATTCATTCACAGAAAGCCGGCATTAACAGAATTGTCAGGCGTATATCTGCAGCTTCCGCCTAATGTAGAGACAGGTGTGAAGAGGTTTTCATATCGCAATCTTACAAACATTTATCTATTATGAATTCTGAGATTGAAAGCTCTTCTTCTAACTCACAAACAGATGATACATTAGATCACATGATCACAGTTCAGATAAGGAAGTTTCTTGCTTTGATCACAGAAATCTTTCCAAAGAAATTTTCCCAGCTTCTTAAAAGCTGTAAGAAACATACTAAATTTCTCCAAGACTTAAAAACAAGATCCTTGCAATTTTTCTACATTTTAGGTGAGTTTTTCACTATTGTTGAAGTCACTGAGAAAAACACAGGTAACATTGAAACATTTTGATTTGTAACAGCTGAGATCACACACCATCTGCTCCTGGGCAGGACAATTGTAACTATTCAGTTTTGCAACCTCAGAAACCTGGGAACTGCTATGTAATAAAGTAGTTTCAGTTTCATATTATTCCACACAAAAAAAAACTGATATACATGTATGTTTGACATGTACCATAGAAGAATGAAAGTGCATCGGTTCAAACATGTGCTCTGAACATTTCAGCAAGGAGGAAGTTCTATAATATGTTGTTTTTCTGACATGGTACCTTTGGAATTCAAGTTTTTAGCAAATTATTTCATAGAAAATGTGTAAAAAGTTTGGACGAGACAAAATCTAGTTATTCTGGAATAACTCCCCTCTACTGAAGACTTTAAAAACCAACCTGAACACTTGCATGTAATTTAAGGGAATTACAAAAATTGCTGATGTGACCACAGAATGCATATGAAGCAGCTGCACATAATATGCTTTTGTGCTCTATGAGTAAGTGGCATCGGGGAAAAGATTATCTGTAACACTGAAGAATCAGTGAAGAATCTACATTTGGATTCAAGACCAGTACTACATTTGAAGTCAACCAGTGCAGCTCTGGCAAATAGTAAACTCTGGAAAAAATAGTTCAGTTGGTTTGTACCTCCGTCACTTTTTTAAGAACTACAATACATTCTCATCAGGGCCACAACTATAGATTCCCACCATTGTCTAAATCAGCCAGTGGTTCTGATTAGCTTTTCCAAATGCCCATCAGAGAGTGCAGTCAATGCGGACAGACACATGATGTAAATTCATAAAATGGTGATAAATTCATAAAAGGATTAATGGGCAGGACTTTGATACACACAGGAACAGGAACTTAACTATCCTTTGGTAAAGGCATCACCCCTCTGTGAATCTACACCCCTGTTTGCTATGATACTGTTATAATCTTCAGATTCTGATAGTGGCATTATCCTTTCTGAATTGATTTAATATTATAATGTGTTTAAGCCACAGTAAGCAATACATGGCATACATTCAAGGCCATGAAGAATCAAAGGCTTTGAAACACTATCCTACATACTGTACACAACAATACAAACTACAGCGCGCTTGAAGGAAGTCCTTCCCTTAGTACTTTGTAAAGCAGAAAGTTTCAATGTGCACATCATGATGGTACATTAAATTTATCAGTTATATAAGTAGTTGTCCTCGTAATGGGAGATCAGTGCAAACTGAATTCACAACAGTGAAAATTGTACTAGTGAAGTGGCCTGCATTACTAGGGAAGATGTAGGTTGCTCAAAGGGCCTTGAAAGGTTATGTGTGGAGCCTTACTGCACTGTTTGGTACAGGTATCCCCTCTTATAGGCACTCAATGGGTAGAAAGTGGCCACAACAAACTTCCCATCAAATGTTCGTCCTGTCAGCAACCTCTGGGCTTCTTTGGAGTCACCAGCATTTGCATACTCAACAAAAACCTGCAATAAACACATTTTGTAGTGTATGAGTAAACAGAGTTAGGTTACTTCTGTATAATTCAAGTATACCGTGTTAGGTACTTTGCACTAGTATGTGCAAAGAAACACAAGCCTTCCCATTCTGTCAAGTAATATTATTAGTATTACTAAGAATAAGACTAATAATCATTTCTTTCCTCTGTAGATGACCTCACCTAGTAAAGACCTTAGTTTTCTTATTCTTAAGAATAAGAGCAGCATCTCTTTCCAGGATTTAAACCTGAAACCTTGCATTAACAAGCACAGCTCCATAACAACTGAATCACAACTCAAACAAGTAAAACGAAATGGAAAAAAGTGGATTACATGTATAATTAACAACATTCCTTTCCAGCAAAACAATACAAGGCAGTTTGTTTTCGGGAATCACTTTCCGGGCTTAATCTCTTCCTATGCTTAACATGCAGTGCTTGAAAGATTCTGGCTTTGTATTCAAAGAGGTGGATCAACAGATCAAGCAACAATGAATTTGTAGCCATGTTACCTGGCCTTTGCCTGGGTTTTCCTTTGGGATCAACAGGGAAACAACCGCCCCATACTTCTGGCATTCTTCTTTCATGTCCTCCACAATGTCTGCAAAAAATGAAAGGTCGGGCTTTTGATGGAGCCTTCCTGGGGCTGTTTGGCTGACCCAATCACAATCTATGCCTTCTTTTTAGGAGAAAACTTTTAGAACACACTGGTTGTGCAAACTACAAAAGAGACCTGAGGTCACAAGCTCTTTATCTTAACAAGGACAGCCATGCTAATGTTCCTTTCCTACAGAAAGGGTATTATTAATACAGCTATATAAGACCTTCTGCTACCCCACCTTCATACTCGTCTTCATTGTAGAGGTGACTGTCGTCAATAATGTTGAGCAGCCTGAGAACCGGTGTGGGTAGCATGACCAAGTCTTCAATATGAGGGGCTGAAAACACAGCAGAGAAATAGCACTACACTTCAAGCAGAACTGGTTATATGTCAAAGTAATACTTGTAACACAGTTGTATCAGGACTTCTCAAAAAAGATCATTCTGCATGAGGTGTAATCTGTACAAGAAGGTTGCTGTGAGGTCTATCGTCAAGTCAACACATACCGAAAGGAATACTGAAGAAGGGGCTGCACAAGGCTTTCTCAGCTGTGCTTCTCTGCTTGGGGTCGTTGTGGAGCATGCTGAAGGTGCAATGCAACAATAACACAAGGCAGCTTAGTTAGCAAAATATTGAAGAGTCAACCATTTCGGGAGGTTCATTTTCTTCTAAAGGAGATTAGTGTACATTACATGTAAACTGCAAAGTCATACTCTGACAGATTTACAGTGTTCAGAAGGCAGCGATAATGTTTTGATTTCTTACCTTTTAATAAGGTCTCGAAGGTGGTAGACTGGGATGGCAGGACAAACCACAATTTTACTAGTGAAGATATGGTCTATTATCGCAGAACTGTTATCCTGTAGAAACAAAGCACAAAACCCATTAACCAGACATTCAAAAACCATCTTCAATTTGTCCATCTCAGTAATTCTGAGTGCATGATTCTGTCTATCTGTTCATGCTAATCCAAAATAAACTTAACTGGCTACAGGATTAAGAAGGTAGTCGACTGTATTGGTGCCAAAAATAATACTGAGTGGCCTCAATAGTCTATTACATGTACGGTCATGAAAAGTCCTCCCTTATAATGGCTAACCACGGGTTTGTGTTAAATTCATTTAAAACAGTTGACCCTGTGTACTTGAAAAACTGTGAAATCCCTCATACAGTACTTGGATTCATATATTAACTCTTCCATACAGTAATTTAACTGCACTAACCTTCCATTCCTGAGAGCGAACAGTTTCTTTCAGTTTAATTCCTGAGAACATTTCCAGTAAAATGATTCCAAGACTCCACAGATCAATGGCTGAGGTACACCCAGAATCCCCCTCCAGCCCAGCTTGAGCCAGTGAGTTCTGCAGCTCTGCCTCGGGGGCACGGTAGCCATCCGTCTGGATGTATTTCACATCCTGTAAGCCAGAATGGACATGCAGTGACATGCCTACAAGCTCAAACCCAGGACCCATCAGAAGTATAACGATGGTGATTATGAGTGTCTTCCTGCTGAAGTGGAGGCATTACACTACATGTATTGTTTAGCAGATGCCCTTATCCAGAGTGATATACTCAACTTACATTGTACACACTGATATACTCATCTTATATTGTATACACATTGTACATACTGCTTGGTGTTTGGCTCAACGGTGCAACCTGCAACCTTTGTGTGCAAGTTCCTCACCACTACACCACCCTGCACCAATTATCTACTAAGTTAGACCCAGTGATCTAACACCTGAGGGACCCGATACTTTGAAATAACTGGATATGCTGTGATTGAACAGGAGTCCTGAAAAACACACCTGATTTCCCTCTTTGAAGCTGAGCCCAAAATCAATGAGTTTGAAGCACTCGTCATCAGGGCTCCAGAGGATGTTGCGAGGTTTTAGGTCAGCATGGACATAGCCTTCACGATGCAGGAAGGACAAGGCCTCCAAGACGTCCCGTGCACAGTGCTGGATAACCCACATGGAGTGGCCCTGGCTATTGGCCCTCACCAGCAGCTCTGATACGCTCACATCCAGTAGCTCCAGCAGCAGGCAGCGGGTTGACACACCCTGGCAGCTGTGATTGGTGAAAACTCCATACAATGTAACTAAAGAAGAAAAAAAAGCAGTATTAGTGGATCTAAAGCCTGAAAAAAGTTTCTACTAGGCAGAGGATTTTGTGACCTACCCCTAAGGAGAGCAATGGTTTGCAATATTCTAATCCTATGGTACTCATTACATTACTCTTCAAATAAACATCCATAATACATCTTAACATGACATACAACTTTTCTGAGCAAATCATTTCATCACATGAAGATTGATATGATTACAGATATTTTCATGTTAATGCAATCTAATGAACACAACACAACACTCCTCATACGTTTCATTTTGCAACTGTACCTGTACAAATCACGAAACCTAACTGTCGATAGATTGTATCAAGGGTCAAAGTAAACCTTAATATCTTATCTTATTCTGAACTGTTGTATAAACAAATAAAACATTCTTATATTGCAGTCTCTGGAGATTTTATAACTTGGTCATATACTCGAAACATTAGGGCCAACTTTGGAATGATGTTCCCCTCTCCGTTTACGAGTTACCTGGTTACAGTTTAGGATGAGAATGGTAAATGGCAAAGCCTTCCGAGAAGTACTAGATTTAACGCTTAGTTGATAAATACTTCAATCATAGACGGGAATGAGATGGGTTTATGGCCAGTCAGTTTTTGTATCTCTCAAGATACCTTCATATCATGACTTCAATGTACAGATTAAGCTTTCGAATAAATCGGAAAGGTATTCGAGCTAGCACATTGGCAAGTAATAGCATATTCATGTACTTGTTTACCACGGAATTTGTAAATGGAGCTGTTTGGTTATCTAGGTAGCTATAGTAAAATTACCCATAAACTGTGTCGATCCAGTTACATATTTGGATTACTCTACACCTGACATATGACAACCATAGTTAGCAAACTTGATAGATTCCTTACCGATGTTTTTGTGTCCTTGAATGTCTTCAAGCACGGTTCTCTCTTTGTGATACCCGTAATCTCCACCCTGTGCGTCCGCCTGAAACTCTTTCACTGCGGCTGAACTGGCCCGTCCAGAACTGACACGGTAAACCGAAGCCGAAACACCCTGCCCAAGCCGAGCCTGCACATTCCATATCTCTCCAAATATTTCAAATAACACAGGTTTCATCGTCTGGTCTACATTCCCCTGCGATGCTGCCATTGCTACGTTCACATCGGCGCAGAGTGTCGTACTGCTCGTTTCAGAACTGCGGCAGGCCATTACTCATGAACGTTAGCTGGGATCTTGCTACCTAAAAGATGAAAAGAAGCTAGCTAGGTACCTAGCCAGCCGCGTAGCTAGCTAACAGTCAGTAAAATACCAAAAAGACACGACTTTCCATTTCAGGAAGGCATCGATAAAATTCAGTAGTTCCACCGTGCAGCGATACATTGTAGTGTAGTCTCGCTGTTTACGGAATTAGTCTACGTAGCTCGCTAGCATACAACTACAAACACAACACGACCCAGCATTCCGAATCAGCAAACTGGCTAATGTTAATTATTTGTCAACAAGCTAATTGATATTAGCTAGACAGCAAACAGTCCACAGCTTATAGCAGCTTCAGCTCAACCCATCATCATAGCCAGCTGTAACTGACGTTAGCTAGCACGCCTAAAGTCGTTCGTTAGCTAGCTATTTCTTTGAAGTTGTCCAAAATCGAACACGATTCATTGTTTCATCTGAGTCCAGTACACTGGCCAGTCTTTTCTGACCAAGTAGAATATTTTGAATGTGTTCAGCCAGAAGCATAGAAGACGACCTATTGTTTAGGCGGCCATTTTTACGGAAGTGAATACCATAGAGTTAGAACTTAAAGTTTTTTTTCTTTAGCACTTGGAGGACTGTCCTGAGAACGGCAGATGGTGGCATTACTTTGGTCCAGTTCTGGGAGCAGTCGTAAATGAACACATAAGTGAGAATGCTGCAGCATCTATGACTGTATGTGAAATGTTTCTCTAGCGGTATGAGCTTTATTATTGTTGTTATTATTAATGGTGATGACAACAACAACAGTAGTAGTAGTAATAATAATAATGATATTAATAATAATAATAATCATGGTACTGGCATCAACTTATGTTAATGTATGATTGTCTGTGTGTGTGTGTGTGTATTTTTATTATATTAGCACTTCCATCTACCATGACCTTTTTTACATGTAACCCGGTTCTACTTAGATTTTTTTTTTTTAAATTTATTTAAGAAAAAGATGTTTCTGTTAAATGAATCCATTTGGTGTCATTTAACAGCTATAACAACAGAGAAAACATAAATTAAATATCATTTTGTACTACTCAGTTATCAGGTCTGGGTGCGACTCTGTTAAGTGAAGTTCCTTTAATCAATCTTAGACTATCTCTATAGTCTGATGTATTATGTGGATTAGTGGAAAGAACGGCGCTTTTGAATATTTATACATACAGGCACAAAAGATAAATAATGAATGATGTTTCTTTTACCAGTGGCTTCGATGAATACAGATAAGCTTTCAACTGGGTGCTGTTATATACATCAAAATGCCGTAGCAATGAGATTTTAACATTTTTAGTTATTTGTTCGTTTGTCTTTTTCTAACTGCCAAGCAGTTTTAAAGACTTCTGATTTTTCCTTGATAGAACAGTCCAGTTCATAGACTTGTTTGCCTGTATACTCATGGTATGTCCCGTACATACATAATGGCCACATTACTCTCTATTGCTTTCTTATCCAGAGTGTTTTCCGGTAATCATTAATGCGAGCAAAACGCAATTTCAAAAGTTAATTTCTGTGGAAATTACAACTCTATAAGTTGTTGCCTCCTGTCTATCTTCTTCTATATAGATGCATCTTTTATGTAACAAGGAAAAAAAGATATAACGTGACGAAAGACACTCAAATGCCAGTAGTAGTCCATTGATATTTCTAGACGTCATAGACTGTGCGCTCGAGGCAGACGTTGCCCTTAAACGCTGATCTAGGACCAGACTACCCAACCAAAATTATAACATTATTTATTACAAGATGAACCGCAGAGCTGGCCCCGGATCAGCGCTTAGGGATATCGTCTGCCTGAAGCCGTAAGTCATGCATGCGTAACATACCGGGCATTTGAAAGGGCGATCCTCTTTTGCTGAGCAAGAGCGCCACGTAAATGTGACTGACGTGGGAGGTTGATCTGGGGGCGGAGGCACCAGTTTTAAGACTAGAAACGCAAGTCGTGTCGGCACTACAGAAGACGGATTAGGCTGTAGGAGCATTATCCAAGGTACGTTTTAAATTCAACATTAATATACTTGGCTGGACTAGCTATGCATGCATTTCTTTGGTTCAGCAACAGAATGTTTAGCTAAGTTACGACTCAGGCCAACCGCACATTGCCAGCTGGCTGGCTATACGCATGATGACAATGGGATGTAGCTAGCTATGTTACTACCAGTGTAAATGTCTTTTTGAGTGCTTTCTACTTGTGCATGTGTTGGTAAGTCAACCAGCTGTTCAGTTTTAACATTTTAAGCAGCAGATATTTTAATGCAATATGCTGCGGTTTGTTTTTAATTAACACAACGCTGGCTAGCTAGCTAGCTGTATTGCTCTACAGTAGCAAGTTGTTAGCTAGTCAGTAGATGCTCGACATGGTTTCGCTGTCATGAATAGGGTGTAGCTGGCTAGCTAACTACGTGACGTCTAGGAATGCCAAGGTGTGTTTGCTGTCGGAATAATCTAGTCAGGTTCTGTGGTTTAGAATAGAATTGATTTATTTCCTGTTTGGCCAGTTCACAACTGCTACGGGTTTTTCCTCATACTTGTTCGCTGTTTAGCTAGTTGCCTGTTTGATAGCCTCGGCGTTAGCTGTCAGATCGTCATTGCATCTTGCCAACGTCTTAACGTTTAGCAAGCTAACCTTAGTTACTTCATCTCTCGAAACTACCTGTCCAGGTAATGATACTGTGAGTCTGGATGCGTGTCAATGTTTCTATGTTCGCTAGCTACGAAACGGCAAACATAGATTTAGCTAGGTAACAGCCAAGTTAGCTAACTGATTTATCAACTACCGGTAGTTGCGCTCGTTAATTTGACACTTAAATTTTAGTTCACTGATAAGATATAACCAGGAGGACACGTTGTCATTTGCGGTGGGGTTAAGCATATTTAACATGTATTGTAGTTAAATTTAAGCCAATGCCTCATCCCTCTTTCAGAAAGTGACTTAATACCTTGCTAGTTTACAGTCCACTCTAGCGTACAGAATGATTGTGGTCGGGTAGCGTTACATCCTTTAATGAATCAGTTGTTCCTTCGTTCTTTTTGCATGAGCTGATAGACCGTAGAGTTCGACACAGGACCATGGACACTGGCAAACTGGTGAAGAAGCTGGAAGAGGCTGGCCAGTCTCATCTCCTGCAGTTCTGGGATGATCTGAGCCCAGAGGAACAAGCCGAGATGATCAGTGATCTGGAAAGCATGGACTTCAATGAGATCAATGGCTTTTTCAAGAACGCCATGGAGGTGTCCAGCCACAGCAAGCAGGAGAGTGTGGACAGCAGAATGGAGCCAGTACCCAGAGAAGTGCTGGGGAGTGTCACCCGTGACAGAGAGCTGCTCAAAGGGTGGGAAAAAGAAGGTTAGTTGTCTCTTGTGCTGCCTGTCAAATATTCTCCTCCTTTAGGCAACACTGAGGGACAGGGAAATATTGACAGTTTTTATTGTGTGCAATATAACATAATAGACAATTATATTGTATGGAACTATGTTCTCACTTACAAGAAAAGAAAAAAAAAATTACCGAAAACTGATGTAATGTTCTAGGTTTTCATTTCAAGAGTCTCCTCCTAGCAGAGAAACTAGCACCACCCATATGTAATTGATTACAGATTTTAACTGTCATAGTCTAATGCGTGGGAGAAAAAAGTAATCTTGTTGGTAATAAAGAGACAAAGGTGTCCCTTCTGACGCAGTAACACAGAGAATCGTCTGTGGTGAGGAAATGGTCTGAGGGGTCCTGGAGTTTAAACTGTGCATGCTGCAGTGTTCAGAAGCAGTGGCCCTTGGTGGGTGTCAAGGGGGTGGGCTGGAAGCATCTGGTTCTGTTTAGGGGTGACGCAAGCAGGGCTCATGCAGTGATTCATGAGGGTATCCAGCTGTTTGTCAAATCCTCATCACCCCCCAAGCGCTCAGATTGCCCAAGATACACCCCCCTCCCCCCATTCTGTAAGTTACAGAGATACCCCCCTGGTTTTGTGTGTGCTCTGGCAACAGAGTGACTCATTATCAACAGTTTATGTAAGTAGATGTCATAGTAATTTATGGGTGGTAACCTCAGTTGTTAGATAGGGAGAAGTCTTAAATGGACTATGGATTATTGGGTTGCTCATGCAATTTCTAGCTATATCAGTCTTGTCTGATGGACTGTATGAAATTTCTTGAAAACAATACATGAAAATCCTTTTCTAATTCTCTCTTGTATGTGTTTTTCTGATATTCTGACTTTCATTTTGCTAATAATCAGCAATGTATATTTACCATTTGCTGTAATCAGCTGAAATAAATTCCTAAAACAAATATCTTGAATTTGATGGATTATTTCACAAACAGTGGTGTTTATGGAGAGTTAGTTAGGGAACAGTCGTAGAGTTACGTGGAGAATATACTCATCTCTTTACCTGTGCCACGTTTGAATTAAAAAACATACTCTTTGTTATCCGGTTCAGCTACGGTACATGTTCACTAAACACAAATCATTAAAGTGCAGCAAATATCTGCTCTACCACTGCCATAATCTTCAGTGTTATCATATATTATGTGGAAAACTAAAAAAGAAAAAAAAAAAAAAAAAGAATTGAGTCACCACATGAACACCAAACGTTCTCTGCACTGGTGTGGTTAATGAGATAATGCATTAATTTACTATATATTACTCCAGAGTCCTTGACTTTCAGGAACATTGTGTTAGCTAACATTTAGAATTAAACAATATTCTGAATGTCAATGCCATTGAAATTAATGCATTTCTGACAGCCCTTGACTGAATTTTGGTAAGTGCACTTTTAGAACTAGTCTCCTTATTTTTCCCTGCAGGTCTCCTTCATATTTCTCAAAGCAAGGTGGCTGTTCTTCTTCTGGCTGGCGGTCAGGGGACCAGGCTGGGAGTTTCATACCCCAAAGGAATGTATGATGTTGGACTGCCGTCCCACAAAACCCTCTTTCAGATTCAGGCGGAGCGGATCCTGAAGCTAGAACAACTTGCTGCACAGCAACGCACGTGTTGTATACCCTGGTGAGTTGTCTGTGTTGTCAAAGTCAACACATTACAATTCAAGTTCTCCTGTGAACGTCCTTACAGTGTCTCCCTTTGGTACTGAGTATTAAAATTGTAGAACTCCAGTTATTTATAGACTTGGACCTTTTAAACGTCTGACCTTTTAGAGAATAGTATTCTCTTAATTTAACTTGGCTTGTTGAAAAAGCAGAATGTGCCACAATCACACAAAAACGATCCATGCACAGACATGTATGCCAGTGAGGGCAGTCTGAGAAGACCATACAGTTTTACACTACAGAGAGGTAGTGACATTCTGTCTTTGCATTTTTATGGTTCTGCACAGTGATAGAATTCTGACTTTTCAAAATAATAGTTTTCTACCTTTAGTGATGCCCAGACCATTATTATAGGTTAAATATTGCAACCCAAGCAGTGTGGGAATTTTTATATTCAATGATGTTAACCAGAGCTTTAACAGTGAAATCAGAATAATGCTGCACTTAATTGAATAACTCATTATATTTGTGCTGTGTTTATTAGGTACATAATGACCAGTGGCCGAACAATGGAATCTACCAAAGAGTTCTTTTCCCAGCACAATTACTTTGGCCTGAGCAAGGAAAATGTCATATTCTTCCAACAAGGCATGCTACCAGCCATGGACTACAATGGGAAAATTATCCTGGAAAGTAAAGGCAAACTCGCCATGGCACCAGGTAGTTTCCTGATTTCTTTAGCATAAGTCAGACAGCTTTGCGTGTGGCTACATGATTGAAATGCACATTCGCTCACAACTGAGTGAACTTTTAAGAAAAGGAAAATCTGTTTTCAGATGGAAATGGAGGTCTGTACAGAGCACTGGGGAATCAGAAGATTGTGGAAGATATGGAGCAGAGAGGGATTGCGTACCTTCATGTGTACTGTGTGGACAATATCCTAGTGAAGGTTGCGGACCCCACGTTCATTGGTTTCTGTGTACAGAAAGGAGCGGACTGCGGAGCAAAGGTCAGTCACAGGCATAAATGCCGAAAGGTGCACTCCATATGCCTCTCTAGGCGCATGTCACACAACTGAACAGTAGATGGCAGTAGAGTTCTTAGAATTGTTTTGAAGGAACTTCAAATTTGAGGAAAGGACTGCCAGGTCCTGGTTTTTATATATATATATATATATATATATATATATATATATATATATATATATATATATATATATATACACATATATATGATTTATTATATATATATATCAGGGAATGAGTCATTGTAGATTTAAAACTACAGTTTTGAAAAAGGTGAACATTTTGAAAGATGAAAGCTTTTTGGACACCTTATCATTCTTCTCCACTGTAATCCATTTTTACTGAGTTTTATTGAGACAGTGGGGGGCAACTACTGGGGTGGCAGTGTTTTGTTTATTTTCAATGTCAGAAACTCTAAACATGTTTTGCACATGGATTGCACTGAAACCACATGGCCCCCAATGTGAATGTTTGCTCTTGGGGAAAAGTATCAGGTAACATGCAGTTGTGTTTTAATCTTGAGTTTCCACTGAATACACACTCACTGAAACATCATATTTATATATATTTATATATATAATATGATGTGTGTGTATGCATATATGAAATTTTTAGCATTTCTTTAAAGGGTACAGTTATTCAGAAGGAAATTTCCACTGTCCCAGAAAATGAACTGCTGACCAACGTGATAGATGTAAATATGAAAAAAAAAGAAAAAGTTACACCGGAACATTGCACACAGACTTTATATATAGCGATTGTCTGAGCACAAAAATTCTCACAGGATTCCCATGTTATCATCCACATCCTGTTTGTGGTAAATGCTGGTTATGGATGTCCCTGTGGACGTCATATTAGCAGTGGCATTGTAAGTGGCTTTGAAGGTCTATGGCTGGCTTCATAGGCCTACTTATCCCTGTATGGTCATTCAGGGTGGCTGCAGTAATTCACTGGTGTAGGTGGAAGCGGAAGAGCATGCCCAGCCCAGTCTCTTGTGTGTCTGTGCCAGGATGTGTTGATGTCTAAGGAGCTGCTGGACAGGGTGAATGCCTCATCCGCTCTCTGGAGGAAACGTTTCCGTTGGTTGGTTCGTTGGTTGGTTGGTCACGCCCAGACTTCTGATTAAGCTAGGAGCTGAAGTGGCAGTTAGCAGGCATTATTTCCCCTTATTTCTCTGGTTTTTGGTATTTGGAACCTCTGTGATAAGATCTCATGAAAACTGAACTGTATTTTTTGTCATTAGATAAATATTTCAGTCTTTTACATCTGTGTAATTGACTTTATTATTTATTTGGCAAGTCATTTTATAGTGCCCATAAAATAAAGCAAGTATACTGGTCCTCTCCACTCAGAGATGTGAAAGTTATCTTTTGGGAGCTGGTTATTTTTCTGTCAGATTATTTAGGAAATGTTCTGGTGTCTGGTCAAAGTGGATGTCATATTACCTATTTTTTTACATTCAAAAAGAGCATAAGCAGCCATAAAATGAGTGCTAGGTGGAGTCCAGTTGTAGTAGAGGGCACTGCAATTGGTCTTATGTTTACTTGTAATTTCCTGAGGTTTCCAATCAGTGACTAATGTTCCACACACACAAATAAAGATGTGGTCTGTAAATATGAGTAACCTGCCTTTATATTTAAGGCTTCTTAGGGATTTCAAAAGTCCACAAGGATCAGATGAATGCATTGTGCATGACAAATGCATGTGGAGAACACTGAGGAGTATTATATGAAAATTTGGACCCTGCAGCCTGTGAGAAATTGTAAAGCGTTCAGCTCATGCGGTGTCCCCTTTTGAAACCCATCAGCAGCAGCACAGTTTTTCATTTGTAACCTGCAGATGAGTAGAAGACTAAAACATGAGTAGACATTTATTCCCTGCCAACTGCAGGCAGAAAGCATTTAAGATGGCTGAGGTTGATGAGGTCCATCTTGGTCCTGGCATGCCCAGTCTCACTCTCCAGGGGCGGTAAGCATTGTCCTTGTGTTTTTTAACAGGTTGTGGAGAAGACCAACCCTACAGAGGCAGTAGGTGTGGTCTGTAAGGTGGACGGGCGATACCAGGTGGTGGAGTACAGCGAGATTACCCTGGCAACCGCTGAAAAGCGCAGCGCAGATGGCCGGCTAATGTTCAATGCGGGAAACGTGGCCAACCACTTCTTCACACTGACCTTTCTCAAAGACGTTGTTAAGTAAGTGACAGAAACATTTTTGCTTGAATTAATTAAATGAAAGCCAGGATGTGTTTTAGACTGAGCATTTTTTGTAGTTCTAAATTAGGAATGTTTGTGTGTGTGTATGTTACGGAGAGGTATTTTTGTGCTAAAAAGCATCTTTTTGTTGTTAAGAACATCTTACCCCCCGTAATAAATTCTGAGGATCTCTCATGGAAATATGGATGTAATCTGCATGTTTGTGATGAAGTACAGTGAGCATGTTAATGATTTCTTTATTTCCCCCTGTCTGTCTGCTCTCTCTCATCAGCATTTATGAACCCCAGTTGCAGCACCATGTTGCACAGAAGAAAATCCCTTTCGTGAACACACAAGGACAGTTAATCAAGCCGGACAAACCAAATGGGATTAAAATGGAAAAATTTGTCTTCGACATCTTCCAGTTTGCCAAGTGAGTGCAGTCATTTTCCACCCTGGTTTAGCATATGTGCTTCTGGCAGGCTGCACTTCCCCTTTAACCCAAAGAGGATTCTTACAAAGTCAAAGGGCAGTCTTGGCTCTAGTTACAGGTCCAGTGATAGAGGCAGTGATGATAAGAACTTCTAAATATTTATGTAAATATTTTTACATAGTGCCTTTGATTATGAGGCTGATGGCAATCCGTTATGTATAATGTGAATCAAAGTTTGAACTGAAATGTAATGGGTGGAAGATGATATATGACTAGTGTTTTTTGATGAGGATTGGGTCATCTTTATGCATTTTATTAATTTTGTCTTACTAAAAATCCTTACTAAAAACAGATAAGTTAGATGTAGCGGTGTAGTCAGTATTTATGAATAAGGTGAGTCAGGGAAAGAAAAAGAGGCATGGGAGAAAATTAACATGTCATATTTGAATTCTGCTATAGTTATTTTTGCTCATCAAATTATATCACACTATGGGTTGGAATTGTGGTGTAACTGGGAAGGAATGGAGACTTATGGAATTATGGAGTATTCCCCAATTATGCAAGTGTGGTGGAAATTATATGAATAGGATTGGTTTGAAATTGAATTAATCTCAACAGTAACTCAGATCTTCCTTCCATCCTGCCTCATCATTGCATAAGTCTAGTGTGAATAAAGGCAAAAGAACCCTTTGTGTTCTTTTAGTAGTCTTCATGCTGCGTCGGTTTTGCCCGAAGTGGCTTCTGATTGTTCCCTTTAATGCCCTGTTGTCCTGTCCCTGTCAGGAAGTTTGTGGTGTACGAGGTCTTGAGGGAGGACGAGTTCTCGCCCCTGAAGAACGCTGACAGCCAGGACGGGAAGGACAACCCCACCACCGCCCGCCACGCCCTCATGTCACTGCACCACCGCTGGGTCCTGAACGCCGGCGGGCACTTCGTCGACGAGAACGGCACCAGGGTGCCCGCCATCCCCAGGTGAGCACCCTGTACCCTCTGTCCAAGCACTCTGCGCACACCCCTCCCAAACCGGGCGTCAACCAGGTCCTCGCTTTTGCCTGTGAGCACAGGTATCTCCAGAGTAACCTGTGGGTACAGCATTCCCATGGTCCCGGTAGCTCACATGCTGTCTGTAGATGGACAAGCGGAGAGATGTCTTGGCAGAAAGTCATCAACGAAAACCCTACTCAGATGGGAACCTTTCACACAGTCACTAAACAGTTTTCCTCTTCGTTTATTCATTTATGTTTTGTTTTTATGTCATTATGTCATTTGTCTTTTGAATGCCATTGTAACTTTTTTGTTTGAGATGAAGTGAACACCCAGAAAATGTATACAGTGCATTGGTAGGCACTGCTTATGAATGATGTAGCCAAGTCAGACATTCATGTTTTAGAATGTTTTTAACATAGCTCATTTGTCATAACATAAATGTGTTGTTTACTGCTACTCTCTAAAGCCTTTTGAAGATGCTAAGAGTGGTGTGTTGAATGTCATGAGAAGCACAAATCATGCAGTCATTTTCGGCAAGGATATGTCTGCTGAAAAGTCCAGATCTGATGAATATTTTGAAGTATATAGTTCTAATTACATCTCCATGATTGTAGTGTAATTAACCTAATCTTGTAAAGTACAGCAAGCCCTTTCAGGGCTTATTAAGAAGCATTTTTATGCTAGAACGTGGCCCAGATCAGTCTGGTAATGCCACATGTGCCAGTGATCCCATAACGCAGTGCAGTAAATCAAGCAGTTGGGAGGCATTTATAAGCAATGATTTATACAGCTGTGAAGTCCTGTGTGTACTTGCATTGTGTAATCTAGTGCACTTTTTAGCATATAAATATTATTGAAGAGCATATTGTAGGTCTGTATCATATGATTTCATTCATGTTACACAGCGTTATGGGCATTTTATTTAGTTATGTAATTGCATTGTGCTCATGAATGCTGTATTTATGCGTAAATATTTTTGTATAAAGGTTTTATTTTTTTTTTTTTTTTTTGCTAACAGTCTTCACACCTCACCTTTGTACACGGTGAACAATAAGGAAAGGAAGCTTATGCCAGAATCAGTCCCTTTATCCCTTGGCACGTGGTGGTCACTTTGTTGTGCATAACGCCATCCTCTCATGCTCCACGTCATCCTTTGGTTATTATTAACAGCGTTTGTCCCTGTGCAATATTTCTAGAAATGGACCTGCAGGGAGTGTCACACCTGATGTCAACCAGAAGTAAATATTTTCTGTGTTGTATGTAGTGCATGGTGGTGGGGCTTTTGCTTCTCTTCACAGTTAGTCATTCTAGCACCTCTTCGTAGAATGCAAGTCTCAGGCTGATGTGCAAGGTTATATCAGCACTTTGCAAAAGTTGCTATAGACTTTTCACTGGCTGGTTTTCACTGGTAGCTACTAACAGAAGGAATGGAGTGCATGCTGGGAAACTGCTGAGCATGATTACGATCTGATATTTTCATTTATGATTGAAAGTAGAAATGAGCAAGATTCATGTCGGTGCAAATCAGTGGTGTTTCTTTTCCCTTTTTCCTATATGAGTATTTTCAAACATCAGAATAATAATCTTTAAAATCAGTTAGACAATTGCTTTCTGAATGTTAAAATTTCCAAATGAATAGACATGATAATAACTCAATAAAGCATTTTTTATTATGCGAAACCGATGTTTAAAATTTTATGTTTGAATTTTGCCTCAGCGTTTTTTCTAACTTTTCCTGGCCAGATCAATACATCATTTTTTCTCTCAGATTTTTTCTCTCAGAGTATTTGCAGTTCTCTTAATTGAAGACAATGTATGGGTCATCTAGTGATTACTCATTCTCCTTTCACTTTAGCCTGAAGGATGGAACTGACCTACCAATCAAATGTGAGATCTCTCCACTGGTCTCATATGGAGGGGAAGTAAGTGGGAAAAATATTAATATCTTAATTAGGTCCTGCAGAATTTGATGTCAGAAGAATACAGTAACAGAAATGCTCATGAGATATGTAAACAAGGATCAGTATTACCCGTTCTACAGAGCAGCTCCTCCTATGTCAATACACATTTATAAATACTGTTGTAAACTGACATATACTGACTAGGCAAAAATCAGCTCTCCATATCTTTGGTATTTGTTGTTACATTCCTTTGCCTCATGGTGTTACTCAATCAAACCAAGCATTCCAAGTTGGGTTCTGCATTTTTAAGTTCAAGCAAAATCATTCAGCATTTTGTGTGAATACAAGTTAATTGCTCTAGAGTGTTTGGTATTTTTTTAGCTTTAGTTTAAAGTTTTCCATGCATGTTTTGGTGGACATTGTGAAGTTTGTTGTCCCTGACTACAGGTGTGAGAAAATCTCATGTCCAGCTTGTGCATATTTCACATCTGTGTTGCAGGGCCTGGAGAAGCTGGTGCAAGACCGCGAGCTTCGCCCGAACTTGATAATCGACCTGAGAGGTGTTCATGAGCTGGTGAAGAACGGAATATGAAGAGGATGAAGAGGATGACCAAAGACCCAGTGAAACATTCCCTCTCTCCATCTCTTTGCCTTCCTCCTGAGGGGGAAAACTGTGATCTTCTTGTGCAATAAAATGAAGGAAGGAAGCCTCCTCTGGCTGATTGAATGATGCGGTTTAAAGATCAAGCTATTTATTTTGCTAAGACTTATTTTTGTATCGATGTAGAATGGTGAAATTAGCTTCTCCTTCATTTTAAAGAGTAATTTGTACATAAACATTTGGCATAGGTACGGTGGTTTTAATAAAATAAGATTCTAATTATTAACATATTTAATCAAGACACGTCAGAAAGTTATTTAATATACCAGGGCAAATCTCAAATATTAATATTCTGTCAAATCTGCCTCAGTTTATAATGCTTGGCACTGTTTTTGTTTCGGGCTTTTGCTTTGTTTTTTCATTTAATTTGTAAAACTGTCCTTTTGGAACAACGATGAGATGATTTTCATTAAACGGACAAATAACTTCTCCCAGTGAACTTGTTTGATCGGTGTGTTTTTTGCATTAGAGACTCAGGCCTGTTGAATCAGAGTTTCCAGTGCATGGTTTATGAGGGAGTTTAAGATGGGCTGGGGCCTGGTAATCTGCTGCAGCCATTCAGGAAATCTGCTCTGTGGCTCCTCACAACCAACCCCTCCATCTTCTCACTTATGAAAAATTTTTATCCACTCTCACCGGTGTTCACCAGAATGTACTCTTCAGCACACAGAGCTTCAGGGTATTTTATACTGAATGCGACAGTGCCAGCTTTACACTTTTCTATGTTGTGAGGACATTTGTCTATTAGCAGTTGTGTTATGGTGACCCAAATTATTATTACATTACATATTACATTATCGTCATTCAGCAGCCACTCTTATCCAGAATGACTTACATAGGTTACAGTTTCACACGTTATCCACATACAGATATTTACTGAGGCAATTGAGGGTTAAGCACTTTGCCCAAGGGTAAAGCAGTAGTGCCCCAGCGGGAAATTGAGCCACAGACCTTTTGGTTACGAATCCTGCTCTTTTACCACTATGCTATACTGCTATCTTGTAATTGGTCTCTGAACTTGTGCAGGCTTCAAGACCACAGTATTGTGCACCTAAAATGGCACGAGTGTGTTTGATGTATTTACAGACATCCAATTAAAGATGCTATAAAGCAATCAAAGGTAAATGAGAAGTAATTTAAGGTATAATACGCAGTTGAATGTTGACATACTGTAGCCCTTGCTGACTACTATTGCTGTACTCCACCTTGCATTTGTCATGCATTCTGGGAGTATAGCACACTGTAAGGAAAGGGTACCATAGTAAATTATGGCATAGAATTGGCCTTTTTTTCTTCAAAATACAGACAAAAGTCAGATCCAAATGTAGTTGATAAAGTCCTGTTTTTGTTCAACTGCAGTGGTGTTTGTGAAAAATGCAAATGAAGGTATATAGAACTACCAGCTGGTATTGATGTGGTCTCCATCCATCTGGGAAGCCAGCTCTGTAATTATCTGTCAGAGAGAGGGAGCAGTCTAGTAAATGTCTGTCACATGTTCCTCTGTGGCCCTCCACCCAAGCCCACTGTAATATGCAATGTCTTAAAATGTATTGCAGTCTGTTGCAGGAATGTGAGTGTTTATTTCCCATATTGACCCATTTAAAGTCAAGAGATTTTTTCAGGTATGATATCTGAGAATGCAGGTGGTTCATGACTTCCTGCTCTCTCTTGAAATTGCACATTTTCAAACTTTAATCAGAAAAGGTGTCATGAGGTAAAGGAAATCTCAATGAATCAGAGGGATTGAAGCTCTGTTTTAAGACAAGAAGCCACATTTCACCAGCTGTCTCAGTGAATGGCCTACTTCTATTAAAGAACGATGAATGGGAGTTTGAGCATGGTGTTGAACCAGAACAGACAGACTTCTTAACCAGTTAATAGTGTTTCTGAGAAGGGTCAGAGGCCAGCAGTTAAATATGACATGGAACGTAAATACTTCCTCAGGGTTGTAATTAGTTTGTCACCTAGCAGCTGTTATTGTAAAGAAAATAGTATGCACAAAGTTTATATGGTGAGTACATTTACCTACAATTTCATGTCAGTGGGTAAACGGATTGAGTAGCAAAAAAAGCATTGAAAATAAAGATGTATTTTAAATGATGTGAGGTGAGCCATGAATGTTTATTGGCCTGTATAATAATATAATGCATTGTATTATATTATATTATATTATATTATATTATATTACAATACAATGAAATTCATAATGATAGTTGTAATAATAATAATAATAATAACAATAATAATAATACAGTCCAAAATGTATATTATATAGGCCTATGGATCTCTGTCCTGCAATAAAGATGGACTGGTTCTTTTTGTACCTCAGTTCCTCTTGGGAAAAACCTTGGACATTGCAGTATTTGTTCCACTTCAAGCTGTCATTTCTTTCAGTTTTACAGGGGGCTTGTGCTTTGTCTCTAATTCCAGCTGCCCACTCCTCACTGGACAGTGACTCAGTGTGGAATGCTGCCGGGAGGTCCTGGAATTCAACATGTCCTCAAGGAAGCCCCCTGAGGTGCAAAGCACAGGTCAGGACCAAATGACCTTGCAGTAATGTGCTCTCTGTATTAAGGTTTTAATGTGCTCTCTGTATTAAGGTATTAGGGATTCTTCATGTCCTTTTAGAAATGCTTTGTAAATATATTTTCCAGTTTACATGCTTTGACAGCTATGGTTTACAAATGAATCATAATCCAAATCCAAAATTTACATTTGATAATTTGTGTTAATTTATCTTCAGAGATCTTTAAGAGTTATGTTTTTTTATCTCCACTGATAATTCTGCTAGAGCTGAATGTTGAAAACAGACCTTGAAGACAAAGAAAGGTAACCAAAAAATCCAAATAACGAAAGAAGTGTTCAGGTGTTTTTATTATTATTATCATTATTATTGCACAGTAAGGGTTAAAAACTCAATCCTTTCACGTGAATTACTTCTGCTGTGAATTAAGAGTCTTTTCAGAATCCCCCAGGCTGTTAAAAAAAGAGAAGTTCTCTACTGCCATGATTGGTCACTGGAGTCTGTCTTAATTGAAACCTTATGTATGGCCTGTGGAATTCTGGGACTTTGGCATCTTCCCAAGAATCCTCAGAATGTTCCCTTTTTTTCCTTCGTTTTTCTTTTTTTTTTTTGCAGGGGTGTCTTACCTCAGCCCTCTCTCTGCCTCAGAAAGAACTCGGAAAAGGCTCGGATTCTGCCTCCCGCTCGCTGTCACTAACAGCCTGGATTACAGACTTTCCTGGGCAAATGGTTTGAAAGCAGCGACCCTTTTAAAGTAAGTTCTCTATCTCTCTCTCTTTTTCTCTATAACAACAGCTGGAAGAGGGTATCTCAACTTGCTTTGGTTGTTTTTTGGAAGAAAATTTTGGATATACATTCATAATTCAGAAAAAGGTGACAAGCTTCTGTCTAGTCTTTTGTCTTACTTCTGGTAATCAGTTTCATGCTGGGTGCATTTTTATTGTTCCTAGTCTTGTGGGAAACCCTCATTTTTCTTTCTTTCGTTGCTGTTTGCATGGCAGGCTAGAATAGAGGATAGCAGAGAGACATGATGCCTTCTGTAAGTTGAGGTTGGATCCACAGTGTTAGAGGCATTCATGGAAACTAGCTGCTTCAGATCCATTGTATTATGGGACAAAGGGATTCCTCATTTTGGTCAATATGTCTGCACCAGTATGATAACAAATCACAATTTTTCTACACATGATCTTTGTAGAACATTACTTTGATTTGAAAGTAAAGACATCAGACATTAGGTGCTTTACTTTACTCGTATATATATCCATATACTCGTATATATCCAATGATAGATGCAAGTCCCACAATTCTTCATTGTTTGTGCAATTACTTTATAAGTATAATTATAATTCATTATTATTATATTTTATATAATTTTACTAAATTATAATTATAACATTATATATACACACATTATATTTTAATACTTTTAAAGCCCAATGGACATACTGAAGAATTTTTCTGGTTAACGTACCCTTGCTTATTATGTTAAAATCTAATATAGCACAATGTAGCTAGTAACTAAAACATTCTGCAACACTTAAAAAAGGCAAAGTACAGCTATTATTCTCTAAAATTTCAGGCTTCATGCTGGTGTTCTTGATTCTTAGTAAACACAAATGGAAGGTATTGTCCATTAAAGTATTTTTACAATCATGTGCCATTCTAAGAGTTTGTGCAGAACCTCCCTGTTATTCGAACATAATTATAGAACTATAAAGAACTATATAGTATGTTCTTCAAGATTTTATACCAAAATATTTCCATTCCCCAGATGGCAGTAATTTCATTGAAAGTATTTTTGCATATGATTATTAATAGTAACAAATGTTACTGCATGAATAGTGACTATATCATTGGATGTATTACTCCCCCCACATTCTGGTGAAAAGGAAAAAAATACACAAAAATCAGGAAGCACATATCAATTATATTTGTCACTATAGTTAAATAAAAGGTAACACATACATTTCAGGACATCCAAGCACTGTTTTGTTTCTGATTTGTTTAGTTTTGTTTTTCATCCACTCCAATAACTTGCCCGGAAGCTCATGCTTTCCTAATGTTGACTTCCTTGACTTAATGCTTGGATGTACACAGTACCATGCCTTGTTTTCTCGGCAGCACTCTTACTTTATATAATCAACCCCTCATTGGTGCCTCTGTTCTCATATCTGAAAGTATTAAAGGTCCTTAGCATTTACTTTTACCACCATGGCTGATTTTCTCAGGCTAACTCACCTACTTTAGCACATAGAAGGTGTTGCAAGTCCTTAGGAATGTACTTTTACAAATTGAGTTGCTGATTGTAATTTATTGTAATTTATAATGTTTTTTTATGTTTTAAATGTTTACATAACATTTTTACAGATGATGGAATCCTGTGCTCTAAAAATGTATGTTTGCATGGTGTTAAGTGAAGAAAATGTCCTTCTACAGGCCTCTGAAGGCCATAGCTCCAACCAAACGGTTCTCTGGATTTATTCAACAAAATAATGGGCATAGTCATTTACAAACTTTGACTTGTTTCTGTGAAAGATAATAAATAAGATAAGAAAGATAAGAAATAAATTTCTTTCTTCGGTATGTTTGTTTTCTATTCTACCGTTGAAGCTTCTCTGAGCTTCTCTCAGCCACTTTTTCCAAGGGCAAAGGAATTATTTTCCATTTTTTTCCCCCACTTGTCTCTGGGTTGTCTGGTTTTCCAATTCCCTCTGAATACGCACTTTCTCCAGCACAGAAAGTGTAATTGTAAAAATGTGGCATGCCAAATACCTTTTCATCCTTTTTATTGATTAACTGCATGGTAATGAGATTTTGGCTGCATATGTGTAAAGTTTTGTAAAACATTTGACTACTAGAATAATTCCTGTACATATGATCATGCCCTCTTTGTGGCTCAGATCATTTCAAAGTGTCCTTATGTGCTTTATTTTTTATCATTGTTGTTTTGATATAACTGTGTAGCTACTGCAGCTTGGTTCTGCTGTTAAGTGTTCATGGACAAAAGGTGCTATGGTAAAAGCACAGCTGATTCAGTGAGGGCAAGACCATATGGCATATGACCTCCATACCATTCAGAGGGATTTTTTTTTAGCTGGGCATAGTTCGTGACCTTGCTGCTGTGAATAGCCAGGGATGAACTCTCCATGGTCTCAACATGTGCTTTGAATTATCAAAGGTATGCTCGACAGATTGCCCCGCACCCCCCCGGAGCTAGCCAAGGGAAGCCTCAGCTTTGACAGGTTCAGCTGTTGCTTTCACAGGGGTCTTTGTTTTGACAGCCTGGGTGATCCACATTTACCTGCCTCTGCAGTCTGCTCTAAATGGTATCATCAAATGTTACATGTGCTCACCCAGAATCATACTTCACTACTTGCATCTGTTGCCTCAGTTACCTTCGGTGGGAGAATGTTGAGGGGTTTTTTGCGAATAGTTTAAATTTACTAACAGTCTAAACATAATTCAGAGTGGAGGCTGCTCTCTTTTTCTAACTTCTCAGTAATTGCCTCACACTTTTAAAAAATGGCACAAAAAGAGTTTCAAGCCTTGTGGGCAGATCAATAAAACGGCTTTTAAGATGTCTTCAACATGGCGGCTCGTCTCTGCCGTCCAGCTGCCTGGCTGTGTAGCGAGTGGGAACAGATTACAGGGCTGATATGGAGACTGAGGAACCATGTCATTTCAATTAGCAGTCCACCCTTATGAGGCATGCGTCCTTCACATAGTGGCAGACAGTTCAGGAATACATGTCATAATTACAAACCGCACCAAAAAAGTGTGTAATTTTGACTTATGTTTCAAAACAATATAGGCACTCAGGTCCCATTACCTTCCATTTAATGGCATCCCACTGTTATTTAGATCAATTCACTTTGGCAGTCAAAAACAGAGGGATATTCCCTCACTTTGCAACAGCCTGTACTGTTTTTATAAACAGTCACATACCAAAACATCAGTTAAAATACCACATTTGACTTACACACGCCCTTGAACTGTAACCCATCCTCAACCAAAAACCTCTCTTAAACAATTTCATAATGGCTAAATAACAAAAATCATGAATGCAAACAATAGTCTATATTCATACTCTCACATTTACCACTAGACCTAACCTGCATCTCTCTGTTTATCTGACCAGTTAATGAAGACAGACACTTTGTGGTAGCCAGTGACCATTGTTATTCTTCTCTTGTTGGAATAGTAGATTCCAATAATGGGATTGTTTTCTTTGATCCCAGATTGCATTAAAAAACAAGTGACAGCTGGTCAACATTCCCTAAGAACCAAGAGAGGGGTTATAGCAGGACACTGGATACATTGGCAGAAGCCTGCATTTTACATGTGGCCTGGGTAGTGTTCCAGCATCCTTGACTAGGGACAAACTTGCATGATTAATGCTTCTGACCTCCTTCATTCAGTCTTATCATGCATTCTGAGCATCTTTCCTAACTTGTATGTCATTGTGAATGTTGTTCATGACGGTAGATTTACCAGATCGGGGTTCCCGCAAACTAACATTATTTAAAAAGCCTAGTCAATATAATTGTGCAGTGTGAGAAATGTTGCAGTGCGCTTGTAACCAGCCACAAAATGTGAAATGCCTTTGCATCGTCAGCTAAATAGCTTTCTTTCTGGGGAACAATGCAGCAAATGCTCTAAAATATATTCAAATTGTAAATTGAGGTTGTGGCTGGAAAGTCTACAGAGATTGCAGGTGAAAAGGCACTATTCTTGGTGTCCCTCACGGTTCCATTTTAGGTGCAACACTATCATATTAATTTCCTTCTGCACATCCCTAATTACACCTCTGCAAATTCTTGTAGAACTGATTCAGCAATGTGTCCTACACTTTTTTCCAGAAAGGGACCACCTTCCTTTCTTCTCCTGCTTCATCTTGCCTTTCCCTTGCTCATCTTGTATATGATATCATTTGTGACTAAATATTATCATGTGGCTTCTGCACTGTATTGTTTATATCCCCAGTGTAGCCTAACCAAAGAGAGCAGAATTATTATTATAATTCTGATTGTACAGGAAAAGACAGAACCATCCTGGGGGCTGTTACCCACTTGAACTGCTTGTGTTTATATATGTCCTGCAATGTCAATAAATTGGAAAAGGACAGAAGAATAGCATGTAAATAAATTGAATGAAATTTCCACATACTGTGCCAAATCCCATTTAATTTAAGCCTTTGGTCACGAAACGTTTGTCAGAGAATATCGGAAAAGGGGCACATTATTTTATAAAGAGTATATTGTTTTGATTGTTTAAATCTCCAAATGTATCTTTTGTCTGATTTCCTTGTTAATAGCAAATAGGTAATCAATAGTAATTTTGATAGATGTGGTATTGTTGAAATGGATCTCTGTTACATACAGATAGAGGTCTTTTAGGAATAATAAACTCAATCTGTTCTTTACCACATCTGAATTTTAATTAGTTTTCTTTTTCAGAAATGACCTCAAAATACATCTACTTGTTATTACCAGTCATTGACCTAATTATATTTGTTTACCTAAGCAACACAAATGTTTTTATCAGAGGCGCCATTTCCAGAGAAACCTACCCCTCAATAATAATTCAAGTCAATCTTGCTGGAAAGACATATGTTCCTAATTACTCCTTTCCTTTATGGTGGCCAGTATTATTATTTTTGATTCAAGGCAGTACACGGCATTTGCTTTTTGTCTCCAAGGTCTAAGTAATTTTAAATGTCTGTGCTTTTCTTCAAAATGTTTCAGACTTTGTGTGCATTATGGGTTGTGCACTGTTGTTGCCAGCCTGCTGAGCACCCACATTTTCTGTATCTCAGACCCCATCATTCAGAGTATAACATCATTACCTGTTAAAGCCCTTACTATCTCAGTATTTTTTTAATCTGTTGTGGGCTGTGTAATTATGCATCACTGTATCTCACTCTGTTCTTCTATTTGGTAAATTGGTTGTCGGGAGAAGGATTGTTGTAGTACCGCTGACTTGCATGGGGGGCAGTCTAATTATTCTTACATTAGTTCAAAGAATTTAGCTGAAATTGTTTGTTTGATGGCAAGCTGAATCAGGTGGATATATTTTCCCAAGCTATTGACTTGTTTGTCTAAGTGATTTGAGGTAGGATGTGGATGCAGGTTGGGTCGCGGTGATGAATGAAGGCTGTCATGAAGGCCTTGGTGAGCC